>NC_062551.1:36087420-36389641 GCF_016906955.1 Phacochoerus africanus | reverse complement strand
TATGACTAAGAGTGAATCATAAAGAAATAGAAAATCTGAACAGACCAATTATTAGTAAGGAGATTGGATCACAAATCTCCCAACAAAGAAAAGCCCAGAATCAGATGGTTTCATAGCGAATTTTACCAACCATTTAAAGAAGAGTTAATGACAGTTTTTCTCAGACTATTCCAAAAAATTAAAGAGAGGAAACTCTCCCAAACTCTTTCTATAAAGCCAGCATTATCCTCATACAAACACGAGATAAGGATGCTACAAGATGCTACATGAAAAAGAAAACTATCAACGAATTTCCTTAATAAATATAAATGCAAATAATATCATCACAATATTAACAAGCTGAATTCAACATTAAAAACATGGTCAAGTAGGATTTATCCCTGAGACGCAAGGATGGTTCAACATATACAAATCAATAAATTAATACACCGTATTAATAGAATGAAAGATAAAATCATATGATCATCTCAATAGATGCAGAAAAAAACATTTAACAAAATACAGCATTCATACATGATAAAAAATTAAGTATATAAGAAATATATGTCAACATAATAAAGGCCATATATGACAAGGCAACACCTAACATCACATTCAATGGTGAAAGATTGAAAAGTTTTCATCTAAGATTATGAAGACAAAGATGCCACTGACACCATTTCTACTCAACTGAAAGTCCTAGCCATAGAAATTAGGAAAGAAATGGAAATAAAATGCATCCAAACTGGAAAGGAATAAGTAAAATTGTTTTTGTAGATGATATGATCTTATATATAGAAAATCTTGAAGACACTACCAAAAGAACTATTAGCACTAATTGACAATTTTAGTAATGCTGCAAGGTAAAAAAAAAAAAAACCTATAAAATCCAGTTGTGGAGTTCCCATTGTGGCTCAGCAGGTTAAGAACCTAACATAGTGTCCATGAGGACATGGGTTTGATCTCTGGCCTCACTCAGTGGGTTAAAGATCTGGCATTGCCACAAGCTGCAGCATAGGTCACAGATGCAGCTTAGATCCAATGTTGCTGTGGTTGTGGCATAGGCCTGCAGCTGCAGCTCCAATCCAACCTAAGCCCAGGAAATTCCATATGCCACAGATGAGCTTTAAAAAGAAAATAAAATCAGCTGTGTTTCTATACACTAAAACATAATATCTGAAAAAGAAATAAAGAAAACCATCCTATTCATAATAGCATTAAATACAATAAAAATACTTAAATATAAATTTAATCAAGGACGTAAAAAAACCTGTACACTAAAAACTACAAGAATTGGAGGAAGGAAATTGAAGAAGATGCAAACAAATTGAAAAATATCTTGAGTTCATGGATCAGAAAAATTAATACTGTTAAAATGTCCATACTACTCAAACCCATCTATAGATTCAACGCAATATTATCAAAATTCTAATGGCATTTTTCATAGAAAAAGAAAAAAAACTAAAATTTGTATGAAACAACAAAAGACCCTGACTGGCCAAAGCAATCCTGAGAAAGAGAAACAAAATTGGAAGTATGGCACTTCCTGATATCAAGGTATACTACAAAGTATGGTACTGGCATAAAAACAGAAATATAGAGGAATAGAAAATAATTGCAAGGCCAGAAATGAACCCTCAGATATACAATCAACTAATATTTGACAAAAGAATCACGAACACTCAAGGGGGAAAGGATAATCTCTTCAAAAAATAGTGTGGGAAAACCGGATAATCACATACAGAAGAATAAAATTGGACTTCTATCTAACACCACTCACAAAATTAACACCCTGAAAAATAAAATACTGTCATTTGTGAGAACATGGATAGACCTTAAGGACCTTTTGCTAAGTGAAATATGTCAGACAGGGAAAGACAAATACTGTATGGCATCACTTACATGTAAAATCTAAAAAAGTCTAACTCATAGAAACAGAGAGTAAAATAATCGTTGCCAGAGGTTGTGGTATGGGAAACAGGGAGATATTTGTCAAAGGATACAAACTTCCAGTTATAAGATGAATAAGTTCTGGGGAATCTAATGTACATTATGGTGATTATAGTTAACATTACTGTATTGTACACTTGAAAATTGCTAAGACAGTAAATGAGTGCCCTCACCATAAAAAAAAAGAAATAATTATGTGAGTAGATAGAGGTGTTAACTAACACTACTGTGGAAATCACTTTATAATATATACCCGGGTCAAATAACACATTGTTCACCCTGAAACTGCACAACATTATATGTCAATTTTATCTCAATAAAACCAGGGGAAAAGAATATATGTAACATGAATAGCACTGTCTCATCTAAAGCAGCCCAGATATAGGTAAACGAATGCACCCTCTCTTTTCCAACAACTCTGAAAAATCCTTTGCTTATATTACAAGGAGCACTCCTCTGGAAGAATATATTCTTTTTTCAAAAAAGAATTGTCTTCACTTCAAAAAGACAAATCCCCCAAAGTGAAACCAAGACATTATACACAGTTAGAGAGGACACATGTTTTATAGGCAATAATTCCATCCAAAATTTCTTAAATCATTTGATTAATGTACATTAATGACATGAGTATCATGGCTGCAGCTTTAGATTTATGAAACATTAGAAATCACCAAACAGAGACTCCCTAAATTTCTTGCCAAACGGCACCATATTTCACAATTCCACCTTCGTTTGCTTCACCTAACACTGCTCCAGCCATGCTTTATATCTTACTGCTCCCTGAGAAAATTTTCAGTTTTTCCTGCCTCTGGGTCTTTTCAATCACCATTGCCACAACCTGGAACTATTTAACACCCCTCTCTTCACTTGAAGAAACTTGAACTTCACTGTTCAGCCTTCAAGGTTCAGTTCAGATATTTCCTCCTCTGGGAAAACTTCTCTACTTACTTATCTATTTCCCCAAACAGATCTGTGGGCTTTATATCTCTCTTATTCATAGCCATATTCCCAAAAAATAGACAGTCCTTGGCACATAGTAGATGTTTGATAATAACATGTTGAATGAATGAATTGAATGAATGAATAACGATGAGTATGAGAGAAGTCTAAGACACAACTCCTCTCCCCAAAAAGGGAGAAATAAGCACACAATAATACACATAAAAATATAAAACCACAGCATAGTGTTAACCTTAGAAAACACACATACACACAAATAAGGACTTAAAGCTATGAAGTTAAACAAGAAAATAAAATGGAGGATGAAATTATAGATTTACCCCCAAAAATATAGGCAAGGAAGAACAGAGGAATAATAAATAGAACAAACAAATAGAAGACAAAGAGCAAGGTGACAGACAAGTAAATTACATTAAATGTAAGTGGAGTAAACACAAATTAAAAAGCAGAGATTGTCAGATTGGGCATAAAAGCAATGCCCAGTGATATGCTGTTAGGAGAGAGTCATTTTTAATATTAAAGACACGAATAGGTTGAAAATAAAAGGATGGAAAAAGAAATACCAGGATAATAGTATCAGAATCGTCAATCCATAGCACTTTGAGAAACAACTTTACCAACTAGAATCAGTGCCTTCTAAGAATATGGTAAATATGGAAGAGGAAAAAAAAAAGTAACAGTGGAGAAACCTAACAGGCATTACCACAGCAAGCTGATCAAGGTCAACATCGATAGTAACATTATCAAGAGACACAGTTTTGTGGGGTGTGTGTGTGTGTGTTTTGTCTTTTTTGTCTTTTTAGGGCCACACCTACAACATATGGAGGTTCCCAGACTAGAGGTCAAATTGGAGCTGCAGCCACTGGCCTACACCACAGCCATAGCAACATGGGATCTTAGCCACATCTGCAACCTATACCACAGCTCATGGCAATGACAGATCCTTAACACACTGGGTGAGGCCAGGGATCAAACCCACATCCTCATGGATGCTAGTCGGGTTTGTTAGCCACTGAGCCACAGTGGGAACTCCAGACACACAATTTAAAAAAAATTATAGTAAAATTTACAATTCCAGCCCCAGGCCCACTGGAGCCCCAAAGTCAGTCACCCCAGGACCTGCCTAATCCACCAGAAATCCAGCAGCAGCACTAGGACCTTCTGGAACCTGTAGCTAGCTGCTTTGACAACTGAACCTTCCCACCAGGAGACCCATGCATGAGGCAGAGCTAGGCAGCCAAAAGATATGAGGGCATTCCATACCACCAGGACACCCACAGTAGTTGACCCTACCACAGAAGGGATCTTGTGGCCTGTGCAGGGAGATACCCTTAGAGCATATAGATAAGGTGACCAGAGGAGAGTGTGCTGTTGGCCCCATAGGACATCACCTACATAAGCCCACTTCTTCGAGATCAGGAAATGTTACCCCTTACCTAGGATATAGAAATAGAAAATAGAAAATAAGGCATTAAGAGGTAACAGAGGGAGTTCCCATTGTGGCTCAGCAGGTTAAGAACCCAACCAGTATCCATGAGGAATTTGGTTTTATCCGTGGCCTTTCTCAGTGGGTTAAGGACCTGGCATTGCTGCAAGCTGCAACATAGGTCACAGATGTGGCTCAGATCTGTCATTGCTGTGACTGCAGCATAGGCTACAGCCACAGCTCCAATTTGACCACTAGCCTGGGAACTTCCATATGCCTCAGGTGCAGCCCTAAAATAATAGAATAAAATAAAATAAAATAAAGAGGTGACAAAGGAATACATTCCAAATGAAGGAACAAGATAAAACCTCAAAAGAAGAATTATGTGAGGTGAAGATAAACAAAAAATTTACCCCCAATAAAGAGCTCAAAGTAATGATATACAGATGCTCAGTGAACTCAAGAGAAGAAAAGATGAACATAGTGAGAAGTTTAATGGCACAGAATTAGAAAATAGAAATAAGAACCACACAGGGCTAAAGAATACAATAACTGAAATTTAAAATAGACTACAAGGAATCAACAGTAGATTAGATAATAGAGAGGAATGGACCAACAAACTGGAAGACACCCAAGTGGAACTAAAATTTTTTAAAAAAATTTTTAAATGAAGGAGGTTTAAGAGGCTTCTGGAACAGCATCAAGCATATTAACATTCACATTAGAGGGGTCCCAGAAGGAAAGAGAGAAAGATGCAGAGACCATATTTGAAGATATAATAGCTGAAAACTTCCCTAACATGGGAAAGAAAACAGACATCTAGGTGCAGGAACCACAGAGAGTTCCAAACAGGATCTAATCAAAGGGATCCATTCCAAGAAACACTGTTAATTAAAATCACAATCAATAAGATAAAGAGAAAATCTTAAATAAAAACAGCAAGGAGAAAACAACAAGTTACATACAAGGGAACTTCCATAAAACTGTCAGATGACTTTTCAGCAAAAACTTTGCAAGCCAGAAGAGATTGTCACAATATATTTAGAGTGATGAAAGGAAAAAACTGAAAGCCAAGAATACTCTACTGAATAAGATTTGCTGTAGAGGTAGAGTTTTAGAGACAAGCAAAAGCTAAGAGTTCAGCACTACTAAACCAACATTACAAAAAAAATGTTAAAGGGAATTTTTTAAGGGGATAAAAAGACTACAACTAGAAATATGAAAATTACAAAAAGAAAATTTTCACTAGTAAAGGCAATTATATAGTAAAGGTAATACATAAACCACTTATAAAACTAACAGAAGTTTTAAAGGATAAAAGTGGTAAAATCAACTATATCCACAATAAGTAGTTAAGAGACATGCAAAAGAAAAAGATGTAAAATATGATGTCAAAAACATTAAACCTGGGGGAAAGAGAAAGTAAATATGCAAGACTGTTAAAATGTGATCAAACTTAAGAGATCATCAACTTAAAATAATCATCTATCTATAAAGGCTGTTATATACAAACCTCATGGGAACTCAGATCAAAAATCTGTAAAAACTCCAGCAAACTGGAGTCCAGGACCAGATAATTTCACAGGTTACTTCCACCAAACACTTAGAGAAAAGTTAACATCTATCCAAAAAACTGAAGAGGGAGGAATTTTCTAAGAGGTCAGGATCACCCTGATACCAAAACCAGACAGACACCATAAAAAGAAAAATTACAGATCAATATCATTGAGGAACATATGTGCAAAAATCCTCAACAACATATTAGTAAATTGAATTCAACTATACATTAAAAGGATTGTGCAAAATGATCAAGTTGGACTTAATCTCAAGGATGCAAGGATGGTTCAATACCCACAAATCAATCAATGTGATATATCACATTAACAAATTATATATAAAAAACATACACTCATATCAATAGATACAGTGTAAAATTTTTTACAAAATTCAACATTACTTTATGATAAGAAAAAAAAAACTTTCAAAGTTCCCATTGTGGCTCAGCAGGTTAAGAACCTGACATAGTGTGCATAAGGATGCTGGTTTGATCCCTGTCCTCACTCAGTGGATTGCCATAAGCTGTGGTGTAGGTCACAGATGTAGCTTGGATCCAGTGTTGCTGTGGCTGTGGCATAGGTCAGCAGCTACAGTTCCTATTCAACCCCTAGCCTGGAAAAGTCCATGTGTCCACCACAGGTGTGGTGGTTTAAAAAAAAAAAAACGCTTTCAACAAGGTAAGGAAACATACCTCAACATAATAACGGCCATATGTGAAAAGCCCACAGCTAACATCGTACTCAACGGTTTAAAACTAAAAGTATTTCCAGTAACATTAGGAGTAAAATGAGGTTGCCCAATCTGGCCACTTTAATTCAAGGTATCACTAGAGGTCCTAGATACAACAATCAGACAAGAAAAAGAAATAAGTTGGAAAGGAAGAAGTAAAACTGTTATTTGCAGATGACATGATACTGTATATGGAGAATCCTAAGATGTCACTAACAACTATTAGAACTCATCAATGATTCAGTTAAGTTGAAGGATACAAAATTGATATGCAGAAATCTGTTGCATTTCTATACAATAATAAAAAACCATCAGAAAGAGAAAGTAAGAAAATAATTCCATTCACAATCGCATCAAAAAGAATAAAACATGTAGGACTAAATCTAACCAAGGAGATAAAAGACCTATACTCAGAAATCTACAAGATATTAATGAAAGAAATTAAAGATGATGCAAACAAATGGAAAGATATACCATGCTTATGGATTGGAAGAACTAACATTATTAAAATGACCATATTACCCAAGGTAATCTACAGATTTGATACAATCTATATCAAAATACCAATGGCATTTCTCACAGAACAACAAAGAATTCTAAAATATGTATGGAAACATAAAAGACTCTAGCCAAAACAATCCTGAGAAAGAACAAAGTTGGAAACACCACACTCGCAGATTTCATACTAAACTGCAAGGTGACAGTAATCAAAATAGTATGGTACTGGCACAAAAACAGATACATAGATCAGTGGAACAGAATAGACAGCCAAGAAATAAACCTACACTTATGTGGTCAATTAATCCAAGACAAAGGAGGCAAGTATATACAATAGGGAAAAGGCAGCCACTTTAATAAACGGTGTTGGGAAAACTGGACAGCTACATGCAAAAGAATCTAATTAGACTATTTTCTCAAACCATATATAAAAATAAACTCAAAATGGATTAAAGACTTAAATATAAGACATGAAACCATAAAACTCATAGACAAAAACTAAGGCAGCATGCTCTTTGACACTGGCCTTATCAAATATTTTTGGTTATATCTCTTCAGGCAAAGGAAACAAAATAAAAAATAAACAAACAAATGGGACTGCATCAAACTAAAAAGATTTTGCATAGCAAAAGAAACTATCAACAAAATGAAAAAGTTACCTACTGAATGGGAAAAGATATTTGCAAACAAAGTATCTGATAAGGAGTTTATATCCAAAATAAACAAGAGACAAAATTCATCATCATAAAATTAAAAAAAAACCTTTAAAAACCCAATTAAAATATGGGCAGAGGGAGTTCCCGTCATGGCGCAGTGGTTAACGAATCCGACTAGGAACCATGAGGTTGCCGGTTCGGTCCCTTCCCTTGCTCAGTGGGTTAATGATCCGGCGTTGCCGTGAGCTGTGGTGTAGGTTGCAGGCGCGGCTCGGATCCCACATTGCTGTGGCTCTGGCGTAGGCCGGTGGCTACAGCTCCGATTCAACCCCTAGCCTGGGAACCTCCATATGCCGCGGGAGCGGCCCAAGAAATAGCAACAACAACAACAACAACAACAAAAATAAAAATAAAAAATAAAATAAAATAAAATATGGGCAGAGAACCTAAAATAGGCATTTTTCCAAAGAAGAAATACAGTTGGCCAACAGGCACATGAAAAGATGCTCAACTTCACTAATCATCAGGGAAATGCAAATCAAAATTACAATATCGTCTCACTTGTAATGGCTATCATCAAAAAGACAATAATAGCAAGTGTTGACAAGAATGTGGAGAAAAGGGAAACTTCATGCACTGTTGATGAGAATGTAAATTGGTGCACTCATTGTAAAAAACAGTATAGAGTTGCCTCTAAACATTAAAAGTAGAGCTGCCATATACAATCCAGCGATTTCACTTCTGGATATTTTCCCAAAGAAAACAAAAACACTAATTCAGAAAGATATGTGCACCCCGATGTTCACTGCAGCATTATTTACAATAGTCAATATAAGGAAGCAACTTAAGTGTCCGTCAACAGACGAATGAATAAAGAGGATGTGGTATATATATTCAGTGAAATGTTAGTCATAAAGATGAATGAAGTTTTGTCACTTGGGACAAAGTGATTGGATCTAGAGGGTATTATGCTAAATGAAGTAAGTGGACAGAGAAAGATAAATACCATATATTTAAATGTGGAATCTGAAAAACAAAACAAATGAACAAACATAACAAAACAATTCAGACTCATAGATAGAGAGAACAAACAGGTGGTTGCCAGAGGGGAAAGAGACAGTGGTGGGGTGAGTGAAATAGCGAGGGAGGTTAAAAGATATGATCTTCCTTACAAAAGAAATCAGTCATGGAGATGAAATGTACAGCATAGAGAATACAGCCAATTATATTGTAATATCTTTGGTGACAGATGGTAACTAGACATCATGGTGGTCATATTGTAATGTATAAAAATATCAGGAGTTCCCGTCGTGGCGCAGTGGTTAACGAATCCGACTAGGAACCATGAAGTTGCGGGTTCGATCCCTGCCCTTGCTCAGTGGGTTAAGGATCTGGCGTTGCCGTGAGCTGTGGTGTAGGTTGCAGACGCGGCTCGGATCCCGCGTTGCTGTGTCTCTGGCGTAGGCCGGTGGCTACAGCTCTGATTGGACCCCTAGCCTGGGAACCTCCATATGCCGCGGGAGCAGTCCAAGAAATAGCAAAAAGATGAAAAAAAAATAAAAATAAAAATATCAAATCACTATGTTGTACACCTGGAACTAACATAGTGATGTAAGTCAATTATACTTCAATATTTTTTTTAGGGCCACACCTGCAGCATATGGAAGTTCCCAGGCTAGGGATCAAATTGAAGCTGTAGCTGCCAGCCTACACCACAGCTCACAACAATGCTGGATCCTTAATCTATTGAGCGAGACCAGGATCAAACCTGAGTCTTCATGGATACTAGTCAGGTTTGTAACCCACTGAGCCACAGAGGGAATTCCTTATACTTAAATTAAAATATATATATAGACGCTGGGAGAAAATGCATCAACCTGCCAATGGTGGTTATCATTGGGGGTAGGGATTGTGGATGACTGTTGTTTTTTACTTTATGCTTTTATGTATTTCTAGTTGTCTGCAATGAACAGGTATTGCATGTAAAGCTGGAGATAAAACAATAAATGTCACTACAGATTAAAGAATATCAGACTTAGAGTGAAGTGGGGACATGGGGGAAGGCGGAGGCATTAAATCAGTGACACCAGTCAGGAGGCCATCCTAGGAACCCAGGGGAGACATGGAGGAGCTTGCACCACAGTGGAGGGAGTGGAGGTGGTGATAAGCTGTTAGATCTTGGATACTTTCATTTGCTTATTTGTTTTGAAACTTTTTTTTGCTTTTTAGGGCCACACTCATGGCATATGGAGGTTCCCAGGCTAGGGGTGCAATCGGAGCTACAGCTGCCGGCCTATGCCACAGCCACAGCAATCTCAAATCCAAGCTGCGTCCTCAACCTACACCATGTCTCACAGCAATGCAGATCCTTAACCCACTGAGCAAGGCCAGGGATCAAACCCACAACCTCATGGTTCCTAGTCGGATTTGTTTCTGTTGCACCACGATGGGAACTCCTGTTTTGAAACTTTTTCTCATGCATGTTTTGATTTATCATCATTTTGTTTTATAAAAAATAGATATTATATGTTTCTTGCTTTTCTTGTCAATAAATTGTGGAAACTCAAAACAAATTTTTTAAGATTAAGAAGAGAAGAAACTTGCTGGTGTAAATGTGATTCATTTAACTATGAAGAATAAATATACAGAATTTACAAAAAAACACACACAATACATCAAAAACAAAAGTACAGCCCATCATTTAGAAAAATGGATGGAAGGTATAAGCAAGCAATTAATTCACAGATGAGCCAGATATACACATACAAAAATGCTCAACCTTTGAGTATCAGGGAAGTATGAATAAAAACCTCAATCACAAAAAGAGCCATTTCTCATTCTTCAGATAGACAATATTAAAAATCCTAGAACTTGTAAGTCTTGGCATATATGTGGAGCACAGAAGCTCTTAAATCCTACTGGTGTGGGTATAATTTGTACAACTATTTTATAAAGCAATCTGGTATTATCTGGTCAAGTTGAAGATTATCTTACGACTATTGCCAGCAACTCTCCCCCTTAGGTACATAAATGCTCTGAACAAATTACACCTGTTGGAGTCACATACAGAGTGGCCACCAACCGTGCAAGTCTCCTCCTTTGTCCTCACAAATTCCCTATCTCCGCTAGCTTCTCTTCTCTCATGCTCATGCTGTCAACGTCTTGAAAAACTCAACAATCCATAGAGGATAGACTCTCAAGCACAAAATATCCTTGTGGCACCTCTATGGGAATATTCGTACCAACTCTGATTGTAGCATCTTAAATATCCATCAACAGGAGAAATGGATAAATTGTACAATATAGATAATGTTACTATTCAACAGTAAAAATGAATGAACTAAACCCACAGGTCAACCTATGTGAATATTGTAAATTGAGAGGGAAAAAAAAAGCACGTGGCAGGAAAATTTATTCCCTCTGATAACCATATGTGTAAAGTCCACATACTTGCAAGACAATAATATATTCACATACTGATAAATATATGTGTAGTGAAAACTCTTTTCTCCTAGTAGTCCTGATTCCTTTCATTGGGGAAATGGTATTAGAGACCAAAATCTGGGCACTAAGTGTGTTCTCTGTTAATGGGATATTGTTGCTTCCAGGCCCTCTCAGCTGACAAACAACTAGTATATAGAGACATATCTGAAAGTATTTCTCTCTATGTAGTCATCTCAATCTGTTTTGATTTAAACCCAAGTTCCTACCGAGTCTCCAACTGTAAACCTGCTACTGAAATTATCATAATTCTGGTCTCTTCCACATGTTTATCTGTAAATTCCCACGGCAAAGTGAGAAACCTGGTTCTCAGCATCCCCCCGTCATTTACTTAATTCAATTCCAGTATCAGGACCATCAACATGTAGTCCTGTGGGAAATGACATCGTCAACCAGAATACAGTGCTTCCAAGAGTACAGTACACTGTGGAAAGGGAGGAGAGGAGGAGTAACTCTACAGTGGAGAAACCTGACAAATGTTACTTCAGCCAGGTCATCAAGGTCAACATCAACAGTGATAAGTCATGTCGACACAATGTGCCCGTGATACAATGGGATGAGAAGGCACTTCACCTCTGTGATCCTCCTCCCCCAAACCCATAACCTCAGTCTAATCCTAAGAAAAAACATCAGACAAATCCCAGTGGAGGGACATTCCACAGAATACTCGACCTGTCCTCCTCAGAACTGTCAAGGTCAAAAACAAGGGAAGCCTGAGAAACTGTTATAACCAAGAGGAGCCTAAGGAGAGGAGATGGCTAAATGTAATATGATATCCTAGATGGGATCCTGGAACAGAAAAGGGACATTCTGGGAAGACTAAGGAAAGTGAAATAAAATATGGATGTTAGTTAATAATATTGTATCAATATTTATTCACTAAGCATAATATATACACCCTACTATTCTAAGATGTTGATAAGAGAGGGAAACCCCCCCATACTACTTTCACAACTTTTCTGTAAATCTAAAACTGTTTTTTAAAATAAAGTTTATTTTTAAGAAGTGAATTGGAGGAGTTCCCCCTGTGGTGCAGCAGGTTAAGGATCTGGCATTGTCACTGCAGCAGCTCAGGTCGCTGCCCTAGCACAGGTTAGAACCCTGGCCTGAGAACTTCCACATGCCATCGGCACTGCCAAAAAAAAAAAAATGAACTGGAAAGATATACACCAATTTCAAGAAAATGGTTACCTCTGGTTGGTGGAGGAATGAGATCTGGAAGTTCCGTGGAGATTGCCCCATGACATTGTGATATGCAATCATGTATTTCAGGATGTAAACTCTGGGATCGAGCTGTCTGTGCTCAGCATCACAGAGTAATACAGATCCCCTGTGCTTCTCAAGTTCGGCAGAAGGATACTTCAGGATGGTCTGGCAAGAGGAAGGGGCTGAAAGGGTGTCTAATGAGAAGTGAGGCAGGAGCCCGGTGGCTGGAAGACAGAGGAGAGGAGAGGAGGAGAGCTGGAGCAAAAGCCCAGGTGGGACCCCGAGCTGAGCTGGGTGTGTGCTGCCTGCCTAGAGAGGCTCTTTTAGGGAACTATGTGCATGAGGCTTGGGCAAGAGTCAGAGCGACCAGGCGGGGAACAGCAGTGAAGGGCTTTAGATCTGCTGCGGCTGACATGGACAGCAGCCTGCTGGCCCATGCAAAGGGCTAAGCATGGGCAAAAGTGTCCTGAGACCTTCCTCATAAGACTCCCATTGTCTGTTTACCAAAGCCCTTCATAGCCTCCTCTACCCGAAGCACCATGCCCTCCTGGCTTCTCAGGATGTGCTGCAGAAGACAGCGGGGAGCTGATAGCTGCTGCAAGGCTGCCAAGACTGAGAAAGGTAAAGAAATTGACCTCTCAACCCCTGCAGGGGTCATTGGATCCCCTAATATACACAATCCTCCTCTGACCAGAGAGGAAGGAAGAGGGAAATAATGGTTACACAGCCTTGTACATGGAGTCTTTCTACAGCATCCCATCTTCCATTCTTGCCACACCATATGGTCATGAACAGCCAAGCTGTGGTCCCAGACCAGCTGCCCACAGCTTCCCTGGCCTCTGGGCCACTTCCCTGCCTGCAGTACCAAGCACCACAAAGAAGGCTAGAGTGAGCAAAGCAGAGGTGGGGAACAGGTTAGCTGATGAAGGCAAAAGAAATCCCTAGAGGTTCAGAAACTCATCTATTTGGAGGAGAGAGAATCATAGAATCGAGGAATTCAGAGAATCCAGGAAGACATTAGACATGGCAAACTCAGTGCCCTGAGTGAGAATCTCCTTCTGGCCAACCAGACTGTGATTCACCAAGCTTGGCAACAGACCCAAGTCATTCTTTTCAAGACGACAGTATTTCTGTAAACAATGGATAACCTGCAGTATTTCTGCAAACAATGGATAATTTGAATCAAGTCATGAATGATATCAGACAAACCCAAATTCTGCAAAGCCACTGGCTGTGCTCTTCAAACCTGTTAGCATCATGAAAGACATAGAAAGGCAAAGAGACATTCTAGGTTAAAGGCAACTCAAGAGGCATGACAGCAAAAAGCAATGTGCAGTCCTATATAAACCTTAGACTAGGGAAAAAATAAGCGTGTTATGGGGATAATTGAGCAAATTTGAATATGGACTGTAGGTTACCTAAGAGTCTTACAGCAAAGTCAAATTTCTTGATTTTGACCATCATACATACGATTTGATAATTGATAATATTGAGAATTATGATTATGTAAGAGAGCATCCTTATCCTTAGGAAATACATACTGAAGTCTTCAGAGATAATGGAGCAAGATGTCTGCAAATTACTCTCAAATTTGTCAGAAAAATAATAATTATGCATGGAGAGCGAACCTTAAAGCAAATGTGGCAAAAAGCTAATTTGCAAACCAGAGTGAAGGGGAGTTAGGATTTCTCAGCATCATTCCTATTACCTTTCAGAACTTTGAAATCATTTCAGCATAAAAGGTTAAATAGCCCTAAAGGGGATAAACTGTTTTCTTTGCATGGACTGGAAAGCAATGGAAAGCGATCTGCCTGCCACGGTTGCTCTGCTCTCAGGGGCTGAGCAGACCGCATCTACTCCTTCTTCATGAAAACAACAGCTGTGTCCCTCTCTCCACCTTTAGCAACCCATTTGTGCCTTCTCTCCTGTCCAGGCTAAGCCTCACCAGTGCCTCCAATCCCAATCCTCCTTCTGAGAGGGTGGGCCTCCCCCTCCGAGCAGAACCCTTACCTCTGGCTTCTCTTATTTTCCTCACATCTCTAGTAGCAAAAAGTCCTGGCAGGGAGCTGTCATCAGCCTGTCTTAAGGAGTCTGGACTCTAAGATGCCAAACGCGGGATGCCAGGGCTCCCTGGCCAGGTTCAGGTCATCGGAGTGCATAGGAAATTGGGGCAGGGTGGTAATTTCCTCAAGCCTCCCCCAGGGAGTGCAGAGCCATGATTGCTTCAGGCCACTTGGAAGCACTGCAGCTGGAATGGCATTTTGCTAAATTTGGCAGCCCCGGGGGGAAATTGAGACTCTTTTAAAATCAGGAAGTCTGCTTTGGCTAAC
This sequence comes from Phacochoerus africanus, assembly GCF_016906955.1. Classification (NCBI taxonomy): domain Eukaryota; kingdom Metazoa; phylum Chordata; class Mammalia; order Artiodactyla; family Suidae; genus Phacochoerus; species Phacochoerus africanus. Next base: position 36,374,849 of record NC_062551.1, on the reverse strand, counting down.
ATCTCTATCCCCGTCTGTCAAGCCATCCTCTGCCAGGAGTGAGGAGCTGCCTGGAGGGAGAAATCTGCTCACTGGCAATCAGGGGGAGGGGGGGGGACGGGGGATCGCTGATGAGAGCTGGAAAAAGCAAAGACTCCGCCAGGTCAGGGCCCCTGCAGCCACTGTGACTCCGTTCCTGGCCAGCCATGCTCCACTCGGAGCACCTGAGGGTTGGCAAGAGATGGAAAAAGGTCCCTAATGCACACCTCTGCTTGCTGGCAGGGGGTTGCTCACCTGACCTCAATAGACCAGAAAAGGCAGAAGCAGGAAGGTCTCATTTGAGAGCAGAGGACACCAAACTGTTAGGTCGTGGACTCCATACAATTTGCAAGTCCATGTTATTTGGGCTGCACCGGTTTTAAAATTTTCAAACTTGGAAATATTATTTAAAATGTGCATATCATCTCATTAAAAGAAAAAAAAAGATCCCTGACTTTTGTCAAAAAATTGTGGCAGGGCGCCTGTGCTCTAGTTTGCCACAGTCCTTGCCATGCCTTAAGGTCTCCCTTGCTCTGGGGTCTGAGTGACCCAGGCTTGATCATCACATTTGCCCTGCTGTTTTCCTTGCAGTGGATTCGATTTTCTCTATCCTTGTCTCACTCTCAAGATGAAGGACAAAAGATACCTTGAGGGCATTTCAAGACCCACCCATTTAGCTCCACTTATGATCCATTTCTGCCTCTTTAACCCAGAAAATTAGCAATTAATAAGATCTTGCTTGAGAACTGAATTCTCAGTTTCCCTTGGTGCCTGTGTTAGAAGTCCTTTCTTAGGGCTCAGCCAAATGCAGATACACATTTTTTTTTTTTAGTAGATCCACTTTTAATCATAAAACCCTTCCCAGATAAGAGATTATTGTCCCTGTTCCTCTCTTAACAAATCCAGTCTTCATTTTTACTTTTATTTTTTGGCTGTGCCTGCAGCATGTGGAGTTTCCTGGGCCAGGAATCCAACCCGTGCCACAGCAGTGTGACCTGAGCCACAGCAGTGACAACGCTGATTCTTAACCCACTGTGACACCAGGGAACTCCTCCAGTCTTAATTTAAAGCTACTAAAATTGCCAATATCTGAGGTTCTCGTACCCTCCCCTGCACCCCCCTCACCCAAACTTCCTCCTGGCCCCTGACCAGCCTGCAGCTCAGAGGAGAAACTCTGGGAATCTTCCCTCAGGCCCTGCCTCTCACCTCTCCTGTCTGTCCAGCCCAGCTGTCCCCTGCACCCATATGGGCAGCCAGCCCCGGGCTGGAACTGGAGAGAGGGGTGGAGAGAGGGCAGAAGGAAGCATGTGTAGGTGAGAGTACGTGTGGCCTGAGGCTTGCCAAAGTCCTCTCATCCCCAGAGGGCCCCAAACAGTGACCCGTGATGGGGTCTCCAAGTGAGGGCGCTCGTTCAGTTATAGAGATGCTCTAACAAGATTGGAGAAAGATGAAAACACCCATCGGACACCAGGGCGAACCACGCAGTAGCAGACCATGTATTTGAGTTTTAAAAATAAATAAATCCTGTGATTAAATTGTGACCAGTACTGTGTGTGTGTGTGTGTGTGTGTTGTGTAGGGGCTTCATTTATTCCTGTAGCTTTTTTATATCCAATTTGGAAATCTCCTCCTGACATTTCTGTGGTTATTTTTAAATAACACAGCAGGTGTTGGGGAAGGGGGCTCCCCAAATGGCGGCGCTCCCACCCCGGGCCTCCCCTGTGCTCTGAGGGCCCCAGGTCTCTGCCTCTCCCACATGGGAGCCACATCCACATGGTGTTGCCCATCACAGCCTGTCCTGGGGATGAGAGGCAAGGGCCCCGAGGATAACTGGGGGCTGACAGCTACAGACAAGAGCTTCACCTGGGCAGTAAAGGCTATTGTCCCCGGGATGGAGGGAGATGAGGAGGAGGGATCAAAAGTCACGGGCTAGCGGGCGGTACCTGCTGATGCCTGGGTGTCCTTCTCTCCAGGGGACCTGAGATTCGACCTCCCTGCCCCGCCAGCCTGGAGCACTCCTCTCCAACTGCCCCATTCAACTGCCGCTTCCACCACGCCAACATTCCCTCTGCCCACATTAAAGGGCACTGCCCCCTCCCAGGACAGGCCTGGGGCACAGTCCCCCTCCTTCAGTGACAGTCTAAGCTCATGTAAGCCACCTCCTCCCCAGCCTGTCACATCACCACCCTGTATAAGAGGAGGACATCCTTCCCCAGCGCCCGTTCTACAGACGAGGAGGCCAAAGATCAGAGGGCTTTCCGACCAGCTTGGGGCAAGCCCAAGACCAGTAGCCAAGTCCCCTGACTCCCAATCCAGAGACCTGCCTCCCAGAAGACATGCATCTCCTGCGCTGTGTTCCTACAAAGAAGCAAATCTGAGATCAGGGGGTGGGGGGATGGATCTTAAATTCATTCTTTTGAGGCGGGGGGCATTCAGAGGCTTGATATGGGATCTCCATTTGCAGACCAGGGTGAACTCAGGCCACAGCAGTGAAAGCACTCGCAGACCAGAGATTGACCCTGGGCCACAGCAGTGAAAGCACTGAATCCTAACCCTTAGACCACCAGGGAACTCCTTCATTCGTTCATTCATTCCCTCTTCATTAAACCAAAAATAAAATGCCATTTGAGCTTAATTTTTTTTCCTTAATTAAATGAAAGGTAAGTCTGGGACTGGCACTAACTCTTGGGTAGAAGTTTCCTGTTCCTCGCACTTCAAGCCTGCAGACTCGGTAACATGGGTCTTTTCCAACTTCTTGATGTCCCCGTAAGTGACCAGCCCAAGTGCCTGGCTCAGAACACGTGCCAGGCTCAGAGGCGGCTGAAGGACTCCACGATGGCCGGCGAGGGGTTGGGAGGGAGCCACATCCCTGAATTCAGAAATCACAAATCTCAATTCATTTTTAAGAGTTAGGCACTCACCTTAGAAGATCTCTGCTTGATGCACATGGATTTTATGACAAATTTCGCTGTGGTGTTCGAGCCTGCCAAGGCCTCTTCCTACTCTTCTCTTGGTCAATTCCTCCCCCTGCTGGCTGTTCCTGGCGCCTCCAGGGCCTGAGGATGCAATTCACAGAGAAGGCTGCCTTCACTCCCCTGGCCCTTGGGGAGGTGGGAACCGAGGAGGGTCTGGAGAGAGCCGCCTTCCCACGAGGAAGGTTCCCTGGCCTTGGCTTTCCTCATGCGTGTCTAAAGGGTCTCGTTTCATTTGCCTTCTCTCCTTTCTGTATAAATGCAAATCGCAGCTAATAATATCACTTGACATTTGTAGAGTGATATCACACTTCCTTTGTGTATCAGGAAGCTCTGCATCCTTTTATTCCTTGATCTTCACAACAACCTCAGGAGCCCCTGGAAACAGTGCAGTCTCACTCTTACTGTTTCTTTTTTCTTTCTTTCTACCGTGTGTGTGTGTGTGTGTGTGTGTGTGTGGTTTAGGGCTGCACCTGTGGCGTATGGAGGTTCCTGATCTAGGGGTTGAATCAGAGCTGCAGCTGCCAGCCTATGCCACAGCCACAGCAATGCCAGATCCGAGCCACATCTGTGACCACAGCTTACTCACCTCCCCAGATCCTTAAGCCACTGAGCAAGGCCAGGGATCTAACCTGCAATCTCATGGTTCCTAGTTGGATCCATTTCCACTAAGCTGCAACGGGAACATCACTTTTACAGTTTCTAAACAGATTCAAATGCTGTCAGGTTTATGCAAGGAGAATGATGGGCAGTGTTCCTCCAGGTACATGGATGCTCTGGCAGAGGTGGATCCCTACCAAGGCACGGTTTGGGTACCACATCAGGAAGATGTTTGGCCTATCCGGCAACAGACTGAAGGGTGGGAGTGATGGGGAAGGGCCGTGCAGTCTGTCCAGGGAATCCTTAAGAGAAGGATAGATGAGCTTCCTGTCCCCAAGGAAGGCCAGGGCAACAAGGCCCAGCCAGAAAGAACACACCCCCTAAGGGGTTCGGGCCAGGGGTGGGTGAGGGTGGGGAGAATTCACTGGAGTACAAGGAGAAAATAAAGATATTAGAAGTCCTTTTTCAATTTGTCCTCATTCTTATAAAAATTCAACTGTGGTCTACAAATATGTTAGAACAGCAATGCACACATATATGCTATACCTTAATGTGAATAAATGTACCTGCCTGCATACCACCTGTGATGCTGTGTTTGGTGCACTTTCGGGAGGAGGATTTTCCAGCTCCGAGGGTCTGTGAGGGCTTTACTCCAAAGTCAGTCTCTGTCTGAAATCCTCCGTATTTCTGCCCTTCACCAGAAGCATAAAAGGCATGAACTCGATCAACCTCAAAACACGTTTTAATAATGTTTTAAGAAGCATGTATGTGTGTGTGCAAGAAAGGGAGAGAGGGAGGGAGGAAAAAAGAAAAAAGACAGAAGGAAATAAAGAAATAAAGGAAGGAAGGAAAAGAAAGGAAGAAAGGAAGTAGGAAAGAAAGAAAGAAAGAAAGAAAGAAAGAAAGAAAGAAAGAAAGAAAGAAAGAAAGAAAGAAAAGGAAGGAAGGAAAAGAAAAAAGAAAAGAAAATAAAAGAGAGAAGGAAGGAAGAAAGAAGGAAAGAAAGAAGGAAAGGAGGGATGGAGAGAGGAAGGAAGGACAGACACAGATCAGTGTGTGGGTTACGTTCAACTGACAGCATATAGTGGTTAAGGATAGCAATTCTGGCATCAGATCTGAGCTCGAAGTTTCTAAATTTCAATTTCTTCAGCTACAAAATGAGAACACTAACTTCAACACATTGTCAATTAATTGGAGATAAGACGATGCAAGTGAAAGGCTTAACTCTGTCTTTTCATTTTAATTAAAGTCTCATTGATTCACAGTGTTGTGCCAATTTCTGCTGCACAGCAAAGTGACATATATATATATATATATATATGCACACGCACACACATACATTCTGCATCCTTTTTCTTATATTATCTTCCATCCTGTTCTTCCCAAGAGTCTGGATATAGTTTCCTGTGGTGTCCAGTAGGACCTCACTGCTTATTCATTCTAAATGTAATAGTTTGCATCTACTAACCCAAACTCCCAGCCCCATCTTACTCCCTCTCCCTGCCCCCTTGGCAACCACAAGTCTTAGCACAGTGTCTTAAACACCGTCATACTCAATAAATGGTAGCTATTATTTGTGAAGAATAATTTTTAAATTAGCAGGATCTCACAGGAAATAAGAATTCTGCCTTCTGAGCTGCTGTTGGAAACTGTCAGTGGAAAACACAAAGTATCTGGAGTTCCTGCCATGGCTCAGCAGTTAACGAACCCGACTAGTATCCATGAGCACACAGGTTCGATCCCTGGTCTCACTCAGTGGGTTAAGGATCCAGCGTTGTCGTGAGCTGTGGTGTAGGTCGCAGGCATGGCTTGGATCCCTGGCTGCTGTGGCTCTGGCGTAGGCCTGCAGCTACAGCTCCGATTCAGCTCCTAGCCTGGGAACCTCCATATGCCGCAGGTGGGTCCCGAAAACCATGAAGTATCTGCTAAAGGAAGGAGTTTGGGCTTTTCAGTTGTGTTTGTTTGCCTATAAACTAAAGAGAGATAGAGGGGGGGGAAGAGCAAAGTTGATGTCAGATGATTTTGTAAAGAATTTCGGAATTTGAATGGGCTTTTAAAACAGGACACGGAAGAAATATAAATGAGAGAACGAGCAATGCACCCATACAGTGAGTAGAGAGCAAACACAAAACATGGACCAAAAAAAAACCCCTGTGTATTCTGGCTTAGCTCCGTAATGTACAGCTTCAAGACCTGAGAACATCTTAGCCGAGCCTGCAAATACAATGTCGGCCCCCGCGTGGAAACGATGACCCTCCAGTCTCAGGACAAGGACCACTAGGCTTTATTGTGCACAACTACATTTTTCCTTTAACTGGTTGGGTCATGAAGAGCTTGTAGTACCTCTTCCTTCCTGGTGCTAATTATTAAGGCACTCGGAGTGAAAACTCTCAGCCAGCTCTAGCAATGGTACACAACCTTACGGCATGCGTTTCGTGGGAGATGATGTTTGTGGATGTGCCCTGTAAGCTGTGCATCAGGAATCAGGCACAAGCCCAGAATCATAAATGGGGGTGGGAATAAGGGGTGGGGAGCACATCAGTGAATGCTGAAAGGGCCAGGAACTCTGATGTTGGAATAGAAGCTTCTGGATCAGTCAGTTGTTGCGAGGGTATCGCACAGACAAAGCATTCAGGAACCAAGGGTTGGTCCGGGAAGATCATTATTAAGTCAGAAAATTATACTCCTCTTTGATGTCTGCAGAAATGGTTTTGTCCTGATGCTGCTCAGAGCTGCTGCAATGGTGGCAGGAACTGGGGAAGGGTGAGCCAAGTACTAGAGTTTGTGTGAAGGGGTCACCTCTGCTCTGAGCAGACTGTGCTGAGGCCTTTCTTTCCAGCCCTTGCTGCTTGCTCTGTGCTCACTTCCCTAGCCAGCCTGTTAAAAGCCAACAGTGAAGCTGTGAGCAAAAAAACCTGCTCTATCTGGGACTCAATTTCCCTCTATACAGTCAGGCCCTGAATTAGATGAGGGTTCTTAACCCTTTTTGTGCTGTGGATCTCTCTGGCATTCCAGGGCTCTCAGAACTGTTTCTAATGCATAAAATAAAGTACACAAGAGTGCAAAAAAACACAACTACACAGCAACATGGTTAACAAAATATGTGTGAAACCTCAAAATCATATATTGTAATAGCAATGCTTCTCTATTGATGCATTAAATAACATGATCTAGCAGTAGATCAAATAACTACTATAATTTCAAAGCAGTGATGCATATAAATGATATTTTGAAGCATCAACTAATTGAAATGAGATTTAGGAAGATCAGTGGTTTCCACTGAGGACAAAGTCAGAGAGTGCTAATGCTATTATAGTTTGTTGCCTCATTCATAATCAGTGGAAATCCTAAATTTCAGTCAGTAAAAATAAAGACATCATTTTTTCCCCATGCAAATTCACAGTTCCCCTGAATCTAGCTAAGGAGCCCATGGATCACAGGCTAAGAACACCCAGATTGCAACTGCTTCTGACTCTGAAATAATTAGATTCCATAAAATGGGATAGAATAGGACCTTCAGGATCATGGGTTGAAACGCTACGATCTTAACAGTTGGCACCACCTACTGTAGGGAAGAAACTTTTTGTTTCAGGAACTGCCTTTGAAATGAAGCAAAACCCTAGGGTCCTTCCTGCCTCCACCCACCACCACCGTGCACGTGTTTTCTGCATGCTTTTTGTCTGTAGGAGAACTTTAGTCGAAGAATAAGTTTAATCAGAGAAAGGAGAAAATGTAGACGTAAAAGGAAAACAGTCAAAGGAGACCAAATAAAAACAGTTTAGTCATTAAGCAACGTCGAAGAAGTTTAGTTCATCCTCAAAGGTTGTAGATACTATTCTGAGCCATATCCTGTGAGCTGTCCTAGAGAATACAGAAATTCTCACCCGGTGGAAGAAGTTAACTACATGAAGAACAGACTGCAGCCGTGACATAAGCTGCCACCATTCTGAGAAGTGGCCTCAAAGAAATAAGAACAAACCAGTCCTAGAACTGAAGACTAATTGTACTTAAAACAATCAAGATGGGGCTTAACAGACCACAGACTCATGGTCCTTGACCCTCTGGGCCACCAGGGAACTCTGAGAAAAGGCAAATTCTTATTTTTTTTTTTGAGTTGCAAATATTTTCTTTTTTTTTTCTGCTCAGTAATATTTTTTAATAGTTATTTCCCCAATACAAATTTTTTTCTACTGTATAGCATGGTGACCCAATTACACATAAATGTACATATTCTATTTTTGCATATTATCATGTTCTGTCATAAGTGACTAGACATAGTTCCCAGTGTTATACAGCAGGATCTCATTGCTAATCCATTCCAAAGGCAATAGTTTGTATCTATTAACCCCAAGCTCCCCTATCACCCCACTCCCTCCCCCTCCCTCTTGGCAACCACAAATCGGTTCTCCATGCCCATGAGTGTCTTTTCTGTGGAAAGGTTCGTTTGTGCCATATATTAGATTCCAGATATAAGTGATATCATATGGTATTTTCTTTCTCTGTCTGACCTACTTCACTCAGTATTAGAGTCTCTAATTCCAACCATGTTGCTACAAATGGCATGATTTTGTTCTTTTTATGGCCAAGTAGTATTCCACTGTGTATTTATGCCACTGCTTAATCCATTCATCTGTCAGTGGACATTTAGGTTGTTTCCATGTCTTGGCTATTGTGAATAGTGCTGCAGTGAACATACGGGTGCATTTGTCTCTTTCAAGGAATGTTTTGTCTGCATATATGCCCAAGGGTGAGATTTTTCTGAGATACCTCCATACTGTTTTCCATAGTGGTTGTACCAATTTACACTCCTCCCAACAGTGCAGGAGGGTTCCCTTTTCTCCACACCCACTCCGGCTTTTGTTATTTGTGGACTTATTAACAATGGCCATTCTGATCAGTGTGAGATGGTATCTCATGGTAGTTTTGATTTGCTTTTCTCTAATAATCAGTGATGTTGAGCATTTTTTCATGTGCTTGTTGGGCATCTGTATATCTTCTTTAGAGAAATGTCTATTCAGGTCTTTTGCCCATTTTTCCATTGGGTTGTTGGCTTTTTTGCTGTTGAGCTGTATAAGTTTGTGTATTTTAGAAATTAAGCCCTTTTCAGTTGCATCATTTGAAACATTCTCCCATTCTGTAGGTTGTCTTTTTTTTTTTTTTTTTTAATGGTTTCCTTTGCTGTACAAAAGCTTGTCAGTCTGAGAGTTCCCATCGTGGTGCAGTGGAAACGAATCCGACTAGGAACCATGAGGTTGTGGGTTCAATCCCTGGCCTCACTCAATGGGTTAAAGATCAGGCATTGCTGTGAGCTGTGGTATAGGTCACAGACACAGCTGGGATCTGGCATTGCTGTGGCATAGGCGTAGGTGAGCAGCTATAGTTCCGATTCAGCCCCTAGCCTGGGACCCTCCATATGCAGCCCTTAAAAAAAAAAAAAAAAAAAAAAAAAAAAGCCTTGTCATTTTGATTAGGTCCCATTGGTTTATTTTTGTTTTTATTTCTGTTGCCTTGAGAGACTCACTTGAGAAAACACTTGTAGGGTTGGTGTCAGAGACTGTTTTGCCTATGTTCTCTTCTAGGAGTTTGATGGTATCTTATGTTTAAGTCTTTAAGCCATTTTGAGTTTATTTTTGTGCATGGTGTGAGAGTGTGTTCCAGTTTCATTGATTTACATGTGGCGATATAGTTTTCCCAGCACCATCTGCTGGAAAGACTGTCTTTTCCCATTCTATATTCTTGCCGCTTTTGTCAAAGATTAATTGACCCTAGGTGTCTGGGCTTATTTCTGGGTTCTGGGTTCTCTATTCTGTTCCACTGGTCTGTATGTCTGTTTTGATACCAGTACCACACTGTCTTGATGACTGTGGCTTTGTAATATTGCCTGAAGCCTGGGAGAGTTAGGCCCCTTGCTTGGTTTTTGTTCCTCAGGATTGCTTTGCCAATTCTGGGTCTTTTATGATTCCATATAAGTTTTTGGATTGTTTGTTCTAGTTCTGTGAAAAGTGTCATAGGTAATTTGATGGGGATTGCATTGAATCTGTAGATTGCTTTGGGTAGTATGGCCATTTTTATAATACTGATTTTTCCAACCCAGGAGCATGGTCTTTGAATCCTCTTTAATTTCCTTGATTAATGTTTTATAGTTCTCAGCATATAATGTTTTACCTCCTTAGTCAGGTTTATTCTCAGATGTTTAATTTTTGGGGGTGCGATTTTAAAAGGTTGTATTTTTTACAATTATTTTTATATTATTTTTGAAATATCAAATATCAATTTTTGAAATGTATTACAAAATAGTTCAGATGCCCAGACATGTATAAAGAATTATTTAAAGAAAATAAATTTGTATACCCATCACTCAACTTAAGGAATAATATATTACCAATACTCTTTTTTTAAAAATACTATTTTTCAAACAATTCTGCTCTATTTCTTGGAACCCGTGGTTCTCAAGTTTTGCTGTATATTAGATTCACCTACAGGTTCAAAAATCCCAGTGCTCAGTCTCTACCCCAAACCAATGAAATCAAAACACCTAGGAATGAACATCAATGAGGGCTTTTTGTTGTTTGTGTTTTTCGTGGAATGTAGCAGCTGGATATGGGATTTCAATTCCCAGATCAGGGACTGAACCTGGGCTGCTGTAGTGAAATCACTAGACTGCCAGGGAAATCCCAAATCCCAGACCAACCAATTTCTGGGTTTTGTTTGTTTGTTTATTTTATTTTATTTATTTATTTATTTGCTTTTTAGGGCTACCTTAGAGCATATAGAAGTTCCCAGGCTAGGCGTCGAAGCGGAGCTACAGCAGCACAGCCATAGCAACACAGGATCCAAGCCGCATCTGCAGTCTATACCACAGCTCACTGCAACGCTGTCCCTGACCCACTGAGTGAGGCCAGAGAGCAAACCTGCATCCTCACAGATACTAGTCAGATTCGTTACCACTGTGCCACAACAGGAACTCCCCAACCAGTATTTTTTTTAGACACTTGGGGTGACTCTAATGTGCAGCCAAGATAAGAGCCAATCCCCTCCCCCTCAGAGAGGCTGCTCTGGGGGGAGGTGTGTTGAGTTCCCCAAGATCAAGCAGAGATGGGCTCTAGCCCTTGTCTTCTGACTCAGGGGTCAGTGCTTTCCCAGAGTCTCAGCTGATCTAGAGCCAGAGGCAGCAGGGCTGTCTCTGCATTTTTGGGAAGAGCCTGCCATCTGCTGGCCACCTGAAGGAAAACAGTCCGCTAACTGGCCCATCGCTAACTTGGGTCAAGCATCAGGGGCAGCAGCCCTCGGTGGCTGGAGAGCTTTCTTGAGTGTGTTGTGTGAAGCTGCCCCATGGCAGCTCTGGGAGGGGGCAGAGCAGGGCGAGTAGAGTCACTTTCAACTTGCAGACGAGCATCTCTGATCCTGCAGAGTTGTGACAGGCTGGGAGCAGGCAGGGCCCCGGGCTCAAGAAGGAAAAGGGAAGGATGGAGGGGAAGGGGGTCAATCAGTCAAAAGGGTTTTTAAGGGAGAGAAGACATTCACCTGGAAAACACCTTGGGAAGAGGAGCAGGTGCTGCCTAAGGACCAGGAAGGGCACAGAGGTGAGGTCCTGCAATTGCATCAGCCCTGTCATAGGTCATTCCCGCAAGGCTTTGTTTGCTGTTCTCTCTGCCTGGCACAGTCTTTTTCGCCCCAATCCCCTTCATCTGGACAAATATTTGGTCACTTTTTTCAGGTCTTAGTAAACAGCAACCTCACTTCCTCCAGGAACTCAGCTCTGACGGCCCCCATCTCCAATACCCTGTTCTTGCCTCTGTCACTTAGTTCCGGAACCTCCTGTTTCCTCGTTTATGATTTACTCACTCTCAGGAGGGCACATGCCATGATGGCAGGGACATTGTTACATCCCCAGTGCCTGCCCCAGGGCAACAGAGTAGGAAATATTTGTTTACTGAATTGATTTTTCTTATGGCAAAATCAGACACTGTAATCTGGAAACAAAAGGAAAATACTTTGAAACATCTTTCCTTCCAACCATGAGGCCTCCCTAGCAGTGAATTAAAAATACTTACTGTTTATATATATATATATATATATATATATATATATATATATATATCTGTAACCATTTGGGGGTGGGGGTCAACATATAACCATATTTCCAGTTGGCATATTTTATAAATTAACTCTTCCTACCCCCCACCCCTTTTCAGCTGCACCCACAGCATATGGAAGTTCCCAGGCCAGGGATCGAATCTGAATCCTTAGCTGCAGTAATGCCAGATCCTTAACTCACCGCAGTGGGTCTGGAGATGGAACCCACACTGCCAAAGAAACCATACCAGATGCTCAACCCACTGTGCCACAATGGGAACGTCTATAAATTAATTCTTATTTCACCCATCTATTCTCCAGTTAGTAAATAAATATGGTAGATGGCTATTGTTTTGGACTTTCCCAGCATCTATTTCTATTCTTCCTTAATGTAGTAAGAACACCCCAGTTTTGTTAGGGGAAACAACTCCCTCCATTCTCCATCCGTGTGATTCAGGGCAGCTGACTATCCCCAGGCCCAGGTGTGGTCATGTGACTTGGGCCTGGCCAGTCACTGTATCTCACCAGGCTTGCATGTGATTGGTTCAGGGATGAGTACATGACCCAAGGTGGCCCAGTGAGGTTTAGCACCAAAGTTTTTACTGGAATTCTTGGAGAAGGAACATTTAGTACAGAGCTGGTGGGATAAAAGCTTAGAGTCGCTGGCAGCCATGCTGCCACCATGAGGAGACAAGACCAGCGATGAAGAAAGGAAAGTAGAGCTGAGAGAAGAAAGGCAGAGTCCGAGAGGCAGATAGCCTTTTGATCCTGGCCCTTAATGCAGAATTTTTCTAGAACTTTCCATTATATGAGCTAATAAAGTCCCTTTTATTCAGAAAGTTTCATGGCTTTGCTGTTCCCTGCAGCTGAATAGTACTAGCTAACAGAAAGCAGAACAGAGAATGAGACTTTTTCTTCCTTTTATTTACTTTTTTTTTTACAAAATCAGTCCATCATTTGCCACACTTTTAACACCAATCAGAAAACTATAAGCTTAACCCTTATTGAACCATGGAGAGCCCCATTCCAGGTTTTGCTCCCTCAACATCCTTTTCCCTCCCATCACCAGCACCCCTGAGCACAGTCCAGCCCTGCTTTCCAGAACCTTCTCTGCACAAGGAGGTTGCAGACCGCAGCCCCCCACCACACTCCAGTGCGCCATGATGGGCTCAGCCACCCGCCTTCATGGGGTCCCCATCCTCAGCTCGGTGATGAATTGGCTGTTGCCAGCAGGGCTGCGAACACAGACCCTGGCTTCTTCTGCAGGACCTCGGGCCTATCAAACTCCACCACCTGGAGACAGAGAGAGGAGGGGAGGAGCCAGGGCACAGCTCAGCTCGGTTGTGAAGGAGCTGAAGACCTCCTGCAGCCCCGACCTGGGTGCCATCCTCCCAGCAACCCCACCCACCCCAGGGAGGGAGGGTGTCCCCTCACCTTCCCGTCGCCCATGACCAGGATACGGTCACAGCTGAGGACAGTGGACACACGGTGTGCGATGACCAGCACTGTGCAGCCCTGGAACCATTCACGGATTGTGTGCTGGATCAGGGCATCAGTCTCCAAGTCGATGGAGGCTGTGGCCTCATCAATAAGGATGATCTGATGGATACAAAACAGGGGTGAAGGTAGCCCCCTCAGGCCGAGACCTGGATCTAGTCCTGGGTCTACCACTAGTTCACCAAGCACCTTAGGTGGGAAATGAGATATTGGGACCAGGTGCAAAACCGACTTTGAGCTCTAAGTTATCCATCATATCATGAAGAGAATGTTGGGTCTCAACCAAGAGTTAACTCTTCTTTAATGACTAGAGAATTAAGTTCTTGAAAGTGAAAATGTGACAGTGGCAACTTTTTTTTTTTTTTTTTTTTTTTTAGGGCATATGGAGGTTCCCAGGCTAGGGGCTGAATCAGAGCTACAGCTGCTGGCCTACAACATAGCCACAGCAATGTCAGATCTGAGCCGTGTCTGCAACCTACATCACAGCTCACAGCAATGCCGGATCCTTAACCCACTGATCAAGGCCAGGGATCAAACCTGAGTCCTCATGGATACTAATTGGGTTCGTTAACTGCCGAACCACAACGGGAAGTCCAACTTCTTATTTTATGAACTGCTTTCTGAATTAACCTAGAGCAATGATCCTCTACAGGTGGGCCATGCACTCATCCTGGGTGGCCCAGGAGATGGCGCAGCCAGTACCGGATAAAAGTACTTTTTACTTTAACGTTTTGTATTTCTTTCATCAACAAGGCGCATTAGAAAAATCTAACTGTGGATAAACCCACTGTTCACTTTAACAGTTTTGCATGGCTTTCATGAGCAATATGCATTCGAAAAATCTAACTAGCCCAGGAAGAAGGATTTTATAAATGTTCCTGTATATGTTGGGGCCATTTTTATTTTTCATTTTTGGCTGCGCGGTGGCATATGGAATTCTCTAGGCAGGGATCAGATCTGAGCTGCAGTTTCAACCTACACAGGAGCTGTGGCAATGCTGGATCCTTTAACCCACTGTGCCGCCCGTGGGTCGAACCTGCCTCCTGGTGCTGCAGAGACTGTCAATACCATTGCACCACGGCAGGAACTCCGAGGCTGGTTTTTTAAAGAGGGCATCACGAGTGAATCACTGGATAGATGGTACGCAGATATGACAAAAATGAGAAAGTGATGACTCAAATCCGGGAAACAAAATAGAGAAAGCAATTTCCACACCAAGTGGCTAAGTAACTGTGAAACACCTGAGAGGTTAAGAAAGTGCTAAATACATATTGCAAGTCCTGTCACGCATCTCTCCGAGGAAGAGGGGAAAGTCCTTCCTCCTCTGAAACCCTCTCCCTGCCTCCGGCTCTGACAGTCAGCACCAGCGTTTTTTGCATTTCTCATTAATTGACCATATTGTGCTTCAGATGTCCATGTACGCCTCTGTGGGTGTGGAGGTGTATACGTGTGTTTATGTGTGTGTGTGTGTTGCATCATTTATGAGAGAAAGTTTGCTCCTAACTAATCCCTGCAGGACCTGAAATTACTGGTGAAACATTTGGAAAAGTTCAAGAAACACTGTCAGATGAAATTTTTAAGAATATATCATTTTGCCCCAGAACAGCTGTCATCTCATTCTCAGTTCTAATAAAAACGAGGGGTAACCTCCAACCAAGTTTTAAAAGGAAAGTGCAGTGGGCAGTGCTGAGTTCATGTGTTTCTCACCTCGTGGCTTCGGCTTTGTGGAGGAGAAGAGCGTGGGGACCTGCTAGTGGCAGGGACCCTTTCAGCTTAGGGCAGGATGCCCGGGCGGAGAGCGCCCCCTCCCGAGGCAGGTGCACGCGGAATAGCAGAAAGCGGCAGAGCAGCCCTTTGGGAATTTGTGGACAGAACCCAGGGCAGAGCCCAGAGTCCCTGGGTGCGGGAGGGAGAAACGGCCAAGGTGTTTCCCACACCGGGCATCACCCGACCCTTCACTGGCACCTTGGAGCTGCGGAGGAGGGCCCGAGCGATGCAGAGCAGCTGCCGTTCCCCCACCGAGAAGTTCGAGCCGTTTTCCATAACTTCCGCTTGCAGGCCTTGGGGAAACTTTGAAACCTGTAATGTCGGGGAAGATGCCCATGGGCCACTGTGGGATGAGCCCTCACCGACCCCCTCGTACCTCTCCTGTCACATTCTGTGACACTCCCCCTGTCCCTACCCTCCAGCCACTGGCCTTTCTCTTCCTCAACTGCGCCCCTCTCACCCCCCCTCATCTGGAGTGCCTGTGCCTGGAATGTTCTCCTAGATCTGTGCCCTGCTATCCCCTCAGTAGTTGGTCTCCATGGAATGTGCGTCTTTAAAGAGGCCTGGCCTGGAGTTCCCTTGCGGCGCAGCAGGTTAAGGATCTGGCGTTGTCACTGCAGCGGCTTGGGTCGCTGCTGTGGCTCGGCTTTGATCCCTGGCCCAGACTTTCAACATGCCCACGGAGCCATAAAAGGGCAGGGGCTGCTTGACCACCCACTGCAGTGTCTGCAGGTGTCATCACTACCTACACAGCACTTGCCTCTGTCCAAAAGCATCTCCCTTAAATGTCAGCACTGGGAGGACAAAGCCCTGCTCCCCTCCCCGCTGTTCTTCCTACGCCTCCTAAACTGGAGCATGCCTGCTTTACCGCCGGTGTCCTTAGCCTTTATCGAGGAACTCCAAACCATCTCATCCCTGTGAGTTTATATAATCCGCGCCCCCAAGCGGCAGCATCTGGAATACCCTGTGAGAAGAGCCCGAAGGAGGCTAGGGCCAGGATTTCAGCCCCGCGGCTGCTCACCTTCTTGCTCAGGGATGTTCTCTCCAAGGCACCCCAGATCTGCTCATCTGTGCAGCGATCAAAGGGGTCCAGGTTCAATCTGCCGCGGGAGAAGAGGAGAAGTGTCTGATCAGCACGCTTGACTTTGAAGAGGTCATTCTCTTTCCACTCCCCGCCCCCCCCCACAGCATGTGATCAAGGACAGTTAGAGCTGGATTCCTGGGTCCAGAGAAGCCCATGGACCTCCTACGAGTGGTCTTTCTTATGCTTTCCCAGTACCCCTTCCTTCTGCAGACAGCAGCCTCCGCCCCTTGCTTCAGGATCCCCTCCTTTCTAGCCCTCAAGGCCACGTGGTCCAGGTGGAGCTCTACTGCCAGCCCCTGGGTAGAGCAAGGCCTCAGGTATAAGCCAGCCAGCACGTGGCAATCCCTGGCCACAGTGATGCACTAGGGGCGGGAAGGGGGCTAATCAGAATGTATCTCAGGACTTGGCTGGCGATCACCAGGAAAGGGGCTTGTTCTTTCTCATTGTAGGAGCTGGAGAGGATGCCCCATCTTGCCTCAGGTGTGGGGCACACAGAACCCTCCAGGGCCCTCATTGGAGCCTGAGAATGAAGTCAAGGCAGAGTGAAGGGGACACTGGGCCCTTGAATCAGCCTTGGCCTTCCCAGGGTCATGAGCCAAAAGAGGCCCTTTTAGCTTAAGCTGCTTGGGGTGTATGTTGTATGTGTGTGTTAGAATATACATACTGGTTATCATTTTAACCATTTGTAAGTGTACAGTTCAGGGGCGTTAAATACATTCACAACGTTGTGTAAAGATCCACTAAAACCCATCATCATCAGTTAAAAACCCTACCCATTAAACAATCTTTCTTTTCCCCACTCCCTGGTTTGATCCCTGGTCTTGCTCAGTGGGTTAAGGATCCGGTGTTGCCATGAGCTGTGGTGTAGGTTGCGGACACGGCTCGGATCCCGCATTGCTGTGGCTTTGGCGTAGGCCAGTGGCTACAGCTCCGATTAGACCCCTAGCCTGGGAACCTCCATATGCCTCGGGAGCAGCCCTAGCAAAAGGCAAAACGACAAAAAAAAAAAAAAAAAAAAGAAGAAGAAGAAGCAGAAAGTGAAATGCCTCATTTGCATGGTATTTGACTGTTTCCAAAGCATTGTCACAGGTGGGTCCACTGACACCCTCTTCCCCATGAGATGGATATACCCCTTTTATTGATGAGAAGGTTATGGCTTTTCAGGGTTATGTGGCTTGTTCAAGGTCGCACTGTGAGTCAGTCTGACAGACAGGCTGAAATCAAAGATACGCAGAGTTCGATGGAACTTTGAAGGTCCAAGAACCTGGGTCTCCCAGACTCTGGTCCATACTTGCCACGGCAGGGGGGGGACTATCACTTGTTAAGAAGCTGGACTACCTGGGGTTACATATCATCTTAATCATTTATGTGTGTATCCCCTTAAACAAGTCCCTTTTCCTAAGTTCAGTTTCTTCTCCTATAAGGGGGGGAGGTGGATGAGGGAAATAATAATAGTGCCTACCTCACAGGGCTGTTGTGACAGTTAAATGATACAGAATATTAAAGCCTGGGGCAGGCATATATAGATGCTCCATAAATGTTATTTCATCCATTTACTACTCCTATACCAAGGCACCATAGATTTGGCCAAGTTCTACCTTAACATGGAAATCTAGCACTAAAAGTTAGCTCAGTTCTCCAAAACGAAACAATCGTTACAAAATGCTGTTTGAGCACATATTATGCACTCTCCCTAGAAAGACTTCCTCCCCTTTCTCTGCCAGGAAAGCTCTTAGTTATCCCTCAAGACCCGACTCAAATGTCCCCTCACCTCCTCTGGGAAGCTTTTCTGGATTTCCCAGGCAGAGTTTTCCCTGAGCACCTGGTTCATATCTCTGATCTAGAGGTTACCTCCTTGTCTTATCATCGGAGGAGTCCTCATGTCTAAATGCCCCCAGGTATGAGTATACTGTGAACTCCTGCAGGGAGCAAGGGCAGTGATCATTCATCCATAGCCCCAGTCACTAGCACAACATCTGGACGTGGCGGAGGCTCAGACAAGGCAAGTTAAATGGATGAAAGGATGAAGGGATGAATGAACAATGAGTAAATAAATAAACAGGTGATCGGAGCTCTGGGGTCAGTTTACCCTCTTGCCTCTAAGGATGCCCCTTAAGTATGGGGTCTAGCTTCATTTTCAACGCCTCAGTCTTCCTGTCTCTATGCCTTGGGCTCCCATACAGCTAATGTGTGCTGTCAAGTAGCCGCACTAAACTGGATGAAGCTTAGGCTCCAAGTTGACTTTCAAGGAAATAGAAACAATGGAGAGAAGGCTGAAAGATCCAGTTCTTTCCAATTCACAGACAGACTAGACTGTGACGCACTTCCTAATATCCAGCCTAACCATTCCTGTCAGCTTTACCCAGGGGGGAAGAGAAGAGAATAAACCACATCCAGACATGGAAGGACATGGTTAAGCCACAGAGCAAGCTCCAAGAGTAACCTGATATCTGACCAATCCCATCAGGGTGTTTTTTGGGTTTTTTTTTTTTTGTCTTTTTGTCTTTTTAGGGCCACACCCATGGCATATGGAGGTTCCCAGACTAGGGGTCAAATTGGAGCTGCAGTTGCCAGCCTACATCACAGCCACAGCAACGCCAGATCCGAGCCGCACCTGCGACCGACATCGCAGCTCACGGCAACGGATCCTTAACCCAGTGAGTGAGGCCAGGGATCGAACCTACAACCTCATGGTTCCTAGTTGGATTCGCTTCTGCTGCGCCACGATGGGAGCTCCCCCATCAGGGTTAAAAAATAAAAGTTCCGCCTGGCTTTTGTTTGGGACATGATGGGTTACAAAGTGCTCCTGTGTATATCCAGGCCTCATTCAATCCTCAAGGACACCCTGGGGAGGGGAATCAAGTGGGCATGAGAGAGCAGAGGCCCAGAAACTGGTGCTCTGGCCACAGCTGATCCGTCCTGGAACCCCTCCCATAAATCCATCCTCTGCCCAGGTGGCCTCAGCCCAGCACTCACCTGATGGTCCCTGACAGCAGGATAGGATCTTGAGGGATAACCGAGAACTTGGACCGCAGGTCCTCCAGGCCGAGGCTGCAGATGTCCACGCCGTCGACAAGGATGCGCCCTGCGGCGGGTTCCACCAGGCGGAAGAGAGCCACCCCCAAGGAGGACTTCCCTGTGGGACAAGAGACAAGCGGGGCTCCATATCCTGAGTCTGCGGAACGGGCAGCACAGGTCAGACCTGACGCACCCTCTCCATGGCCTGTCCCTGGTCATCATGAGCCCTGGGAGGGCAGAAGAGGCCTGGACACGCCACCCTAAAGAGTGCCGGAAATCATGCTGCTTCTTATCACCTCAACCAGAGGGCAAAAATGGAGCCCCTGGAGAAATCCTACATTTTGTTTCACATACACAATGCTATTGTTGTTTTTTAAATTCTTTGTCACCATTGAAAAAAAAAAAAATCCAAAGACCCAAATGCAAATATTCAAACTGCATGCTTCTCTTGAAAGGCAGTAGAACGGACAACACTGGTCCCATATCTCCTTCAGGCAACAGGCAGCTGGAGCCGAGGGAAGCTGCAGCCTTGAACGAGTGGTGTTCAAATTCATCACGGCCCTCCTCCCCGCCTTTCATCACACCCCAGGCCCATTTCACGCATCTGTGTTCTTTGCTGGGCTCCAAAGGTATTTCGGTTTTCAACCTCTGCCTAAAAGACAAGGTCAAGGTGAGGGGCAGCCAGGTGTCTTGTTCACCTTTGTGTTTCCATGCCTGGCAGATGGTAGGTGCTCAATAAATACCTACTGGATGAATATAGTCAATTGGACCAATATCTACTGAAAGCTTCTGTATGACAGACCCAGCCCTCTCAAGCCAACTGCGGGTGAGAAATAGAAAAGGAAGAACGCAGCAAAGACTCCAGCTGGGAACTCTTCACCTTGCAGTGGTGCAAGGCCTGCAGGGGCTGGAGGAGGGGGAGACCCAAGAGCCTCCAAGGATCCCAGGGGGCTACCTGGAGGAGGCAGCTCCGGAAACACAAGGATGGGGCAGGAACCGAGTCTGAGCGGTGTCTTTGAACAATGCCAAAAGGGGGAGAGGGTGACCCTTGGGTCAGATCTCCAAAAGTGACAGGAGAGGAAGGGAAGAAAGATGACAGCAAGGAGAAAGAAAAGGAGAGGCAGGTGGAGAAGGAGGAGGCTAAAGGAGGCCTGGGGGGGGGGCAGCGGGGAAAAGGAAATGAGGACCCCAAAGTCATGCCCACTCTTCACCCCCGCAGAGCCTGGCACACCCCCCTGCTTGAAGGGCTCATCCCTGCACCCCCGTTTACCCTTCCCGTCTCCCCTCAAGCTAAGTGACGTGAGTCGGAAAGAGAAAGACAAATATCATATGAGATGACTAAGATGTGGAATTGAATAAAAAAATGATACACAAGAACTTCTTGGGAGTTCCCGTCGTGGCGCAGTGGTTAACAAATTCAACTAGGAACCATGAGGTTGCGGGTTCGATCCCTGGCCTTGCTCAGTGGGTTAAGGATCCGGCGTTGCCGTGAGCTGTGGTGTAGACTGCAGACGTGGCTTGGATCCCGCATGGCTGTGGCTCTGGCATAGGCCGGTGGCTACAGCTCCAATTAGACCCCTAGCCTGGGAACCTCCATATGCTGCGGGAGCGGCCCAAGAAATGGCAAAAAGACAAAAAAAAAAAAAAAAAAGAACTTCTTCACAAAACAGACTCAAAGATTTCCAAACTAAACTGATGGTTCCCAAAGGGGAAACTCTGGGGGGAGGGATCATATGGGAGGTTGGGACTGACTTATACACAGTACAGTCTATGGAATGGATGGATACACAGCATCTACTGTGTAGCACAGGGAGGTCGCCTCCATCCTCTGTAGTGACTTATACGGGAAAAGAATCTGAAAAGGAATGGATAGATAGATGTACATGTATAATTGACTCACTTTGCTGTACTCCTGAAACTAATGCAACACTGTAAGTCAACTATACTCCAATCCAATTTTATTTTTTAATTCTTTTTAGCAAGGTATAGTTGATGTAATGACGTTGTGTCAATTTCTGCTGTACAGCAAAGTGACCCAGTCATACATACATACACGTGCTTTTTCTTATATTATCTTCCATCCTGGTCTATCCTGAGAGATTGGATAGCGTTCCCTGTGCTACTCTAATAAAATTTTAAAAAGCGATCAATCAAACAATAACTGTCAGCCTCAGAGCCCAGGCACCCACCCCGATACTCTCCTTCCGCATGGCATCTTCCCCACCTATGGCAATCTTTTCCATTTCCTTACTTGACGGCCTGTGAACATCTGTCCCCTCCCCTGGAACCCATGGCAGCAAGAACTTTGAGGTTCACTCAAAGCAGCAGCAGGGTCATGTGGCTGCAGGTCACGGCTCCCACTGCTGGGGACAGGTCACAACATCCCTCACTGTTCAATGAAAGTCTGTGATCCACAGATTCTGCCCCAGCACAAAGTGAGAACCCAATACATATCCGAGCGAGCACGTGTCCCCAAACAGGTTCATCACCCAGGGGCCAAATTTGAGGACGGAGGTACCCAGGACACTTCGCTCACCAGAGCCTGTCCTCCCCACGATGCCCACCACTTCTTGGCTGCGAATCGTCAGGCTGAGGCCCTTGAGGACAATAGGCGAGTTATTTCTGTATCTCATCTGATAGTCCTGGAATGTGATTTCCCCGCGTGGTGGCCACCCAGGTGGACAGTTCCCGCCTTCTAGGTGCAAAGGAGCTTCAGGGACACATATCTTATTTTTAAAGAGAAGAAAAAAGAAATCAACAGCTATCGTCAATGTCTGCCCATCCCCTGCTGACCCACCCCAGCCTGCCCTGCACCAGGGTCAAGCCACCGCTGTGAGTCCAAGGGGAATATCCCCTCCCCCCATGGGCTGAAATGCATGCGATCGTATCCCCAGAATGAGAAGCCATCTAGCTAGCCCCGTTGTTATTAACATCGAGAGCTCTCTCCAATGTATTGTATGAGGCTCCAAAGAAACAGAACCCAAAAGAATGATAATAAGGGCAGCAGACTGGGGAGTTCCTGTCATGGTGCAGAGAAAATGAACCCAACTATTATCCATGAGGACGTGTGTTCGATCCCTGGCCTCGATCAGTGGGTTAAGGATCCGATGTTGCTGTGAGCTGTGGTGTGGGTTGCAGATGCAGCTCAGATCCAGTGTTGCTGCAGCTGTGGCATAGGCTGGCAGTTGTAGCTCTGATTTCACCCCTAGCCTGGGAACTTCCACATGCCCTGGGTACGGCCCTAAAAAGCAAATAATATAATAATAATAATAATAATAATAATAATAATAAGGGCAGCAGAGTGAACTCAGCCTCATGGGGTGTGTTTCATAGCTCAGAGCCACCGTGCAGATTTATCCTCTCTCAAGCCCCATCCTAGGAGGTAGGCAACTTTAGGTGGTTCCACACACAAGGAAAGAGAGGCTCAAACAGGTTAAATGACGTGTTAAGATTACATGGCTGATGAGCGGATGGCCAGGGGTTCAAACGCAGGGCTGCCTGAGTCTAAGCCCACAACTCTGCATTGAGCACGTGGAGAGAATGATGGGGAGGAAGCAGGGTCATCTGGCTGCAGGTCACGGCTCCCACTGCTGGCGCCAGGTCACAGCATCCCTCAGTGTTCAATGAAAGTCTGTGATGCACAGATTCTGCTCCCAACAAGGGCAGAAGACTGGCTTCAAAGGGCTCCACCCAGCCCTGGGTGTATAATCATAAACAAAATGCTCAGCCTGGCCAAGCCTCGGTTTCCACCTGTGGATGTTGGGGATAATAATTCAGTTTAACCTCTTAAAATTGTTTTTTGATTTCGTGAAATAATCTTTATATCATGATACTGAGCTGTGGACTCAGTATTTACTATGGGCCAGGCGCTGTGCCAAATGCCTTATGTATCATGTTATTGAATCTTTTTTTTTTTTTTTGGTCTTTTTGCCTTTTCTAGGGCTGCTCCCGCGGCACATGGAGGTTCCCAGGCCAGGGGTCCAATCAGAGCTGCAGCCGCCGGCCAATACCAGAGCCACAGCAACTCGGGATCCAAGCCGTGTCTGCAACCTACACCACAGCTCACGGCAACGCCAGATCCTCAACCCACTGAGCAAGGGCAGGGACCGAACCCGCAACCTCATGGTTCCCAGTCGGATTCGCTAACCACCGAGCCACGACGGGAACTCGATGTTATTGAATCTTTGTAATAACCCAATGAAGGAGATGCTGTGATCTGCTCCATTTCAGAGACGGGGAGCCGGGAAGCCAAGCCACGGGATAATGCAGTTGGTTCAAGTGGCAAAGCTTAGACCTGAACCCAGAGGATCTGGCTCCAAAATCTGGGCTCTGAACCACCATTTCATAAATAGAAGCAATAGTAATGAAAATTATCATTGTCACCACTATTACTGTTACAGTTGGGCAAACCTCTCACTTCTAAAAAGGGCAGATTGTTCCCTCTCCATCCAGGAACACCATGAGGGATGTGATCAACATGAGCTGATGGGTGTGGAAGATGATACCCGCCAGAGATGATACACACAGGTCCAGGGAAGATGGGGAGGAAGGCCCAGGAGCCCCAGGTGCCTCTTGGGAAAATCTCTGCTGGGGCTTGCAGAGGCACCGAAGCTGAGCCCCAGGCTGGATGTGGAGCCGTCTAGATCTCCCTTGCACAAAGCCCAGACCTGTGTCCCACCTTCATGTACTGCAGCATCCGCTCCACGGATGTAAAAGACGCCTCTGTCTCTGAACAAATCCGGACACAGGCCTGGAAGTTGGTCGCCAACTGGAACAAAAGAGAAGCATCAGGCTAACAGCCATGGGGTGAGCTCAAGTTCTCAAGGCTCCTGAAAATGGAGAGCTGCCACTCTTTCTGAGCGGCTCCTCAAAACAAGACAATGTCCCTTACAGGGATGGAGCAGACATCTCTGATGGCCCTGAGCCCGCTTCTGAGTTGAACTGCATCAGTAGTGGGCAGCTGTGGGACATTTCACCTCAGGTACGCTCTGCTTTCTGCTCAAAACCTTCATCCATACTGCAGGAGCCTGCTCAGCCCATGAGTGGCACAGTCCAGAAACACAGGAGTGATGGCCCGTGGGCACAACCCTCAACCAATGGGGAAAGGGGCCCATATGTAGGCTCCTGCCCCTCAGCCTTTGGGGGACAATCCTGGAATGGTCCATCTGCTTTTCAGGAGATGTAGGTAGGGTGGAGCACTGGTGACCTCGGACAGTGACGGCACTGACACTCTCACGGGGGCTGTTCCCCCCTGCCTGTCTCACGCTCCTGCTCTCTTGGACCAGTTTCCTGGGAGCACTGTGCGCATAATCTGACTGCATCCCAATTCTTGTCTTGGGCTCTGCCTTTGGGGGAACCCAGGCTAAGAGGAGTCTTGGGGATTCATGGAATTGGAGGCACCAAATAGAGGAAATGGCACATGGAATCATCCAGAAGCTGGAGACAGAGCTGGGGTGGGGGCCCCAGTCTTTATGCTCTGCACCCCGAGGCCGCGCAGCAATTGCTGGGCAACAACTCCATTTTCTATTCAGTCAACAAACTCTGATGGGGGTGCTAGCCCAGGCTCCACACTTTTTGGCTGGTGGTGATGTTTTGTTTTTTGTCTTTGCTTTTGTTTTTAAGCTATTTCATATCCAACTCAACAAATGATTTTAGTACCTAAGAGGGGTGATAGATGGTGCTGGGATTTGTCTATTGAAAACCTTCGTGTCCCTAAACTTCCACCTATTGGAAATTAATCTCAGCATCAGTAGCATCTTCCACACTTAAAAAGAGCTCAACAAATATACATAGCGATGTCAGGAGTTCTCTCCCAGCACAGTGGGTTAAGGATCCAGCATTGTCGCTGCAGCGACTTGGATCACTGCTATGGTGTGGGTTCGATCCTTGGTTCGGGAACTTCCACGTGCTGTGGATGTGGCCAAAAACACATCCATAAATAAAATAAACAGTGATGACAGTGGGCATCTCTTGGTTGCTTCCTCTATATGATTTCTCCTTTCTATCTTTCTAATAGCCCTCATTTCCCTTTAGGGAATCTGAGTTTCTGGGGAAGCTGACTATACCTTGATTAGGAGGAGGTCGAGTACCTGTGTTAGGCTAAGCTCATTTGTACATTATCTCGCTCTTGCCACTGTGAGGGCAAAGGCAGTCACATGACCTAATCCAGACTGATCACTGGGAAGACTGGCATGAAGAAATACTCTTTTTTCTTGCTTGACCTGAGCAAGAAATGTGAGGGCCTGCATTAAGAAAGGCAGAGCAGAGAAATAGAGACTTGGGGTCTCTGGTGACATCACCTAGCTACTAGGTTAAACTTCGCCTGGAAGGCTCCAGGCTTAAAGTGCAACAGACACAAGCCCTGCCCTCCAGGAGGGCCCCGTCTCAGGGCAGAGACAGACAGAGCCACAGAGAATGCCAGCAGGGAACAGGCGGGGGCGAAACATGGACACTCCGCCACAGAGTCAGCACATGGCACCGTCATGGCCCCAGAACAGTCACCAGACAAGGGCCACAGGGAAGGTTTCCCAGAGGATCTGGCACTGGAGTTACATCTTTAAGGAAAGGTAGGATTAAATGGGCTAACCCTGGAGGAAGAGGGGGTTCCTACTAGAGGGACAGAGTCCCGAGAGTAGTCACATGGAAGCTCACATTCAGGGCTGCAGGCCATTGGGCTGTGGCTGAAGCAAAGGGTGCATACAGGCCCTTATATGAGTCAGAAAGGACGGCCACCCTCCTGAAATGACATTGAGCTGGGAAAGGAGGCCAGGGTGCATTGGGAGGCTGCTCTT
This sequence comes from Phacochoerus africanus, assembly GCF_016906955.1. NCBI lineage: Eukaryota > Metazoa > Chordata > Mammalia > Artiodactyla > Suidae > Phacochoerus > Phacochoerus africanus. The sequence continues at coordinate 36,349,027 of NC_062551.1, read as the reverse complement.
CCTCCAGTCAGGGTAGCAGACACAGCCTATCAACAGCTGGCCCCATCTTCCTTCCTTGCTAACACAGCCTTCATTATGGTCAGGTGTCTGGTGGCCTGGAGCTCCAGGGAGGCGTGGTTACTCCCAACCAATCATGTCAATCCTGCTCCTCTTGCCAATGACTGATTTAGGAGGGAGCCGTGTCATAATTCTGGCCAAGGAAACAAGAGGAAGACTCAGATGGGAGTATTCCAGGAAGCTATGCCTTGTTCTTATAAAGGGGCACATGGAAAAATTCTCCCCTCTCCAGTCTATGGCCATTCCTGGGTGAGGATGGGTTGCTTGGGGGCTGCAACAGACATTTTGTGAACTCGAGGAAACAATCCCAAGGATGGAACCAGAATGGGGTTCCCCCTTGGGGATGTCAGAGCAGAAAGATAAAAGGATCATGGGTTCATGCTGGGACAGTAAATTGGCCAACAGAGAACAGCCTTCTGGCCACATCAGATAAGTTCCTGAATTGTTGAACCCATTGGGAACTGGTTCTACAGCTTGCCTTGGCTTGCAACCCAGAACATCTAGTATTTTCTGAGAAACCTCTTAGCCACACAGCGTGTGACTCCTGCCTCCCAAAGCCTGCACATAATTTCCTGAAGAGTGCGTGCAGACGTCAACGAGGTCCCAGTTTGACCAGCAGAGAGAGTACCTGTGGGTTCTGGGGCCAGATTGGAGGGCCTGGAAGGCAAGAGGTAAGGGGTCTTGCCTTGGCTCTGCCACTGAAGCTTTGTCCATCTAGACTCAGTCCTTATCCTCTCTGAACCTCAGTTTCCCCATCTGCACAAAAGGAGGGTTGGAGTCTATTGCCTGTAGGCTCCCCTTCAATCCCAATATTCTATGATTCCATTAAACACCCTTTTTAAAAATCTTTTTGGTCATGCCTGTGGCACGCAGAAGTTCCTGGGCCGGGAATCGAACCCATGCCCCTGCAGAACAACACTGGATCCTTAACCCACTGTACCCTCTGGGAACTCCCTGTTAAACACCTTTAAGTTCAGAGGCTAATAAGGAACCAGAACAAAGCAGAAGACTTTGCCCATAGTTCATGAGATGGCGAATGGCCAAAGCCCAAGGTGTAACAAAATCCCACAGACCTCCCCGAGGCTGCCCACAAGCTGCAGGTCATCCTCCTGCCCCGCCATCTGAAAGTCCCTTCCTCACCTGCAGGACGATGCTGATAGCCATGGCCTTATAGGCATAGGGGACAGAGGAAATGTTGAAAATCGTGAACAAGACCACCACCAAGGTTAACAGGTTGGTCATGAGCTCCAGCCTCAAGGACACCCATCGTGTGGCAGACAGAAACATCAGCATGTAGTTACTCTGCTCATCCACCAGCCTTTTAAACCTGAGAAAGAAAGGACAACCTGACATGTGCTTGTCTAACCCAGGGTTTCCCAAAGGTGGATTCCAGTGGCTGCCTCCAGCATCCAGCTCCCCACTCTCGGCAAAGAACCAACAAAGAAAATTGGGGGGATTCCTCCCTACCCCTTTCTCAGCCAAGGAGTTCACCTGACCCCAAACCCAGGAGTGAGCTCTGACCCATTTCAACCTTGATGATGGGTTCAGGATGAGTAAGTTATCCCCGTTGGCCCAATGAGAGTGAATGAATGTCCAGATTTATGAGTGAAGGGAAGTGATCCCTTCCTAGCACCTATCCACCCTGTGTCTGTCTTGTTCACTGCTGTAGCCCCAGTGGGTGCTGAGCACCCTGTAGGTTCTCAGTGCGGACTGAATGGATCCATCCTTTCAAGATGTCCTTGGTCCTTGAGTCTCTCCAATGCCACTGGGGGAGCTGGCACCATGGTGCATCCAGTAGTCCAGTTAACTGAGCACACACCATCACCCATGCCCCAATCTTACCAGGCTTTAAAGCCAGCTCAGATGCTACCTTTTCTCCAAAGCCTTTCCTGATTCCCAGGGGTGGGATCTTTCCTCTCTGCACTCCCATGGCATTTTACCTCTTCCTCTCCTATACTGTCTTTCACATTCAACCCTATAATACTACAAAAATATATGTCTGTGTCTCTTGCCTCCCACTAGACTGTAACTTTCTTATAGTTCAGTGAAGACCATGTTTGTTTGATCTTTTAGATAAGTTTATATCACTCAGTTAAGCCTCAGCAACAACCACAGTATTTGTTTGTTTGTTTGTTTCAACAAACACCCTCAAGGCAAATCTATGGGTGTGACTAGTGAAGGAAATTGTTGTTTAGAAAACTTGTTCTTTATTACTGTATTATGATTAGATACCTGTTTAGAAGTGAGAGAAAAACCAATGCGATAACTGCTAACAGAGAAACACTTCTTATTATTAATTCTCTTAAGATATATAATGGCCACTGGTCTTTAAAGTTAACAAACATTTTTCATACCACATTTTTTTTATTTGTAAAAGCACCATCTTCCGGTTGAGGTTCTGGAGGCTCAGAGAAATATATGGAATAAAACACATTTTCTCTGATTCCTCTGGTGTTGCTATTCCCAGATGTTCTATTTCCTACCTTCCTGCTTGCCACAACCCCCAGAGTCCCCATCATCCTCAGATGGCAGAGGGACTCACTCATTGATGAAGTCTTCCACTTTCCCATAGACATGGATGGAGCTTAGGCCGTTCAGACAGGTGAGGATGTGTGAAAATAAAGGGGAGCGGCTATAGTGGTCCAGTCTCTTGAACACATGGGAAGCCCTCTTGAACATTCTGCAACAAGCATGGGAGGGAGTGACCTGGGCTCTCCACCTCTGGGACCATCCAATTCTAGGTTGGTCCCAGACTCACACCCGAAGTCACAGACCTCATTCACAGGCAAAAAGAACAGACTTACCTATAAAAAATGAGGCAAACAATGAGTAACACAACTCCTATCAGCAGGATATAGGGAGACAGCAAACCAACCATCAGTAGGATGAAGATCACCATGAAGAACAGGAGTAGAGACTGTTCAGCCACAATAGGGAGGAACTGGTCCAGCTCATCCAAGTCCCCTGCAAAGCAGTTCAGGAGTCGGCCTGTCGGGGTTGTATCAAAGAAACTCATAGGGCAGCGGGACACCTGCAAGGACAAAGGCAACCCAGGTTAGGAGGGTTGCTCAGGAGCCTTGCTCAGGACTTGAGGAAGAAGCCAGGTACCCTCAGGCTCTGAAGAAGTACAGGATGCCACCTGAAGGGTGTCTGGGGAAGACTGCAGAGCCATGGCTAAAAGCAGGGGCTCTGGGGACAATTTGCCTGGACTCCAGTGCTGCCCAACTCATCCACCTGCGGCTGTGTGACTGTGGGCAAGTTCCTTAATCCCTCTGAGGCTCAGCATCCTCATTTGTGAAATGCAGATGATCTCAATGTTTTGGAATTGTGATGAGGATGGCATAACTCTGTAAATATACTAAAAACCTCAAAGTTGTACAATTTATGATTATGTGAATGATATCTCAATAAAGCTATTATTTAGAAAAAGGAAGGAAAGAAGGAAGGAAGGAAGGAAGGAAGGAAGGAAGGAAGGAAGGAAGGAAGGAAGGAAGGAAGGAAGGAAGAAAGGAAGGAGGAAAGGATAATACATTGAAAGTGCTCAAAATAGTACCTGCCTCCTGGTAAACATTCTGTTAATATCAGCTCTTACTTTTTTCTCAGATGGGACCATTTTCACTCAGCATCACCAAAGATTAGTAGCAGCAATTCCACTGCAATTGCCGAAGATGGAATCTTGGATGGATTTTTTTTTTCTGTCTTTTGTCTTTTGTCCTTTTAGGGCCGCACCTGCGGCATATGGAGGTTCCCAGGTTAGAGGTCTAATCGGAGCTGTTGCTGCCGGCCTACTCTGGAACCACAGCAATGTGGGATCTGTGTCTGTGACCTACACCACAGATCACAGCAACACCAGATCCTTAACCCACTGAGTGAGGCCAGGGATCAAACCCGCAGCCTCATGGTTCCTAGTCAGATTCGTTTCCGCTGTGCCACGACAGGACCTCTGGAATCTTGGATAGATTTTAACCATGACTGCTCCTTCTTGAAGGTGGTATCCCATCTTGACCTCTAAAAGCAGTGGACAGGAGGCCCTTTGGACATCAAAAGGCATACTAGAAAACTCTAACAAAACTATCTAGTTCATCCTCCTCATTTTCCAGATGAGGATACTGAATCCCAAAAAGGGGGGGCAGCCTAGTGACTTGCTCAAGGTCACTCAAGCAGTTAAGGACAAAAACATGACAGGACCAGGCTCCCAGCCTTCCCTGACCCCCAGCACAATCTCTGTATGGAAGGTATTTCTTAAAGGGTAAAGGCAATGGCCTGCTGATCACTTTTATTTCATGTATTGATCTGATATGGCCAAAACTAAATAAAGTAATGAAAGGAGAGAGGAAGGAGGAGGAATGAATAAATTATATTTTATTTTTTGACTATTTATAAATTATAATTATTTGAGTCATGAGGTGTCCCTTACAGGAGTTTCCATGCCTGGATCCTGCTGATCAAATATAGTTCACATTCATGGTTGCTGTCCAAGGTGGGTAGTGGGAGCAGCAAATGTCAGACTGTGCCCTTCCTTGCTTTCTTTCTCTGCCTCTCACTTATCTTTAACTTTATGTCCAGAGTCTTGCTCAATACATGCGCTAAAGCAATAAGAACTGTCACAGTGAATGTGAGAAATCAGAGCAAAAGGGAAGATATTTCATGCTCCTGGGTTGGAAAAATCAGTAGCATAAAAATGGCCATATTACCCAAAGCAATCTACAGATTCAATGCAATCTCTATCAAATTACCCATGACACTTTTCACAGAACTAGAACAAACAATCCAAAAACTTGTGTGGAATCATAAAAGACCCAGAATTGCCAAAGCAATCCTGAGGAACAAAAAGCAAGCAAGAGGCATCTCTCCCAGACTTCAGGCAATATTACAAAGCCACAGTCATAAAGACAGTGTGGTACCAGTACCAAAACAGACATACAGACCAATGGAACAGAATAGAACCCAGAAATAAACCCAGACATCTACAGTCAATTAATCTTTGACAAAGGAGGCAAGAATATAAAATGGGGAAAAGACAGTCTTTTCAGCAGATGTGCTGGGAAAACTGGACAGCTGCATATAAATCAATGAAACTCATACCATGCACAAAAATAAACTCAAAATTGCCTAAAGACTTGAACATAAGACAACATACCATCAAACTCCTAGAAGAGAACACAGGCAAAACAGTCTCTGACATCAACCTTACAAATGTTTTCTCAAGTGAGCATCCCAAGGCAACAGAAATAAAAGCAAAAATAAACCAATGGGACCTAATCAAACTGACAAGTTTTGCACAGCAAAGGAAACCATTACAAAAAAAAAAAAAGACAACCTATGGAATGAGAGAAAATAAGTTCAAAAGATGCAACTGAAAAGGGCTTAATCTCTAAAATACACAAACAGCTTATACAGCTCAACAGCAAAAAATGCCAACAACCCAATGGAAAAATGGGCAAAAGACCTGAATAGACATTTCTCCAAAGAAGATATACAGATGCCCAATAAGCACATGAAAAAATGTTCAACGTCACTGATTATTAAAGAAAAGCAAATCAAAACTATCCTGAGATACCACCTCACACCAGTCAGAATGGCCACCATTAATAAGTCCACTAATAACAAATGCCAGAGGGGGTGTGGAGAAAAGGGAACCCTCCTGCACTGTTGGGAGGAGTGTAAATTGGTACAACCACTATGGAAAACAGTATGGAGGTATCTCAGAAAACTAAACATAGAACTACCATATGACCCAGCAATCCCACTCTTGGGCATATATGCAGACAAAACATTCCTTGAAAGAGACACATGCACCTATATGTTCACTGCAGCACTATTACAATAGCCAAGACATGGAAACAACCTAAATGTCCACTGACAGATGAATGGATTAAGAAGACGTGGTGTATATACACAATGGAATACTCTTTGACATAAAAAAGAACAAAATCATGCCATTTGTAGCAACATGGATGGAACTACAGACTCTAATACTGAGTAAAGTAAGTCAGAAAGAGAAAGACATGTACCATATGATGTCACTTATATCTGGAAACTAATATGTAGCACAGATGAACCTTCCCACAGAAAAGAAACTCATGGACTTGGAGAACAGATTTGTGGTTGCCAAGGGGGAGGGGGAGGGAGTGGGATAGACTGGGAATCTTGGGTTAATTAATAGGTGCAAACCATTGCCTTTGGAACAGATAAACAATGAGATCCTGCTGTATAGCACTGGGAAATATCTCTAGTCACTTGCGATGGAGCATGATGGAGGATAATGTAAGAAAAAGAATGTATATGTGTATGTGTGACTGGGTCACTTTGCTGTACAGTAGAAAATTGACAGGACACTGTAAACCAATGATAATGGAAAAAAACAAAAAATCATTTAAAGAGAAAAAAAAAGAAATCAGAGCAAAATGATCACACACACCCCCAACCCCCCAGGACTCTGAGCACTCATGAGAGGGGCTTGGGAGTAGACTCAGTTCAGCTTTGGCTGAAGGGGTCTTTGGGAGATCCCACCCTCAGTCAGACTCCAGGGGAGAACAGCAGGACCTGGGACAGGGTTTCTGGTTGCCTCCTTAAGTACCAAGATAACAGGTTTTGGTTTTCTTTGGGCAGTTTGTTGATTTTGCAGTTGAGTCCACTTTTTTTTTTTTTTTTTGGAGATAAATACTTTACTTGTGATTATTTAAAATGGCAAGGGAAAATTTAAAATCAGTAAATCTGAGGAGTTCCCACCATGGCTCAACAGGTGAAGGACCTAATGTTGCCTCTGTGAGGATATAGGTTCAATCCCTGGCCTACCTCAGTGGGTTAAGGATCCAGCATTGCAGCGAGCTGTGGCATAGGTCACAGATGTGGCTCAGATCTGGTGTTGCTGTGACTGTGGTGTAGGCTGGCAGCTGCAGCTCTGATTCAACCCTTAGCCAGGGAACTTCTATATGCTGCATGTATGGCCATTAAAAAAAAAAAAAAAGTCAATATAGCTGTCAAAGGATGAGAACAAGGAAAATGTTTTAAATATGACCGTTAAATAAATAAATATGTATTTTCTGATTAAAAAAAAAGAAAACCTCAAACATTTCTCAAAATACAGAATATCACTTTGAGGCCTATGCACTCAATATATGTAGACTCTGGGAGGACGGAGCCAGAATCTCAAGAGACCAGCTAGTCTGTGCCACCACTCCAAGCCAGGTGGCAAAGAGTGCCAGGTGGAAAGTCTCCTCCTGCCATTTGCTTTATCTCAGATGGGGGGAAATGCCTCAGCCCCACCCTCCTAAAAGTAAAACACAGTTTGCATTCAGTCTACAAGGAACGATGGTACCTCCTCGCCTCCCAAGAATCCCTCAAAGGACCTCTGCTCTACTCTTGAGCGCCAACCTTCCTGAACTCCAGGCAGCTCCCTGGAAATGCTCTGCTTCTGCTCACCTCTGAACCTTGAGCTGGCAACACCCCATTCACCTTCAGGTCTTAGCCGAGAGGTCGCTTCCTCCAAGAAGCTTCTTGGATTCCCACCCTTCCACCACCACGCTGGGGTCCGGGATGTCTTCTGTTCTCATGGCCCTCTCTGCCCCCCGCATGGGGAACTCTGCCCACCATATTACAGCAGCCTATTTTCTTGCCCATCTCCCTCCTTAGACTATCGGGCCACGATGACCCAAGCCATACCTGCGTTGTTCCTTTACTATTGTACCCACCCGAGAGCCTGGCACATAGGAATGTCTGATAAGTGAGAGAGAGAAAGGACACATCCAAGAGGCAGTGTGATGCCATAGACAGTTTGGTACTCTAACCATAACGCATGTGGGGGTTCAGTTTTCTCATATGTAAGATGAGGATAAAACACCCACTTCAAAGAGAACTTAAGGAAATTGTAAGCAACTCTATATGTCACAGGGCTCAGCCCATGGAGGCAAGTATTGGTAGTTGAGGACTGACCCTGCAGCAAGGGACATGGAACTTTTAAACAGGCTTCCAGGTGTTCCAGTCATGGCTCGGTGGTGAATGAACCTGACTAGTATCCATTAGGACATGGGTTCAATCCTTGGCCTCACTCAGTGGGTTAAGGATCCAGCATTGCCATGAACTGTGGGGTAGGTCGTAGACGTGGCTTGGACCTTGAGTTGCTGTGGCTCTGGTATAGGCCAGCAGCTGCAGCTCCGATTGGATCCCTAGCCTGGGAACCTCCATATGCCTCGGATGCATCCCTAAAAAGACAAAAAGACAAAAAATGAAATGAGATGAGATGAGATGAGATGAGATGAAAAAAATAAAATAAATAAAATTAAATAAAATAAAACAAAATAAAATCAGGCTTCCAGTAGCAGCAGTTTCAACGCACCTACCTCATTCTCTGGCCTGCTCCCACCCACCCAGTGTACACTTGCAACTAGATGGCATTCTGGAAAATTCTATGGTCACATGCAACTATATGTCATTCCATTCTCCAAAGCATGGAGACAGTTGCAACGATCAGTCAGGGGTCCTGGGAAGGATGAACAGGTGGAGCACAGAGGATGTTTAGGGCAGGGGAACTTTTCTGTGCCTGCTTAACAGTGGACAAAAGCCAGTATATATTTGCCAAAACCCACAGAATGTACAACACAAAGAGTGAATCTGAATGTAAACTGCAGACTTCAGTTGATAATAATAATGTATCAATGTGGACTCATTCACTGTAACAAATGCCCAACCGTCATGCGAGGTAATGATAACAGGACACACAGGGACAAGGGTGAGGGGATAAGAGAACCCTACTTTCTCCTCCATTTTTTCAGCAAACCAAAACCAGCTCAAAAAATTAAGTCTGAGAAGAAAACAAAGGCAAAACACTCTCTGACATCAACATCATGAATATTTTCTCAGGTCAGTCTCCCAAAGCAATAGAAATTAGAGCAAAAGTAAACCCATGGGACCTCATCAAACTGAAAAGCTTTTGCACAGCAAAGGAAACCCAAAAGAAAACAAAAAGACAACTTACAGAATGGGAGAAAATAGTTTCAAATGATGCAACTGACAAGGGCTTAATCTCTAGAATATATAAACAACTTATACAACCCAACAGCAAAAAAGCCAATCAATCAATGGAAAAATGGGCAAAAGACCTGAATAGACATTTCTCCAAAGAAGATATACAGATGGCCAGCAAACACATGAAAAAATGCTCAACATCGCTGATTATAAGAGAAATGCAAATCAAAACTACCATGAAATACCACCTCACACCAGTCAGAATGGCCATCATTAAGAAGTCCACAAATAACAAGTGCTGGAGGGGCTGTGGAGAAAAGGGAACCCTCCTGCACTGTTGGTGGGAATGTAAACTGGTACAGCCACTATGGAGAACAGTTTGGAGATACCTTAGAAATCTATACATAGAACTTCCATATGACCCCACAATCCCACTCTTGGGCATCTATCCAGACAAAACTCTACTTAAAAGAGACACATGCACCCGCATGTTCATTGCAGCACTATTCACAATAGCCAGGACATGGAAACAACCCAAATGTCCATCGACAGATGATTGGATTCGGAAGATGTGGTATATATACACAATGGAATACTACTCAGCCACGAAAAAGAATGACATCATGCCATTTGCAGCAACATGGATGGAACTAGAGAATCTCATCCTGAGTGAAATGAGCCAGAAAGACAAAGACAAATACCATATGATATCACTTATACCTGGAATCTAATATCCAACACAAATGAACATCTCCTCAGAAAAGAAAATCATGGACTTGGAGAAGAGACTTGTGGCTGCCTGATGGGAGGGGGAGGGAGTGGGAGGGATCAGGAACTTGGGCTTATCAGACACAACTTAGAATAGATGTACAAGGAGATCCTGCTGAATAGCATTGAGAACTTTGTCTAGATACTCATGTTGCAACAGAACAAAGGGTGGGGGAAAAATGTAATTGTAATGTATACATGTAAGGATAACTTGATCCCCTTGCTGTACAGTGGGAAAATAAAATAAATAAATAAATAAATAAATAAATAAATAAAAATTAAGTCTGGCAATTAAAAAAAAAGTTGGGCAAGGTTAGAGGTCAGCCTGTGGCCATGCCCAGTGCCCAAGCCCGTACCTTGTTGAAGAGCTCGTTGTGCAGAACGGTGGATGCCTTCCCCATGACCTTGGTGAAAGACACCGAGGACAAGATCCCCATGAAGACCATAAGCAGAGCACTGAGGCCATACACCAGCTGGTAAAAGAGTAGCTGAGGGTTGTCCTGGATGTCACCTGGGTCTGCAGTGGTTCTGTTGGTTTCTCTGCTGCTATTGGTCTTCAAGAAAGGACAGGGAAGGGGGTACGATAAGAAGTGTGCTTGGTCTTTGTCCCCAATTCCGGACACAAGGCGCCCCAAACCCTTGCAATGTCCTAAGCTGCTGGGGGATGCTGGGAGCATTTCTTGATGTAACTTGTGACATGTGGCCTGTGACTCTGGTTCCTTTGTTTGTTTGCTTTTTAGGGCCACACCCACAGCATATGGAAGTTCCCAGGCTAGAGGTGGAATCAGAGCTGTAGCCGCCATCCTACACCACAGCCACAGCAACCCCTGGATTCTTAACCCACTGAGTGAAGCCGGGGATCGAACCCACGTTCTCATGGAAACTAGTCGGATTTGTTCCTGCTGAGCCACATCGGAAACTCAACCTCCTTTTTTTTTTAAAATGATATATGAGAAATGGAAATGATAGTTCTATGTTATTTCTTCCTGAACAGGTCAATGGGGGAGGTTTGGAATTTCAAATGTTTTTTGGCCACATGCTTGGCATGCAGAAGTTCCCGGGGCAGGGATCGAACCTCAGGATTAAGAGCAAAGAGTTTAAGCACCTCTACCTCTCGAGGGAGGCTCCTACGCATTATCAAAAATTAAAACAGCACAGGGAGTTCCTGTTGTGGCATAGCGGCAATGAATCCGACTAGGATCCATGAGGATGCAAGTTTGATCTTTGACCTTGCTCAGTGGGCTAAGGATCCAGCATTGCCCTCAACTGCAGCGTGGGTCACATATGCGGCTCGGATCTGGCATTGCTGTGGCTGTGGTGTAGGCCAGCAGCTGTAGCTCCAGTTCCACCCCTAGCCTGGGAACTTCCATATGCCACGGGTGCAGCCCTAAAAAATAAAAATAAATTTAAAAAAAATAAAATAAAATGGAGATAGTGATACCTACCTCGGAATGGGGCTGGGAAGATTCATGAATTAACCTGTCACATATGGCTGAGAGCTGCAGAACCTTTGACATGGAACAACTCCGTTCAAACTCCTGTGCTTAAGAAATTGACCAGGAGTTCCCGTCGTGGCTCAGTGGTTAATGAATCCGACTAGGAACCATGAGGTTGCGGGTTCGATCCCTGGCCTTGCTCAGCGGGTAAAGGATCTGGCGTTGCCCTGAGCTGTGGTGTAGGTCTCAGACGCGGCTCGGATCCCCACATTGTTGTGGCTCTGGTGTAGGCCGGCGGCTACAGCTCCAATTAGACCCCTAGCCCGGGAACCTCTATATGCCGCGGGAGTGGCCCTAGAAAAGGCAAAAAGACAATAAATAAATAAATAAATAAATTGACAAATTTCTAGCATGGTTTCTAGTGGCTCTAGGAGTGTCAATAGGAGGACCCCAACTTCCCTGCCTCCACTTGTCTACATTAAGATGCCTGCCTGCCTGAGAAAGCTCAAATTCTGCCAGGAAGTTACTGTTTATTCCAGCCTGCAACTGATGGTAAGCCCTGATCACCCTTTCTCAGAGCATTTACTAGGGCTCCAGCAGCATCCTTAAGGACCTGAGAACCATTCCTCTGGAATATAATCATCAGAAAGAACAGAGCCTCTGCGTGCAGGTCTCTGCAGGGATAGACAGCCCGCTGGCTGCAGACACAGCTGGCCTAATCCCATTGACCTTCACCAGCCTTTTGTTCTTTTTTACTTCTCTGACCCCACTGAGTCCCTGCTTGCCCTCCTCCCTTATTTTCCCTTTAAAAAGTCCACATCAGGAGTTCCTGCTGTGGCACCGTGGGTTAAGAATCTGACTGCAGTGGCTTGGATTGCTGTGGAGGCGCAGGTTCAACCCCCAGCCTGGTGCAGTGAGCTAAAGGATCTGGTGTTGCTGCAGCTGTAGTGTAGGTTGCAGCTGCAGCTCGGATTCAATCCCTGGCCCAGGAACTTCCGTAAACTGTGGGTGTGACAAAAAAAAAAAAAAAAGATTCCTTCTGCACAAATCAGAGTGGAACTCAGCTTTTTTTCTCCGTGTCTGGAGTGATGGATGAAACCTATTTTCTCTGCTCTAATGTCCAATCTTGTTCATCTTTCACATGGCCTCCCAGCATCCCACAAGGAGCACAGATGCATATTTTAAATAACATGGTGAGTTCCTATTGTGACTCAGCAGTAACGAACCCAACTATTATCCACGAGGATGAAAGTTCAATCCTGGGCTTGGCTCAGTGGATTAAGGATCCCGAGTTGCCATGAGCTGGGAGGTAGGTGGTAGAAGTGGCTCGGAGCCCACGTTGCTGTGGCTGTGGTGTAGGCTGGTACCTGTAGCTCCACTTTGCCCCCCGTAGCCTGGGGAACATCCATAGGCTGCAGGTGTGGCGCTAAAAACAAAATATATATATATAAATATAAATAAGTAAATAAATAAATAACATGGAGTGAGAAAGCCACACTGCTGCCAAAGGAAAGTCACACAGGAGACTGTAAAGGATTCTTAGGGAGCTGTTTAGGGACAGAAACGTCCTGGTTTTGCCCCAGTGAGACTGCAGAGGTGACCACTCACTCTGTAAACACAGGAGGCCACGCCGAGAGGGAGCTCTGGAGTTCTAGCTCCCAGAGGTTCCCTCCAGAGCCCTACTTGTCACTTGCACTCAATTGCCCTGAGGTGTAAGAAGCCCCCCATTCCACAGGAGCCCACAGCAATGCACCCCACTCCCACCCTGACACTCACCCCTGAGCCTTGCTCCAACCAGTAGCTCAGCCACCAGAAGTTGAACATTGTAAGGAAGACTATCACCAGCACGATCAGGATGACAAGGGCAGAGATGAGATAACCTGGCGAGGGAGAGGAGGGTGACACACAGGTGCCACAAGAAGGTGCATGGCCATCCCAGGCCCCTGGATCTCCCTATATCTACCTCCCTTGGATCTCACCTTGGATCCCTTAGAGGACTGGAAAGAGCTGGGTTACAAGAGGAGGCAGCCCTGGGTTCAAATCCTGGCTCTACTAATTAGAAGCTATATGACCCTGGACACAATCCTTCCCAATGAAATGGTGCTGGTACTCCTGCCAGCCTCATGGGGCCACTCTGAGGATGCTATGAGATAATGCATGCCAAGCACCCAGCCCAGGGCCTGGTTCAGTGTTCTAAAGTTAGTTCCCCAGAAGCAGGTCCTGAGGGTTCAGCATTCCAAATAATAACACCACCTACTTTTTACGTGGAATGTCCTCTTAGGTACCATGCACTGGCCATCGTACTAAATACATGCATTATTTTTGCATTCAGAATACCCATCCCTATTAACTGAGTCTCCAAGAGAGGAAGTAACTTGCCCAAAGTCACAAAGCAAGTGAGTGGGTGAGGCCAAGGGTGGGAACACCCAAGATTCAAGGCCTCCTTTAGCATCTGTCTCTTGCCCTGGCATCTCTCTACCTCCAGTCTATGTCCCATGCCCATATTCTGTTTCCTGAATTCTACCTTCCATAAGCTCTACTCAAGGGCTATGTCTCATGAATGACACTTGAGACTCTCCCTGGTCACAGAACACTCTCTTACTTTCTGAAGCTGGAGGGCATTTAAAAGTTCCAAAGCTACTACTTTATTAAATGGTGTACATGACCGAATTCATACACATATAAACTGTACAATGTGGTAAACAAAAGCCAAGTATAGGATTCTGTACTTTCTGAGTAAATTAATTTTCGAGAGTAATTTTCAATCCATGCCAACATTTTACTCTTCATGGACTTTGAAATAAGGTGGATGCCAATGGTGTGATTCTCCAGCTGGATGCCACAGTTGGCACTTAGATGACTTCATCCCCCCTTTTTGGAACAGAGTTCAGTCCATAATAGGTACTTTGTAAATACAGATCAATTGATGTCTTGATTCATTCATGCATTTCCCAAGATTTTCTGTTCCCCTGCTCCACCTGGGCCCTGTGTAAGATCCTACAGGGCTGCTCACGGTGGAAGGGGTGGGAAAGGTAACCTCCTAGGCACAGCCTACCTCTTCCGCCCCTAGAAAGGTAGAGAGAAGACACACTTACCTAGGGCTAGGTTCCAAAGTCAATGAGACTTGTGGTTGCCAAGGGGGAGAGGAAGGAAGTGGGATGGACTGGGAATTTGGGGTTAATAGTTGTAAACTATTGCCTTTGGAATGGATAAGCAATGAGATCCTGCTGTATAGCACTGGGAACTATATCTAGTTACTTATGATAGAGCATGATGGAGGATAATGTGGGAAAAAGAATATATATGTGTATGTGTGATTGGGTCACCTTGCTGTACAGTAAAAAATCGACAGAACACTGTAAACCAGCTACATTGGAAAGAAAAAAATCAATGAGGATTAAAATGTTGGCACGGATTCAAAATTACTCTCAAAAATCAAATTACTCAACAAGTACTCATATACTTGCTTTTGTGTTTACCACACTGTACAGTTTATATGTGCATGAATTTGGTCATGCACATATAAACTGCATTTAGTGAAGCAGTAGCTTTGAAACTCTGAATTGCCATCCACTTTCAGAAATATATTTTAATACATTCCAAAATGAAAGCTTCACCAATTTTACTTTTGCAACATGTGCAGCAATTTTCTATTCTATTCTCCTTGCTCTTTATAACCCACCAACTGATTTCACAACCCACTAGCAGATATCAGGACCTGAAGTTCAAAAAAAAAACACTGAAATAAAGACTACTGTTAGCACTCTTTATTTCAAGAAAATATACCAACTTTATTTTCTGGTTGTCTGTATTCCTAATGGTGTGTTACTGGAGGCCTTAATCCTGAGAGACTGCTCCTTCCGGGGCTAGTTAATTCCTTGAATGGCTCCTTGTAAGCACATCTTTGATACACAAACCAACCAATCCACAGCCCACACGCCCAGTCACCTCTTTTATCCAACTCTCACTCCCCAAACCAATATTCTTGCTGCTCTAAATCAGCCCAGGACCAGGTACCAGACAACTAGGACCACCCCTATGGCTCAGAGCCCCCCTAAATCACTTGAAGCACCCAATCCTAAGCTTACTCAGTGTACCGACCCTGCCCCAAGCCACCCTACATTGTTCAAAGCATCCACTCCTAAGGTTCCTCCATGTACCTTCCCTGCCTCACCCACTCCTTCCCACCAAAACACCCAATAAAGGCTCTGGACCATGCTCTCCCTTATCACGCTTCTGCCTCCAAACAGACTCTGGTGCTCTCCTTGTGGCTCTGCCAAGTGTGCCATACCTATTTCTAGGGATCTGTGAGTATACATTTCTCCTCCATGACAATAATTGGCACGTCTGCACATCTGAACATACTTGACTTTTTAAAATGCCAGGTACCTTTTCATACAAGTATACCTGAAAACCTAACTTCCAGCATTCACTACAGTGGTAGAGTTATTATATGAGTATCGTTGGGATTGTGCACGTTAAACTCATGAATGGCATGGCTCTGCTGTGCCCCTGTACCTCACATGACCTCGCACATTCCTGTCAGACCCAGCTTCATGGGTAGGGCAGGTCCAAGAGGGAGCCCCTGGCCCTCGTCTGGCCTGGCCTGGGGCAGCTGACAGCCCATACCTCCAGCTGCCTGGATGTAGTGGTGATAGATTCTCCATTTCAGGGACCCTTCCTCCATCTCCTCCTTCTTTGTGAGCTGATTCTCCAGCCCTGGGTCAGGGAGAAAGAAGAAGGAAAGGATAAGCTTCCCAATTGCCTATATCTTCCTCCTGGGTCAAGAGGAGCCTTGCAAAGCCTTCTTCCCAGGTTGCCACCCAGCCCTGCACCCAAGTCTAATCCTCACCAGCAGGGATTCCAGGTTTGCCTGGACTCCAGACTCTGGGAGGGGGTCCATCCTAACCATTCAATAAGCCCCGGAGGTCCTGGGGCTCCCGAGAGCTTGATGGGTTGAGAAATCAGCAAGAGAGGATGAAGAAAGCAGTGACCTAGGTCCAGAAAAGCTGGGCTCCAGAACTGTCATATGATATTGTGCAACTTGGGCAAACCACTTAACCCTTCTGTTTCCTCATATGATAACTACAGGCCTATAGAAGGTTGCTAAGATGCTTCTGAAACAACTCCTCAGAAAAAAACAGTCAATAATGCCTCCCAGGGCAGAGAGACCTGTACCTGGAAATATGCGTAGATTAATAATGACAACCACCGCAATAGCAACAGCAGGAGATGGCACTGTGGGGGACATCTGTTCTTTCTGCCTGACACTCTCCCTTCTTCTAATAGCAACACCATAATTTTCCCTGGGGAAGAGGGCTCTCTTTGTGGAATTTGAATCTTGCAGGAAATGATGGAAACATTTGGAGCAGGTTTTCTTCAAAAGGATTCTGTACCCGTTACTGCTACTTTAGACCCCAAAGTTTTTGAGGTGTGGTTCTTCAATTTTTCCTTTCATTCTGTGATCTACACAGTTTCCTGCCAATTAATAATTATTTTGCCCAAATCAGTTTCTGATCTTTGCAGCTGAAGACTCTACTGGGGACAGAAAGCTACAAGGTCCCAGGCAATGCCCTGAAGGTAACCCTATAGCTGGCTTCATCTAATCTCCACAACAACCCTGCAAAGTATGCACCATTACCTCCACTTTTGTCAATGAGGGTTCAGAGAGGTTAAGTTGCTCGGCCAAGGTCACACAGCTTTGTGAGCAGTGCAGCTGGAATTCAAGTCCAGAACTTGTCTTACTTTAAAAAATGGAAGTCAGAATTCCCATTGTGGCTCAGTGGTTAACGAATCTGACTAGGAACCATGAGGTTGTGGGTTCGATCCCTGGCTTTGCTCAGTGCATTGAGGATCCGGCATTGCCGTGAGCCATGGTCCAGGTGGCAGATGCCGCTCGGATCCCGCGTTGCTGGGCTCTGGCATAGGCCAGCAGCTACAGCTCAAATTAGACCCCTAGCCTGGGAACCTCCATATGCCACAGGAGCAGCCCTAGAAAAGGCAAAAAGACAAAAAATAAAAAATAAAAAAATAAAATGAATAAATAAAGAATGGAAGTCTTTTGGAGTTCCCGTCATGGCTCAGCAGTAACGAACCCAACGAGTATCCATGAGGACACGGGTTTGATCCCTGGCCTCGCCTAGTGGGTTAAGGATCCAGCATTGTCATGAGCTGTGCTGTAGGTTGCAGATGCAGCTTGGATCTGGCATTGCTGTGGCTGTGATGTAGGCTGGCAGCTGTAGCTCCAATTCAACCTCTAGCCTGGGAAGTTCCATATGCCGTGAGTGTGGCCCTAAAAGGACAAAAAGAAAGAAAAAAGGGAAGTCTTTCTGTTCTGCTACCATATCTCAGAAAAGAGCAAGGCCATGAGTTTCTGGATGTCCAGGACTGGGCCCAATTCATTTCTGATTTCCAGCACCTGTGCTCTCAACAAATATATAGTGAATGAAAGTCCAGATGGCTTGCAAAGTTTAAAATTTGAGCCACTGGAGGCCAAAGCTATCCTCATCTTGCCTCTGCCTCTGCACACCCGCAGCTATTCCCCCAACCACACTCGCTTCCTGGATGCTTCAAGCCTCCCGACCAGCACAGTCCACACCCACAGCCCTCCAC
The DNA here is from genome assembly GCF_016906955.1 of Phacochoerus africanus. Taxonomy (NCBI): domain Eukaryota; kingdom Metazoa; phylum Chordata; class Mammalia; order Artiodactyla; family Suidae; genus Phacochoerus; species Phacochoerus africanus. The sequence goes on along the minus strand of NC_062551.1, from coordinate 36,331,187 downwards.
TACTTGGATCTGTGGCCTATAACTGTGATGTCTGGGACCTCATTCAGTCAGCAACCTGGCCCAGACTGGGGTGCATGAGGAAATGCCAGGGTCTCTAGAGGATGCAGGCAGGCAGGCAGGCAGGCAGAGGTTCTCATCCTGTTCCCTAGAACCATTACCCGCATTTTCATTGAGAAGCTCTTCCTGGCAAGGGATCAGGGCCTGACTTCCCACCTGTGGCTCTTCTGCCGCCTTTGCTCCGCCCTGCAGCACACCCTGGGGAGAAAGCACAGGCTGAGGATGCAGGGGTCCTCTTCCCTGTGGGGATGAAGGTGGGGTGGGGTGGAAATCACCTGTGTGGCTTTTCCATGCATCTTCTGGATGAGCTGGGCGTATCGCCCCTTTTTCTGTATTAACTCACTGTGAATTCCTTTTTCCCGGATTTTCCCATCTTCTAGCAAAATGATCTGGTCACAAAACTCTAAATACTGAAGAGTCCGAGGAAAGAAGAATACAAAAAGATGTTCAATGTTACTCTTCAAAGGGGAGATGGTAAATTTAAATCATGATCAAAGATTTTCCTCCACCAGTTTGGCAAAAATGTAAGCACTGGTCAAGCCCAAAGACTAGAGGTAAAGAAAACACTTATAAAACTGGGATGAGAGGGCTGAAGATTGGTACAACTCCTTTGGAAAACAGTTTGACAGTATCTGGTAAAATTAAAGCTTTTGAAACATTAGGATTCAACAATTCTACTCCTAAGTTGCTGTCCTTAAAACAAACCCTCTCCAATATGTGTATAAAAGTACAAGGAGAAGGATGTACATCGAAAATTTTTTTGTAAAAATGAAGAACGTGAAACAACCTAAATGCCTGTCCTGGAGAAATAAATTCTGGAATATTCAGATAGTGAAATACTCTACCAGTGAGCAGGAAATAAAGCTTCACATATTGACATGGAAGGTCTTAAAAATATGATGTCGAATAGAAAAGTAAATTAGGGAAGGACACAGAAAGTGAAATATCAGAGTTTCTGTTGTGATGCAGCAGAAACGAATCTGACTCGTATCCATGAGGATGCAGGTTCCACCCCTGGCCTTGCTCAGTGGGTTAAGGATCCTGCATGGCTGTGAGCTGTGGTGTAGGTCACAGACACGGCTCGGATTTGGCGTTGTTGTGGCTGTGGTGTAGGCTGTTGGCTGTAGCTCTGATTCGACCCCTCGCCTGGGAACCTCCATATGACTTGAGTATGGCCCTAAAAAAAAAAAAAAAAGTAAAATAGCAATTATAGAAAGTTTACAAATACACAAAAGGGCACTTGCTCACATCTGGAGATTCATACTTATGTTGTAAAAGCATGAGGATGTGCACGGAAACAGTGCAAAACAGAGCGAGGAGGGCGGGAGGGGGGAAACAGAACCTGCGGGCTATCCATGCTGGACTGTGTCATCTGGGTGGCATATACCTGGGCTGTGACGACATTCCTTTCTAACCTGTTTTGGGGGTCTTAAATATTTTATTTTTTATTAAAGTCTAGTTGATCTACCATGTTGTGCCAATTTCTGCTGTACAGACAAGAGACCCAGTCAAGCATCTATATACATCCCCTTTCTTATACTATCATCCTTCATGTTCTATCCCAGGAGATCGGATAGAGTTCCCTGTGCTGTACAGTAAGACCTCACAACTTATCCATCCTAAATGTAATAGTTTGCATCTACTAACCCCAAACTCCCAGTCCAAACCTCTCTCTCCCCCCCATCCCTCTTGGTAACCACACATCTGTTCTCTATATCTGTGAGTCTGCTTCCGTTCTGTAGACAGGTTCATTTGTGCCGCATTTTAGATGTATCCTATAAGTGATAACATATAGTATTTGTCTTTCTCTGTAGGACTTACTGCACTTAGTCTGAGACTCTCCAATTGCATCCAGGTTGCTGCAAATAGCATCCTTTCATTCTTTTTTATGGCTGAGTAGTTATGTCAAATATTTTATACCCCAAAAATAATAAAGCCAAAGTAGAAGAAGAGGGAGAAATAATAATAGGGTCTTGAGGTTATATCCAGGGAAAATGACCCGTGAGAGAAAGTAGCCAGCACAGCTGCAATGCTAAACGGAAGACTGTAAGCCTCAGGGAAATCTTCTCGGAGGGAATTTTTTCTTTTTCTTTTTTCTTTTTTCGTCTGGTAATTTCGAAAGCAGTGGCAGAGCCCCATCCAGGGTACCCAAAAGGGGGGGGGGGGGTCCCACCCACCCATGTAATTTTGAAGAGAAAGGAGACTTTAAATTTTGGCTTCAATTTTTCCCAGCCTGTCTTCTCCACGTGGACAGCAAGGGAGCCACCCAATCTGCCAATCACGGCCAGAGCCCGGGCAGGGCGGTCACCTGCAGCTGGTGGGTCACCAGGACGACAGTCTTCCCCCTGAGCGCCTTCTTAATGCACTCCTCAAAGATGTGCTTCCCCACATGCATGTCCACGGCCGACAGGGGGTCGTCCAGCAGGTAGAGCTCACGGTCAAAGTAGACGGCGCGGGCCAGGCTGATTCTCTGTTTCTGTCCCCCGGAGAGGTTGATGCCCTGCTCCCCGATCTGTAGATGGGCAGCCAAAGGCCAGCCATGTGAGGGTGAGGCCAGCCAGGTGTGCTCATACTAGCCAGGTGGGCAGGTGCAATAGACTGACACCTCCCCATGCCCCCTCCCCACAGTGCACACTCCTGGGACACCCAATGATTTGGCACCCCTGGCCTTTAAAAAAATATTTTTTTCAAAATCTGTTTAGGAGGGGATGAAAAAAACTGATGTTCCGTTAACTAAAATTTGTAAATCAGAGTTCCCACTGTGGCCCAGGGGAAACAAATCTGACTAGTAACCATTAAGTTTCAGGTTCGATCCCTGGCCTCGCTCAGTGGGTTAAGGATCTGGGATTGCCGTGAGCTGGGGTGTAGGTGGCAGATGTGGCTCGGATCTGGCATTGCTGTGCCTCTGGCATAGGCCGGCAGCTGTATCTCCAATTGGACCCCTAGCCTAGCAACCTCCACGTGCCACAGGTGTGGCCCTTAAAAAAAAAAAAAAGCAAAAAATATTTGTAATTCATAATTAGATACAATTTTTCTACATCAGTTAGATTCTAAAGAGGCCTATTAAACTTGTAACAATGTTGTTGCTAAAATAAATCACTTAGGCCCAAGAAAGAGCACCTTCTCACATCTTAGGTTTTAAAGCTCCCTGGACTGCAACCACCAACCGATGGTGCCCATACCCCTCCCCCCGGCCTAAGTTAGGGGTGTTTCCCAAGACTGTTTGCACCCTTGCTGCCATGGTGGGTGGGCTCTGTTGTGGCTACTGTGGGAAGGCCACCTTCCAAGACACTCGTCATGTCAAGAGTTGGAGGTTAGAGTCCCTGGGCAGCAGGTCTGGGGTCCCCTAACCAGACCAGCAGCCCCAGGCAGCTGCCAGCTACCCCATCCCTCAGCCAGGCTCTGAGGACGAGGCAGCCGGGGTCTAAGTCCTATCCCTGCCTGACCATGGACTCTGAAGACTCTGTAGAGAAGAAGCAGAGTTTAAAGAGCAGCCCCGTGACCTTTTGTCACTGCCTTGCCTCCAGTTCCCCACCACGTGACCTTAGATAAGCTGCTTGGCCTGGGCAAAGCTCAGTTTCCCTACTCAGTTGCTCACTTACTCAGCAAAGACTTAATAAATGCCTACTGTGTTCTTCTAATGATAGGTTATACCTACTATATGCCAGGCACTAGTCAAAGCATCTCATAGCATCTCACCTAAACCTCAGATCATCCTGGGGAGGTCAGTACTATTATTGATGCATTTTACAGACCAGACCTAGTTCTTCCTGCCAAAGAGATGACCTGGAACAAGACAACTGAGCTCTCTTCCCTCAAGGGTGTACAGGTGCATCGTTTAAGGAAGGGGAAAAAAAGACTAAGACAGCGTATTCCAGGGGCTAGAATGGTACCTTGAATACAGTAAGCGCTCAGCAGATGGAATGATCATTAGATAATAAAATCAGGACCATAATACTGCTTTTATCTTACAAGTCCGACGTGGAGTCAACGTGGCTACAAATGTGACAGATGGAGAGTCATCCAGCAAATGCAGCTGTCAGAATGGAAATTGCCACTGAGGAGCCCCTGCTGGCCATTCCCAAGGGCAAAGGAAGTGCTGGCCTTAAAGGAGCAGGGTGGGTAAGGGGGGCAAAGCGGGCTGACGGGAGGCCTCCTGTCTTCATGGGGTTTCCTGTGAAGCCCTTGCTTCAGAAGGAGGGGTCTGAAGTCAGCTCCCATCCTTGGGGGACAAGGCAGCCACTCTATCAGCACCCAAGGTCGGATGAGTCCCACCTTCCCTTGGGGGAGGAGGCTTGGAGGCAGCAGTCACAGAGCCGGCTCAGCTGCTTTGGACAGAAAGACCTGGGTTGCCTCCTCTACCCACACAGGGAGGTAGGCTGGGGACCCCAGGACACCATGACAAAGACGCCACCATAACAGAGCCCGGTCACCCTTGCCTCCACTTACCTCTGTCATATCTCCGAAGGGTAGGATTTCCAGATCACGCTTCAGGGAGCAGCAATGGAGCACCTGGAGGTACCTGTGAAGGACAGGAAGCTAAAGGGACAGGTGGCCAGGCCACAGGCCCTCCCGCCTTCCCAAGTTTGGAAGGAAAAGGTCTTGCATTCCATACTAAGAAATTTGGCCTTGATCTTGCATTTAATAGAAAACCACAGGAGGCTTTATTCATCTCCTTCCTCCCTTCATTTCTTTTAATCCAGCATATACACTTGGTAAATATTAGAACAGAACAAAAGGAAGAAAGAGGGCAAAGTGAGTCTCCTTTATAGCTTCAACCCTCAGTTTCTTTCCTTGGAATCAGCCACTAATAGAGTTTCCTATGCTTTTAATAAGAAATAATCCAGAGTTCCCATTGCGGCACAGGGGAAACAAATCTGACTAGGAACCATGAGGTTGCAGGTTTGATCCCTGGCCTCGCTCAGTGGGTTAAGGATCCAGCGTTGCCATGAGCTGTGGTCTAGGTCACAGACACGGCTCAGATCTGATGTTGCTGTGGCCGTGGTGCAGGCCGGCAGCAACAGCTCCAATTGGACCTCTAGCCTGGGAACCTCCATGTGCCGCAGGTGCAGCCCTAAAAGAACAAAAGACCAAAAAAAAGGAAAGAAATAATCTAGTGATGTGTGTGTGGCAGAAATATGTGTATATGGTTTTAAGGGCAGCACAGTATTCCATTATATGGATGCACCACAAATTGTTTAACCAGTGCCTTAGTGCTGGACATTAGGGCTGTCTAATAACTAGGAGCGAAAGACTAGGAGTCTTTTGTTACCCTGAACAAGGTGATGAGACCATTCTTGGACGTGGGTCTTGGTGTTTGTAGGTGACATTATCTGTGCATTAAATACCCAGCAGTGGATTTGCTGAGTCAAAATTTGGTGCATTTTCACTTTTGCCGGATATTTCAAAACTGCCCTGTGAGTTATATCGGTCTGAAAGCCACGCAGCAAGATGGGAGCTGTCTTTTAGGAGAACGTGGGACACAGAATGGAACAGATGGGAGAAGGCTGGAGACCAGGAGTCAAGGGAGGGGCAGTGGGAAGAGTTCAAGCAGGAGGTCATAGATCAGAACTGGCCGTGGAGATGGAGAAGAAAGAGGAACTACAAGAATGATTTGGGGGAGTTGAGTCATCCAGGGTCTCGGACCTATCAGATGTGGGAGGTATCACACTCGCCGGGGTGTACAATTGGGTGATGCCATGAAGCCGGATTGGGAATTTGGGAAGAGAAGCAGGCGGGGTGGGGGTTGGGCAAGCAGGATGCTGGTGAGTTGGCACTGGTGCTGGTATTGAGAAGCCCACCGGACAACAGGCTAGAGGTGGCCGGTTTATGTCCCCACTTATCCAGGCCCCTCAGCATCGTTACTGAGGGCAGATTACAAAATCAAGCAGTCAAAGGAGGCCAGAGTCAGAGTTCCCATCGTGGCGCAACAGAAACAATTCTGACTAGGAACCATGAGGTTGCGGGTTCGATTCCTGGCCTTGCTCAGTGGGTGATGGATCCGGCATTGCTGTGAGCTGTGGTGTAGGTGGCAGATGCGGCTCGGATCTGGCATTGCTATGGCTGTGGTGTAGGCTGGCAGCAACAGCTCCAATTAGACCCCTAAGCCTGGGAACCTCCATGTGCCATGGGTGTGGCCCTAAAAAGGACAAAAAAGACAAAAAAAAAAAAAAGGAGGCCAGATTCCACCAGGGTTGGAAACACAGCTGCCACATTCACGGCAGGTTTCCTGGATCTTCCACTGACTAGACTTTACTCATGATTTCCAAGTGCATGTCTCAAGCAGGTCCACGCTGGGAGGGAGAGGCCACAAGGGCAAGGAGGGGTATGGATAGGAGGCAGGCAGCCCCCTGGGCCCCGAATCCAAACTTCTTCCCTCTAAGTTTCACAACCTTATCACCCCATTTGTTTCAACTTTTTTTAAGTGTTTAGTTTGTTTTGTTTTTATGGCCACACCAGCCCTCAGCATACAGGAGTTCCTGGGCTAGGGGTCAAATCAGAGCTTCAGCTGCCAGCCTCCACCACAGCCACGGCCACACCAGAGACGAGCCGCATGCGTGACCTATACTACGGCTTGCGACAACACCCGAGTCTTAACCCACTGAGGGAGGCCAGGGATCGAACCCGCATCCTCACAGAGATAATTCTGGGTCCTGAACCCACAGAGATGGTGAGAACTCCTGTTTCACCTTTTGACATAGGAGCTAGGAATGAATATAAATGAAGTTTTAAAGTAACATTTTTGGAGGGGCAGACTTATTTGGAGCCAGAAGAGCGTGATAGTTAAGTGGGAAGTTTCTGAAAGCAACTGGATTCAAATCCTGGCCCTATCATATCCTAGCAACTGAATGACTTTGGGCAAATTATTTAACCTCTTGAGGCCTCAGTAGACCTGCCTGGAAACCAGATACAATAGCTGTCTGTCCTTCCCAGGGAGAAGAACATACAGTGGTGCCTGTCAGTGAGCACACAGCAAGAGCTTGCGGTTGTTAAGCCACTCTCAGCAGAGAGGGGTCCCTCCCCAAACCAGCCACACCCCTCCCAGGTCCTGCCGTGCCCCTCCCAGAAGCTTACCGGGCCTGGTCATACTGGCTCCCCATGAGGATGTTCTCCCGGATGCTCCCTCTGACGATCCAGGCCTGCTGGGGGACATAGGCCAGGCTTCCATTCACCCCCACCGAGCCCTCTAGCAAGTGCATCTGTGGCAAAGGGAGTCCAGCCTCAGGACCCAGGCCGCCAGAGGACAGACCCTGCCTGGCTCGGCAGCCACAGCGCCCGTGGCCCCACTGTGCTCCAGGAGCCTGGGGACTCTCCTGTGTAAAGGGGACCTCAACATAGTCCTGCCAGGCCCACCGGTGAGGCTGCAGAAGTGGGACAGTAACTGCAGTTGAGCCAGACCTGTGCCCACTGTGACTGGATCCAAGGTTTGCACTGGAGACACCCCATGCTTTTTTTTTTTTTTCTGTCTTTTTCCATTTCTTGGGCTGCTGCTGCAGCATATGGAGTTCCCAAGCTAGGGGTCTAATTGGAGCTGTAGCCACTGGCCTACGCCACAGCCACAGCAATGTGGGATCCGAGCCGCGTCTGAGACCTACACCACAGCTCACGGCAACCCCGGATCCTTAACCCACTGAGCAAGGCCAGGGATCGAACCCGCAACTTCATGGTTCCTAGTCGGATTCGTTAACCACTGAGCCACGATGGGAACTCCTCCCCCATGCTTTTTTTCTCTTACTTCCCAGCCCCATTCCTTAGCAAGCAGTGCCTTCCTGCTCTTCTCTGTGAGATGGAAAGTTTCAGGCCATCTCTCACCACACCTGGATACCACAGAATGCTTGCTAATTTGCCAGGTGGGATAAATAGCATCGTGGTTAGATAGGAACATGCCCTTATGGGGGGGGGGGGACATCAGGATGAAGTATTTAGTAGGAAAAGTGTCATCATCTCTATAATTTAAAATAGTTCTACATTTCTCCAAAGAAGACAGACAGATGGCCAAAAAGCACAAGGATGGCTGTGCTTCTTTTTCTTTCTTATCCTGTGCTTCCTACTTCCGATTTGAAGTCAGGCTTTAATTAATAAGAAAAAAACTTTAAAATGGCATCTTCTTCTTGTCCTGTATTGAAAACATTAGTGATTGGTTCATTTGAAGTGGAAACTGACAAGCCCCCAGCCACGTAGAAAGGTGGTCCTAAGTGGAAACAGCCAAGAAATGCAGCTATGATGAGAAGCAAAGCTTCCACCCCAGGCCCACCGGTGAGGCTGGCCTGGGTGTCAGCCCTGGCTCCACCCCTCACCTGCTGGCCACGTGGGTAAGTCACCTCTCTTAACCTCACTTACTCATCTGTCAACTGATCTTAATGTCTATGCCTTCCTCACGGGGTTGTTTTCACGTTGAAGGAAAAAAAAAAATGGGAAGCACTACACACAGGACCTGGCATGCAAGTACTATTCCAACTATTTTACTATTTAAAAGAAAAAAGTGGGAGTTCCCATTGTGGCTAAGTGGGTTAAGAACCCGATATCGTATTTGTGAGGATGTGGGTTCGATCCCTGGCCTCACTCAGTGGGTTAGGGATCGAGCGTTGCCACAAGCTCTGGTGGAGGTCCCAGATGTGGCTTGGATCTAGTGTTGCTATGGCTGTGGGGTAGACCTCAGCTGCAGCTCCGATTCCACCCCTAGCCTGGGACCTTCCACATCCCACAGGTGCAGCCATAAAAAGAGAGAGGAAAAAAAAAAGTGGAGTCTTTCCTCTCTTCAACTGCAAAGAAACTGGGGGACACCCATCAAATATGGAGCCGAAACACATGAGCCGTCAGACCGACGTATTAAGAGAATTGCTATTGACAAGAGGATCGCATTCCAAGGTGATGAGTTTGGCCACGTGCTCCCAGGAGGGCGAGCACAGTAAAGGAGGGACATCAGCTAGTTCTCCCAACCACGTGGGAAGGAGGGACCAAGGGTGGAGAAGGGAGGGGGAGAGAGAGAAGCCCCCGGATGGGGTAAGGCTGAGGCTGAGTGGGAAAGGGCTGGCGAGACCTCCGTGGGGAGAAGGCTATACACCTACACCAGGTCTGGCAGCCCTTTATGGTGTCATTCACTAGGAGAGGTGCAGCACGACCTTACGTGTTTGCGGGAAATGGGCTTGGTTTTTTGGAAACCGAAGGGCTGGGCTGAGCCACCTGTCTGCACAGCTCCCGATGAAGCAGACCTGCGGAACACCATGGGCAACGCACTTGGATGGTTCAGATCTTGAGGGCAGGGCACAGGCAGGCATGTGAGTGAGACAGCCCCATCCCATCCGCGGGCCTCCTCTCCTCACCCCCTCCCTGCCTCCGTCTCCTTCTTTCTCCCGTCACATGTCCCCACTGCCACCACCAATGCTGTCTCAGAGGGACACATGTCCCCTCTGAGTCTGGCTCCATGAGATGATCGTTATTATGATATTAACCTTGGAGATGCCCTGTATCATCTCCTTGGCACCTGGCTGATTACAAGACAGCATGGGAAAGCACAGAGAACAGATGAGGATGGATCTCCATGTGCCCCAAGAGGTGGTCCTCCCGGTCAGAGGGCAAGAAGGAAGCACATTCACAACTCCCCTCCCCATCGGCATGGGCTCCACTGTTTTCAAGGCATAAAAATTCTATTGGCTTAGACCCCTTTGTGGAAGACAGTGGTGGTGTGACTTAGGGAGCTGGGTCTTGGGAGCCCCTGGTCCACCTGGGGGGCAGGGGGGAGATATGCATGGGCCACAAGACACTCACCTCCCCCAGGATGGCTGACAATAGGCTGGTCTTGCCACTCCCCGTGTTGCCACAGACACCTAGCACGGTCCCCTGCAAAGTCAAGGGGGACAGACAGATGTTGGGACTGGTGATTCACCCAGGGTGGGTCTATGGTCTGAACACAAAATGACAAACAGAAAACAAGATAACCACACACACACACACACACACACACACACACACACACACCCCCCTAGGGCTTCTCAGGAAAATGAAGCTCAAGAGGAGCTCAGAGGTCAGTCAATACAGGTGAGGTTGGGGCCACCTCAGGCAGGAAGTCACATAGGGGCGGTGGAGAGGAATCATGGATGGATGGTCCTGTCGGGCTAGAAACCCCAATTCCAGATCTGCATCTATTCTACTCTGTGCTCCTGGGCAAATCACTTAAACTCTCTGTGCCTTGGTTTCTTCATCTGTAAAATGGGGATAAGGAAGCCAGCCTCCCAGAATTCAGCATCTATGCATTCATTTATCCATCCATTCATCCATCAAACAGACGTTTGAGTGCCTTCTGTGTACCAAGTTGTGAAGAAAAGAACTCTCATTAAGTTCACATTCTAGAACAGAGAGACAAACCAGGAAAAACATAAGAAAACAAATAAATAACATCAGATAGTGATAAGTGGTATAAATAAAATGAAATTGGTGACAAGTGCTGCAAGTAAAATGATAGATAATTGGAGGTTAAAGCAACATTAGATGGGCTGGCCAGGGAAGGATCCTTAAATGCATGTGTCATTGCTGCTAAGACCTGAATGACAAGGAGCCAGATACAGGAAAATCTGGTGATTCCACACCATGGAAACAGCAGGCATAGAGTCCATGAGGATGTGGGTTTGATCCCTCAACTTGCCCAGTGGGTTAAGGATTTGGGGTTGCTGCAAGCTGCAGCAAATGTCGCAGACATGGCTTGGATCCAGTATTGCTGTAGCTGTGGTGTGGGCCTCAGCTACAGCTCTGATTCAACCCCTAGCCTGGGAACTTCCATATGCTGCAAGTACAGGTATAAAAAGAAAAAATAAAAGAGAGAGAAAGAGAGAGATGGAAATTAAAGCCATGGACGGCAGGTAGTCACCAAGGGAGAAAGTGCAAATAGATACTGTATGTTTAGATATTAATATCTATATTGTTACATGTCAGTATTAGATATTAGTAATAGCTATTTTAAATGTCTTAAATATTTTAGATCTATTTAGATCTATCATTAGATATAGATCAATATCTACATTCTATATCTATATCATTGTTATATATTAATATCTATTCTATCTTACTAGATTTTTTTTTTTTTTTTTGGCTGCCTTGCAGCATATGGAGGTCCCAGGCCAAGGAGCAGATCGGAGCCATAGCTGTGACCTATGCCACAGCTTTGGTGACGCCAGATCCTTAACCCACTGTGCCAGGCTGAGGATCGAACCTGCATCCCAACACTCTCAAGACACCCCCAGTCCTGTCGTGCCACAGCAGGAACTTCTATCTCACTAGATATTAATAGATAATAGAGACGAGAAGGTTTGGACAGAGCAGGGAAGCCAACCCTTGCAAATATTAGAGAAGAAGCAAGATGATGTGAGGTCACAGAATAATCAAATTTAACAAAACCTATAGAATAGAGCTTGGCACATCCTAGGAACTTCATACATGTTTTGTCTCCTTGCCCTTCGCCTTGGTCCCTCCCAAGACCAGGGCACGCCCTTCCGGGTCGTGCTATTACACACGAGTCTAGATGATCAATGGATTCACACGTAAATATAAAAGACTTCCTGTTCTCGCCCTCCAAGGAGATTTTCTATTTTAAAGAGAGCTCTTGGAGAAGGCAGTTTTTAGCCAAGAAAATGGTGAAGTGCCAGGCCAGTCTCCCAGCCTCAGGCCCCAAAAGTCTGGCAGCCAGCCTGCCTGCATGGCCCGGATGAGGTTACCTTTGACACCGCAAGGTTTATCTTGTGCAACTCCGGGGCTCTGCTGTCCCCTTTGTCCTGTGGCGGGAGGGCACCCGGAGGTGGCTGAGCCCTGGTCATGCCCTCAGCAGCGTGTCCGTTCTTCTCCAGCTCCAAGGCTCCATTGACGACCCCAGGGCCAGTCTTTCTCCACGACAAGGTGGCCTCCTCCAAAACCAGAGATTTGCTGGGGTCTTTCAATTCCTGGACATATACCACAGGGCTCTCCTGGAGGAAAAATTTCTATACGGGAAAAATGACAGGAAGGGAGGAGGAATTCAGCTCCTTAGTCCAGTAGAAACATATACCCTTTTTCCTGGCTTGCTCATTGGTCTGGTTTATGAACTTTTAATACACCTTGAAAGTCTGAAGAACCGCCGTCAGTTAGAAGAGGCTAGCTTTTGCTGGCGAAAGTTCTGCATCAAAGTTTTCCAATCTCCGACTAGCAGGCTACCCTTTCATGTTTGTAGCCCATCTGCCCGATGAGTTATTGTCCATCGCTTTCCAATGGCACAGTCTACGTCAGCCTCAGCTTAAGTGAAAATAGCTGTTGAACCATAGTACTGATGAGTGGTTTTTCTCATTAAGTTTCATTGACCACTATTGAAAAGGGTCTGTCCATGTACCACTCTGTGAGAGATGCTGCTTCGGGTCATGTATTTGCAGATGTGACCATCAGCAGCTCACATCTCTCTGTGTCTCCATCCCCCTGTCTGTTAAAAGAAAAACATCCTTTTGCCTTGACCCCTGCCCTCCCTGCCTTCTCATCGCCATTGTAACCAAGTCCATCCACCCCCTTCCTGCTCTAGCTGTCCCCTCCCCACCCCCGGTCATTCCTTCAGCCAACATCCCTACCCATCCTTCTTGCCCAGTTGTGGCTTCCTCATCTCTGCTTCCCTGCAGGGAGTGAGAACTAGACACGGGGGAGGGTGTGGAGTGGGGGGGGGGGGGGCGGTGAGCAGGCGGCAGGGGCCCAGTAGCCACAGTGGAGAAGTTAGGGGAGCTCTTGAAGCTGTTGATCAGGAAAGGACTGTCTTGCGCGCCTCAGACAAGCCAAGTTCATTCCAGCCTCAGGGCTTTTGCACTTGCTGCCTCATCATTATCACTTGGCTCAAAAGCCACCTTGGCAGAGAGACCCTCCCTGACCGGCCCATCCGGCATCACAGCCCTTCTTGTGAGCTGATGTTATCTTCTTTGACCATAACTCACTTGCAAATTGCCCATTTCCAATACCAGACTGTAACTGTCTGAGAACAGAGGCCCCTTTGATCACGGTCTCAGTGCTTGGTAGACGGTAGGTATTCGCTAATTTTTTTTTTTTTTTAATAAATGAATGAGTGGGAGTTTTCTTATGGTGCAGCAGGTGAAGGATCGAGCATTGTCACTGCAGTGGCTCGGGTTGCTGCTGTGGTGCAGGTTCTATCCCTGGTCGAGGAACTTCTGCATGCCGCAGGTGGGGCCAAACAAAACCGAAAAGAACAAATCAAAACAAAAATGAGTGTGTGAATGGATGATACTGATTGGGGACTGCACCCTTTTAAGTATGATGTTTAAATAGCACTTTAGAAATTGGCCATGAAATGAATGGTCAACGGGGACCTGCTGTACAGCATGAGGATTCTACTCAACATCCTGTGATAACCTATATGGGAAAAGAATCTGAAAAAGAGTGGATATATACCTATGCATAACAGAATCACTTTGGTGTACAGCAGACGTGATCAGGACATTGTAAATCAACCGCACTTCAATAAAACTTTAAAAAATGAAGAAAAAAGAGAAATTGCTTAGATGAGAGTGTTTCAATTCTGATGCCTGTAAGGGCAAGACTAGAGATGCAAAGAAGGAGCACGCCATTGCTAAGAGGATAAACCGTAAGTAAGACACAGCCCTGGAGGCGTGAGAGGGTGAGAGTCCTGGAGGTGTGAGGGGACACAGGCTGCTGCGAACCTACGGCCACAACTAAACGTGGGACAGCTGTCTCCTTGGCTCCGGCGGCTGTGGCCTCAGGGGAAAGTGGGTCCAGTGTTGCCAGATCTTCTGATTAGTCAAGAGAATCCAGAAATCTAAGTTTTTATATACAATTTCCAGTTCTTTAAATGCCAGAAACACAATTTTTTTTTTTCTTTTTAGGGCTATGCCTGCGACATATGGAAGTTCCCAGGCTAGGGGTCAAATTGGAGCTGCAGCTGCCAGCCTACACCACAGCCACAGAAAGGCAGGATCTGAGCTGTGTCTGCGACGTATACCACAGCTCACGGCAGTGCAGGATCCTTAACCCACTGAGCGAGGCCAGGGATCAAACCGACATCCTCATGGATACTAATTGGGTTCTTAATCTGCCGAGCCACCATGAAAACTCCCCACATATCTTTTTTTAAAAAATAAACCCATCAGGAGTTCCCATCGTGGCGCAGCAGAAACAAATCTGACTGGGAACCATGAGGTTGTGGATTCAATCCCTGGCCTCACTCCGTGGGTTAAGGATCTGGCGTTGCCATGAGCTGTGGTGTAGGTTGCAGATGCAGCTCGGATCTGGCGCTGCTGTGGCTCTGTCGTAGGCCAGCAGCAACAGCTCCGATTAGACCCCTGACCTGGGAACCTCCATATGCCATGGGTGCGGCCCTAAAAAGACAAAAGACTAAATAAATAAATAAATAAAACCATCAGGGTCACTCTATGCAACCCGGACAGGGTCTGCTGATCATCTGCCAATCACCCGTCTGAGAGGTGCTTTGGATTCAGTGTCTCAAGATCTCCTTGGGGCCTGGAGGCCAGCCTGGTTCATCTGTCCTCTCAGCCCCACACCAACTGGGCACAGGAGGTCACTGAGTTAGACCATCCCTCTCCACCCAAGCTGGACGCTGCCTTGGCCTGGGGTCACATGCAGGAGGACCACTGTGGGGGTGAATGCAGATGACCACGAGAAGCAAAGGTCTGTGCAGCCAGGCTGCTGACCACTCACCTTGAACCTCTCCGCTGCAGACTTGGAATTTGTGAGGCCTTTGACTGCGAAGGGAGCTAAGAACACTGACAGCCGCATGGGGGCCAAGGTGGCCACGGTGGTGAAGGCCTGGAGGAGGTGGGGAGGAGGTGGTGAGGGTCTTGCTCCCTCCCATCCCCCAGAGACCCTGCCCCCACGTCTCAAGCCACAGAGCCAGTCCCTGCAGCTCCCAACAAGCAGGTCCTTCAGGGGGTACAGAGGGTATTTTGGGGAGACTGAGAGAAGGGCATGCATCTTAAAGTCTCTGGGTGAAGACCTGATAACCCTTGTAGCCTAGCTCCTGGGTAATTCTGTAACCTGGCAGGTCACCCCTACTATGAGCTCAGTTTCCCAATTGCCGCAGTGCCCCAAACCCTAAAGTTGGTACAGAAATAGTTGGAAAGCATTGAAAAATGACACAAGAGAGCGTTGTCTATGGTGACGTAGCTTTGTGTTATTACTATTACTGTTAAAATCATATCTATTCTTCTTTACCTTAGTTGCTCTTTTCTTTTCTTCTTCTTTTTTTTTTTGGTCTTTTTTTAGGGTCACACCCACAGCATATGGAGGTCCCCAGGCTAGGGGTCCAATCAGAGCTGTAGCTGCTGGCCTACACCACCGCCACATCAATGACAGATCCGAGCCATGTCTGTGACCTACACCACAGCTCATGGCAACGCCGGATCCTTAACCCACTGAGCAAGGCCAGGAATCGAACCTGCATCCTCATGGATACTAGTCGATTCATTTCTACTGCACTACGAAGGGAACTCCTACCTGCTCTTTTTTATACCCCCAAATCTCTCTATACTTCAAGCCTAATCCATGCCTCACTCTTTCCAAAGAACTTCCCTGACTGTAACAAACCACTTTCCTGGCTCTCAGGGTCCCAGAATGTGACACCCTCTCCACCCAGAGGTACCCTGAGGACCTTCCAATTCATGCCATTCATGCCTCATCTCCGCCCCCCCCCCTTATGTCCTGCTTAATCTCAACCCCAACGGAGCAGGAACGCTTTGGTCTAACCTGGCAAGGTGTGACCTCAGCGTGACTCTGACATCGGGCTGAGTTCTCCTTACACAGCCCCCCCTCCCACCTGCAAACTCACAGGTGTTTCCCTGGTGTGTGCCTGGGCCTGGCAAAGGGGACCGTCATCCACAGCACAGATGAGCTCTTGGCTGCAGACTTTCGAGGGCTCCCCCTCTTGCTTCAGTGTGGTCTCCTGGCCTCCTTGGCTGGATTCTAGCCCCTCTAAGAGAAGCACCCTGTCCCACCCTCCTCAAAGAATTGGATTCCTGAAGTTCCCGTCATGGCTCAGCCACTGACTAGTATCCATGAGGATGCAGGTTCGATCCCTGGCCTCGCTCAGTGGGTTAAGGATCCGGCATTGCTGTGAGCTGTGGTGTAGGTCACAGACAAGGCTTGGATCCTGTGTTGCTGTGGCTGTGGTGTAAGCCAGCAGCTACAGCTCCGATTCGACCCCTAGCCTGGGAACCTCCATAGGCCACGGATGCGGCCCCAAAAAGAAAAAGAAAAAAGAAAAAAAAAGAATTGGATTCCTAACCCCAAAAGGCAACTGCTGCTTCCCAAGTCCAAGGTCAGACCCCAAAGGGAAGACCACAGAAGAAGCTCGAGCTTTTTATTTCAAGTGCATTTCCAAAGTCCTATTTTGGAATCAGAGAAACGCCTCACTTGAAGATTTTCAACCTTGGCATCATCTGGGTTTTAGCTTCACATTCCACCTACTCTGCACCCCCAGATGACTCCCCCCACCTCCACCCATGGCTGCTCTCCAAGGGTTTTCAGTTCCTCCGATGGCCTGAGACGGAAGAGAGTTGAGACCCTAGAAGTCTGAAAAAGAATCTATATCGGTTTGGATTAACCTTTTGCAAAACCTTCAGATCTTTGAGGGGCAGGCTCTGGAAAAGAGCGCAGAAGGAAACTGCCTTACAATACGGCGGAGGAAACAAGAGTTCCCAGACTCTTACCACTGAAGCCGTGAGTTTCAGCCCTAAGCCTATATGGATAAGGAACAGTGCCACTAAGGCCACAGTGGGGGCAATGAACAGGATGGCCGTGGTCAGGCTCTGGATAAACCCACACTTGTGCAAGAGCTTCTTTTCCTTCCTTCTGAGGTCTGGAAAACACACATTTCAGAAATTAATTACAAGGGGAGTTCCGTCGTGGCACAGTGGTTAACGAATCCGACTAGGAACCATGAGGTTGCTCGTTCGATCCCTGGCCTTGCTCAGTGGATTGGGGATCCGACGTTGCCGTGAGCTGTGGTGTGGGTGGCAGACGTGGCTTGGATCCCCTGTTGCTATGGCTGTGGTGGAGGCCAGTGGCTACAGCTCTGATTCGACCCCTAGCCTGGGAACCTCCACATGCCACGGGAGCGACCCTAGAAAGGCAAAAAGACAAAAAAGAAAAAAAAGGAAAAAGAAAGAAAGAAATTAATTACAAGAACATTCTCCAAAGAGCACAGAATAAGCCCCAGAGCATGAAAGAAATCCCTAGATGGTGACAGGCTGGGTCCACCACAGCTTCCCCAGGCTCCCAGCGGAAAGGCAGCATTCCTGTACCTTTAATGATTTTTGCAAATGGTTTCTCCCACGTGTACATTTTAATCAACTTAATGGAGGTGAGAACTTCACTGGTCAAGCAGATGCGCTGGTCGCTGATCTCGGAAGTGTGATTCTGTAGCCTCAGAAACGTTCTGGTCAGGAATACCTGCAGTTAGGATGAAATGAGAGGTTTGTCTCCTTTTTTTTTTCTTCTTCCTCTTCTTCTTGTTTTGCTTCTTTTTGGGGTCACACTTGCCGCATGTGGAAGTTCCCGGGCCGGGGATTGAACCTGTGCCACAGCAGCAACCCAAGCCCCAGCAGTAACAACACCAGATCCTGAACCTACTTGGCCACAAGGGAAGTCACCAGCAGAGCTTCTTTTGATGAGGGTGAGAGAGGGCAGCCTGGCATTAGGGCAGCAACTAAGAGTATTTCCAAAGGCAAACTCCAGGTATGGATTGAAGACTGGGGTCTTATCGTGTTCGAATCCATTGTGACTTTAAATTCAAGGTCCCTGCTGAAGGTTTTCCAGCGGAAGCCTCTCCAGGTTATCAAGCCTTAGGGCACCTGCCTCACACCTCCTCGGGGAGGGGGGGTGGTTCTTCGGGGTCCCAAGCCAGATTGTGGCTACCCAAGAAATAGGACGCCTCTTGCCTCTGGGATCGCTAAACCCTCTACAAGGACATTTTGATCAGAATATCTGTGCTGAGGGAGAAAAACAGTTTCAAAAACTGAGAGTCACATCAATCCAAGAGTCCTGTTTCAGCCAGCGTTATTTCAGCTGAAACTGGCAGCACATGTGCTTCCCTTCTCCATTACACTGTGCCCAGCCAAGTGTTAAATGCTGTCTTCGTTATTATATCAGTACATCTTGGGTGGAAGAGAAGGAACCAAAATCTTACACAGAGACTATCCGCTGAGGAACGTGTGAAGCAGAAACTTACAAGGCAGAACTCCTCCATCAGATTCACCTCTTATTATGAGGCCAGCACTGGGGCCAGAGAATCATTTGAGGCAGGAATCAAAGCGGAATCTTACCCCCAAAGGAATGAGCAAGTCAACAAGAACCGATATTCCCACTGAGGAGTTCCCGTGGTGGCTCAGTGGTTAACGAATCTGACTAGGAACCATGAGGTTGTGGGTCCGATCCCTGGCCTTGCTCAGTGGGTTAAGGATCTGGCATTGCCACAAGCTGTGGTGTAGGCTGCAAACGCGGCTCGGATCCCGCGTTGCTGTGGCTCTGGCGTAAGCCAGTGGCGACAGCTCCGATTCGACCCCTAGCCTGGGAACCTCCATATGCCGCGGGAGCAGCCCAAGAAATGGAAAAAAAAGACAACAACAACCAAAAAAGAACCGATATGCCCACTGAGATGCACCCCAGATTCCTAGGCGTTCTAGGGAATGTCCAACCTCAAACGGGGGACAAAGAAAGCCATTACCTCCAGTGGCAGAATCAGGAGGTAGCAAAGCGTGGCAATGAACGCAGTGGGTCCAAGAGTGAGGCAGGAGGCGATGGTGCAGGCCAGCAGCAGGAAGCCGGTGAGCAAGGCCAGGGGTCCATAGTACACTCCTTCAAACAGGTAGTTTACATCGCTGGTGAAGAAGCTGATGGCCTGTCAGACAGCAAGCACATGGGCACAGGTGTCAGCTCTCCAGGTGCCCGGAAGAGGCTACACGTGCACATGGCAGGGGGCCTCACCCTGCCTTCTCCTGGCAGGAACACTGGAGAGACAGGGTGGGAGAGTGGAGACAGACATGCCAGGGTCACAGCTCTCCTATTACTAGCTGTGTGACCCCGGAAGAGTCACTTTGTCACTCCGAGCCTCATCTTCTCCACCCGTAGAGCTGGAATAATTAACCCTACTTTCTATGGTTGTTGCAGGAATGTCCAGGAGATATAAATATTGGCACACACAGACTGTACTCACTAGATGTTGTATTTTTCGATGCTATTGCTACCACTTCTACCACCTAGATTCCAGAGAGCTGCTTCTAGTCTTGTATTCGGTTCTGATCTAGTCTATTCATTCTACCAATGATGACTGCATTTTTCAGGCAGGAGCTGAGTCTTTTTCTCTTTCTCCTTTCTCTTTTTTCTCTAGACTCTTCTGCCCACTCCCTCCCTCTTCAACATATACTGCCTAGTTCAGTGTGTAAAAGCGACATTCCAGATCACAAAATATTTAAGGAACCAACTCATTAATGTCTTTTGGAATTACCAGTCTGACTCCCTAAGGAGTGATTTTCTTTTGACTTTAACCTAATCTTCCAGTTCCCCGCACATTCCCCAGGCTGAGCCTTTAAAATATTTCAAAGTGTATGGAAAAGCATAATTTCGTACAGCCACATTGGTTTTTTGTTTATCTTGCTTTTTAGGGGCACACCTGCGGCATATGGAAGTTCCCGGGCTAGGGGTTGAACCAGAGCTGCAGCTGCTGGCCTACACCACAGCCACAACAATGCCAGATCCGAGCTGCATCTGTGGCCTACACCACAGCTCACGGCAATGCGGGATCCTCAATCCACTGAGCAAGGCCAGAGATCAAACCCACATCCTCATGGATGCTAGTTGGGTTCATTACCACTGAGCCATGGCAGGAACTCCCAGGTACAGCCACTTTGAAGGGCAATTTAACAGCATCTGTTAAAATTAATAATTACATAATCTTGCGATAAACCCCATAATCTGGCAATCTCATTTGAGAAACATTCCCATGTGCTGGAGGAAACACATGCACACGGATGTTCATCGCAGCACTGCTTATAGCAGCAAACCCAGAAACACACTCAGTGTCCACTGGTGGGGAATGGTGAAAGCGTTCACCCAGGAAGTACTCGGGAATATCAGATCCTGGAGCAAACTGTCGTGTTCGTGTCCCAGGCCTGTCGTTTACTAGCCTCGTAGAAACACAGACACATGACTGGGTCTCTCTGTGCCTCAACTGCCTCATCAATGAAATGGGAATTGTAATACAACCTACTTGCTAGTGTTGATGTAATGACTGACTGAGATAATGCACACACAATACTTTGCTTTCACACATTGAAAGGGATGTATGTGGGGGTGGTGATGAAATGGGTGAAAGTGGTCAAAAGGTAAAAACTTCCAGTTATAAGATAAATACGTCCTTGGGTGGTAAAGTACCCACACGGCCTTGAACATCTGGGAGCTGCTAAGAGAATAGATCGTAAAAGTCCTCTTACAGGAGTTCCCGTCATGGCTCAGCAGATACGAATCTGACGAGCATCCATGAGAATGCAGGTTCGATCCCTGGCCTTGCTCAGTGGGTTAAGGATCTGGCGTTGCCCTGAGCTGGGGTGTAGGTCACAGACAGCTCAGAGCTGAGGTGGCTTATGGCATAGGCCAATGGCTATAGCTCCGATTCGACCCCCAGCCTGGGAACTTCCACAGGCCATGGGTGCAGTCCTAAAGAGACAAAAAAAAAGTCTTCATCACAAGAAAAAAAAACATCCACGACCATGTGTGGTGATGGATGTTCACTAAACTCTCTGTGCTGATCATTCTGCAATATATGCACGTATCAATGCCGAATGCTTTGTACTAATACAATGTTACTTGTCAATTATATTTCAGTTAAAAAAATGGGGGGAGTTCCCTGTGTGGCTCAGTGGTTAATGAGCCCAACTAGTATTCATGAGGATGTGGGTTGAATTCCTAGCCTTGCTCAGTGGGTTAAGGATCCAGTGTTGCCATTAACTGAGGTGTAGGTCACAGACGAGGCTTGGATCCTGCATTGCTGTGGCTGTGGTGTAGGCCAGCAGCTGTGGCTCTGAAACTACCCCTAGCCTGGGAACTTCCATGTGCCATGAGTGTGGCCCTAAACAAAACAAAACAAAACAAAACAAAATGGTTGAGGGGGGAGAAATTGCTATGAGTAAGCATCACTCAGAATGAATGAGGAAGATCTATTTGGACCAAAATGGAAATTTAAGACATATTGAGGAGGGGAGAAAAAGCTATAAAACAACACAAGTGATGTGGTACCACTGATGTTAACACCTCATCCAAAAAACTATATCATACTTTTTACATTGGTGAAACCAAGTTGCAGGACGCTGTGTAAAGTGTAGTATCACCTATGTAAAAACTTGCACACAAAACACAATGTCTTCTATAGGTAACTTGCACGTGCAGCTAGATGGACTTTAAAAAGTTTAGAAGGCAATGGCAGTCACCTTCAGACATAAGGGGAGTGACCAGGTCTGGGGGTCATCTATACTGTTTTATTTTGTTTCCAAGGAGAATGTATTCAGATGTTTTTCAAATTAATTTGAGGAGCTCCCTGGTGGCTCAGCAAATTAAGGATCTGGTGTTGTCACTGCTGTGGCTTGGGTCGCTGCTGTGGCACAGGTTTGATTCCTGGCCTGGGAACTTCCATAGGTGAAGGATGTGGCCAAAATAGAATACAATTAAAAATTTAAAAATAAAATGAATTTCAATTAAAATTTACGGGAGCAGCTCTCTGGAAATCCTCATGTGAGCAGCTACTTCCACCTGCAATTCAAACGGGCCATCTTGTTTTTTGCTTCTGTGAAGATGTTTGAGGAAATTGGGCTTTGTATACAGCAGGGGCTTAGAAGAGAGACATACAGAAAAGGAACCAAAGAACCTCAGTGCAGAAAGTCTCCTTTGCAAGGCAGGTGAGGACCCTGGCTCAGAGCCTGCACTCTGCAGCCAGGCTCGGTCACTCACCAATCACATGACCTTGTGCAAGTTTCGTAGCCTTTCCTGGCCTCAGTTTCCACCTCTGGCAAATGCAGACAATAACCATAACTGCAGAGGGCTGTCAGAGGATCAGCTGAGCTAACTAAGCAAAGCACTTGTTGGAACAATGTCTGACTCAGAGGACGTTTGCAGAGTAGGGGTCGAATCAGAGCTGCAGCTGCCTGCCTATGCCACAGCCACAGCAAGGCCAGATCCGTGCCGCACCTGTGACCTACGCTGCAGCTTATGGCAACCCTGGATCCTTAACCCAATGAATGAGGCCAGGGATGGAACCCACGTCCTCATGGATATCAGTCAAGTTCTTAACCCGCTGAGATATAACAGGAGCTCCTGCAGTCAGATTCTTAACCCACTGTGCCATATCGGGAACTCCTGTCGTGGATTCTCGAACTCCAGTCAAGTGCGTGTGGACAGGGCAGCCTCTGTACTTAAGGCCTGACAGAAATGAATGGCACAATTTAACACAGGAACCACTGCCCACCGCCTTCATGCTTCACGTGTACCAACTTGTTTAATCCTATGAGACAACAATCCTGTAACAACGGTCCTATTATTATTCCACAGCTCCAGAGAGGCTGAACAAGTTGCCTCAGGTCACAGAACTAATAAAAGGGTGAAGAATAACAGTGGTGATGACAATAAATACCTTATATTTGCTGACATGAGTTAGAAACCTCATCTACTTGGTGGCAATGGTTAATTAAGCAGACATTTTTGGGGATATTGTCCTGTGTGATTCGGATGCTGAGCTTTTTGGGGGACAGAGTAAGGAGTGAGTCTGAAATGATTTGTGTCGTTTTCTCTCTTTTTGGCCACACCCACGGCATGCGGAAGTTCCTTGGCCAGGGATCAACCCAGAGCCAAAGCAGCAACAGGAGCCACAGCAGTGACAACGCCGGATCCTGAACCCACCGAACCAGAGGAAACTTCTGGTTCGTATCTTTGAAGGGGGCTCATCCGAGTGGAGTGGCCAGATTTGTGCTGGGTGGGGAGTTGGGGGGGGGCGCTCGAGATACTCTCAGGAAGGAGATACCTCCAAGCTGGGCCTTGAGGGATGAATGGGATTTTTAAAGGGCAGGGCAGTGACGTGAGCAAAGTTCTAGGGAGGTACTTGGCGCTTATTTACGAATTAGGTGAATGAGGGCGTGAGATAAATCAAGATGAATGAAGCCCAAAGCCACCATCTCAGGCAGTGAATCCCTGCTCATCCTCAGACCTTCTTTTTTAATTGTTTTTAACTGTTTAATTTATGACATTCGGACATGCAGATGGAAGTAAACTAGTCTTGGCAAAAAGACACACTATAAACAAATGTAAATTACAAATCGGGTGATCCGATTGGAAAGTGAAGCAGAAAATATTCAAAATCCACCCAAGAGTTTCCATTCCCACGTAGTATTAAGGTATCAAATCCTTTTGCTTTTTGTTTCACCAATCTGAAGTCCCTCCACAGTTACTGAGGCTTTCTTTATTCTTCTTATGCATGCAATTGTTTTAAAATTCAAGTATAGCTGTTTCACGGTGCTGTGCCAATTTCTGCTATACAGCATAGTAACTCAGTCCTACATATATAAATACGTGTGTGTGTGTGTGTGTATGTGTGTGTGTGTTTTCTCATATGATCTTCCATCATGTTCTATTCCAACAGACTGGATATAGTTCCCTGCGCTGTGCAGTAGGACCTCATTGCTTGTCTATTCTAAATGGAGTCGTTTGCATCTCCTAACTTCAAATTCCCCGTCCACCCTACTCCGTTGTCTCAACCTTCCAACCAATAGCCGCTTTCTTCTGTGCTTGAAAGAAGTGAATTCGATACAGCTCTAGGCTGTACTGGGGGACTGGAGGTTGAGCCCCACCAGGCCAGGCCAGGAGGGAGGAGCCAACCGAGGACCAGAGGAGGGAACACAGAAGGAGATGAGGCTGGAAAGCTGCTGATGCCAGATGGCAAAAGGGGTTTGGCTTGTGTGTAAAAAGCCAAAGCAGGGCTGCTTCTCTCAAAACTAAAATGCCTCTTTCAAATAAAAAGTGATTCCTGTGCCTCAGGACAATCAGTAAGCAGTAGAAAATTAGGGAAATCAAAATCAAATATTTAAACTTCCCATGTCCTCTATGACACACAGCTAGACTATCTTCTTTCAATCTTTGTTTGTGTTTCGCTGTATCGAGTGCCAGGCGGGAACTGACCAATAACCAGGCAGCAGGAAGCCTTCCTCCTTTGCAGACAAGAAAAATAACACTCAGAGAGGTTATCTCTGCTTGCTGTTGCCTAGATTTCCCTGAGCGCCCAAGCCCTCCCACACCAAAAGGATGGATGTGTGTTTACGTGTAACTGAATCTCTTTGCGGCACAGCAGAAATGATCACAATATTGTCAATGAACTGAACGTCAATAAAACTTTTACAAATGGGGGGAAGTCTTCTCATACCTTCCTCCCCAGTTGTCTGATAGGATATGCTTTTCAATGTGCTTCAACCCAGGATTTGTGTCTTTTTGCTGACTCCTGTGTCCCCGGGGCCTAGAACAGAGGATGTCCCAGAGCAGGCCTGAGTAATGATTTGTTTTGTTTTTGTTCTGGCCGCAAGTGTGGCACGTGGAAGTTCCTGGACCTGGGATCGAACCTGCACCACCACAGCAGGGACAAGGCCAGATCCTTAAGCACTAGGCCACCAGGGAACTCCTCAGTAGCTATTTGTTGTTGTTTTTCTCCTTTTTTTTTTTTTTTTTTGGTCTTTTTGCCTTTTCCCACAGCATATGGAGGTTCCCAGGCTAGGGTCTAATTGGAGCTGTAGTCTTCAGCCTACACCAGAGCCACAGCAACGCGGGATCCTAGCCGCGTCTGCAACCTACACCACAGCTCAGGGCAACGCCAGATCCTTAACCCACTGAGCAAGGCCAGGGATCAAACCTGCAACTTCATGGTTCCTAGTCAGATTCGTTAACCACTGCGCCACGAAAGGAATTCCTGTTTTTCTTCTTTTTATTGCTGCACCTGTGGCATGTGGAAGTTCCCGAGCTAGGGATCAAATCAGAGCTGTAGCACAGCCACAGCAATGCCAGATCAGAGCCGCCTCTACGACCTACACCACAGCTTGCAGCAGCAGAGGATTCTTAACCCATTGAGCAAGGCCAGGGATCGAACCCACAGTCTCACAGAGACAACATTGGTCCTTATCCTGCTGAGTTGCAATGGGAGCTCCTCAGTAAGTATTTGTTAAATGGATGAATAAATCTGTTAAATGGATGGATAAATCTTCTCGGAGGCTCTCAATACAAGTGGCCTCTCCCTGGGTTAATACTGACCTGCCTTTTCGACCCCAGAGGCACTTGATAGTTCTCAACACGCAGCCCGGGAATTATTTCCTTTCTCTTTCTTCCTTCTCCCCTCACTCCCTCTTCTCCCTCCCTTGGCCGCTGGGGCAATGGCATCTGGCAGCCCCAAGCACTTACCTCTCCCACAGTGAGGTGTGTCAGAGACTTAAATTGGATCAGCTTCTCAAAGGCAAAGGAGGAGACGGCTGTACGAAACCTGGTGCCGGTGCGCTGATTGACGACCCAACAGGAGCACATGCTCAGAGCCTTCAGACACTCGGTGAAAAAAAGAGCAAAGCAAAGTCCCACTCCATAGGCAATACTCCCTGACGGCTCTTCGGCATATTCCAGGATCTTTGGTATAACCAGCATCTGCAAGGAAACAGGAGTTTGGATTGTGCAAGCTTCCCAATCCTGCCTTCAGGCAACACCCATCCAGCACAGGCAGCAGGGAGGTCCTCAGGCCAGCGCAGGGGGCTTATTGAATGAACAACACTAACTCATGCAAAGTCCTGCACTCAAGAAAGGCACAGTCCAGGAGTTTCTGTCATGGCTCAGCAGAAACAATCTGACTAGCATCCATGAGGATGCAGGTTCGATCCCTGGCCTCGATCAGTGGGTTAAGAATCTGGCATTGCTGTGAGCTGTGGTGTAGGTTGCAGACACAGCTTGGATCCCAAGTTGCTGTGGCTGTGGTATAGGCTGGCAGCTGCAGCTCCAATTGGACCCCTAGCCTCGCAACATCCATGTGCCTTGGGTGAGGCCCTAAAAAGCAAGCAAGCAAGCAAGCAAGCAAGGAAGGAGAAGAGAAGAGAAGGAAAGGAAAGGAAAGGAAAGGAAAGGAAAGGAAAGGAAAGGAAAGGAAAGAAAAGAAAAGAAAAGAAAAGAAAAGAAAAGAAAAGAAAAGAAAAGAAAAAAGAAAGAAAACAAACTTGCCGATAGGCAATAGAGTCAATTCATCCCAACCATGGTACATGGCGGAGACCTACATGCCCAGAGCGCCTCAGCCATTTCTCAAAGCAGCTCGCATGTACTGAGCCAGGCTGAGTTTAAGTGCTGTATATACTCATCTCACTTTATGTCCCTCTGTGAGGCAAGTAACATTGGGTTCTCCACTTTATACATGGGGATTCCCATGAAGTCTACTGAGAAGAGTGTCATGGGGTTCCATGAGGAAACGAAGGCACAGAGGAGATAAACAAATTGCCCAGATTCAGCCAGAAATTAAGTGGCAGAGCCAAAGTTCCAACCCAAGCAGTGGCTGCAGAATTCACATTTTTGACTGCTACTCGCTTGGCTGCCCCCAAAGATCTTCGTTTTCTGAGCAGCATCTGGGAGACAAAGACATGAACTTGAACATGCCAATATCCAAGACCTGGAGTCCAGAAACCTCACCACGTCTGCCACTTACTGGCCCTAGCACGCTGGTGGCAGAGAAGAAACAGCTCAGAACCATATCAAAAATAACCCTTGTTCTTTGGAATCTCAGCATCACTCGAAACACTGACGCTTTGTCAATCCCATGCCTTGAGACTTCTTCTTCCCAGAGGAGACGAAGCCTTGAAAAGAGGAAAGGTGAGCCAAGTGAAATCTCAAGCCAAGTGAAATCTCTTTGCCTGTGTCACCCAAACGTCCTAGTTCTTGCTAGTCTAGGAGCTTGGTTACAGAAATTTTCCACCATAACAAAAGTGGAGAGAACAGTACAGGAACTCTCCCCAGATATGTGTGCTCCAGCTTCAAGAATAATCAACATTTGGAGGAGTTCCCTTCATGGCTCAGTGATTAACGAATCCAGCTAGGATCCATGAGGATGCATGTTCGATCCCTGGCCTTGTTCAGTGGGTTAAGGATATGGTGTTGCTGCAACCTGTGGTGTAGGTTGCAGATGTGGCTCAGAACCAACATTGCTGTGGCTGTGGTGTAGGTCAGTGGCTACAGCTCCTATTGGAACCCAAGCCTGGGAACCTCCATATGCCATGGGTGCAATCCTAAAAAAATAAACAAACAACAACAACAACAAAAATCCAAAACAAACCAAAACAAAAAAGATTAATCAACATTTGGAATTTCTGTTGTGGCTCAGCAGTAACGAATCCAACTAGCATCCATGAGGGTTGAATCTCTGGCCTCACTCAGTGGATTAAAAATCCGGCTTTGCCATGAGCTGTGGTGTAGGTCACAGCCAAGGCTCATATCATGCTATAGCAAGGGCCGCAGCTATAGCTCTGGTTCAACCCCTAGCCTGGGAACTTCCATATGCCTCATGTTCAGCCCTTAAAAACAAAAACAAAAACAAAAACAGAATCAACATCTAGAGTTCCTGCTGTGGCACAGTAGGTTAAGAACCCAACTGCAGTGGCTCAGGTCACTGCGGAGTTATGGTTCGGTCCCTGCCCAGTGAAGTGGGTTAAAGGATTCCACGTAGGTCACAGCTGCTGCTCAGATTCAGCCACTAGCCAGGGAACTTCCATGTGACAAAGATGCGGCCATTTCAGAAAAAAAAGAGTAGGAGTTCCCATCGTGGCTCAGTGGTTAATGAATCAGACTAGGAACCATGAGGTTGCGGGTTCAATCCCTGGCCTTCCTCAGTGGGTTAAGGATCTGGCGTTGCGGTGAGCTGTGGTGTAGGTTGCAGACGTGGCTCGGATCCCACGTTGCTGTGGCTGTGGTGTAGGCCAGTGACTACGGCTCTGATTCAACCCCTAGCCTGGGAACCTCCATATGCCGCAGGAGCAGCCCAAGAAATCACAAAAAGACCAAAAAAAAAAAAAAAAGGAGTAATCAACACTTGACATTTTTGTTTCATCTCTCCTCCCCTGCATATTTTTCTTTTTCTGCTAGAGTATTTCAAGCAAACCCCAGGGATATCATTTATCTATAAAGCCTTCAGTATGTATCTCCCAGATAAAGCCTTAAAACCCCCAAGTAACCATAATAACAATAGTTATTAATTAATGACTATGAATTATTTTAACTTAATCAATGGTTATATTAATAACATAGTAACAATAATTTCTTAATGGCATTTAATCCAAATTTCTCTCTCTTTTTTTTTGTCTTTTTGCCTTTTCTAGGGCCACTCCCACAGCATATGGAGGTTCCCAGGCTAGGGGTCCAATCAGAGCTGTAACCGCCAGCCTACGCCAGAGCCACAGCAACTCGGGATCCAAGACGTGTCTGCAACCTACACCACAGCTCACAGCAATGCCGGATCCTTAACCCACTGAGGAAGGCCAGGGATTGAACCTGCAACCTCATGGTTCCTAGTCGGATTCATTAACCACTGCACCATGACGGAACTCCAAATTTCTCTAATTATTTCAAAAAATAAGTTCTAAGAGTTAGTTTTCCTAAATCAAAATCCAAGCAAGGTCAGCCCGTTGCAGTTAAAAGACCAATCTGATAGATCCCTCGCATCTCCTTTTAATCTGTAACAGTCTCCCTTTCTCTGCAGTTTTTTGCCATGTGCTTTTTAAAGGAACTGAATTCTTTATCTTATGTAGGCTCCCGCATTCTGGATTTGATGGCTGGTCTCCCTGAGATGGTGTCTAACCTAGTTTTTTATGCCCCGCATTTTCAACCAAAATGCTAGTTAGATCTAGAGGCTTAATAAAATTCAGAATTTGAGTCAGCTGGCAAAAACACTGAATAGGTGATGTAGTGTGAGGTCCTTTTGCATCATCTCAGAAGACACACGAGGTCTGCTGTCCCACTTTTGCTTTCTAGGGCCACACCCACGGCATATGGAGGGTCCCAGGCTAGGAGTCAAAATGGAGTTACAGCTGCCGGCCTGCACCACAGCCACAACAATGCCAGATCTGAGCCACATATGCGACCTACATCACAGCTCACAGCAACACCAGATCCTTAACCCACTGAGAGAGTCCAGGGATCGAACCCAAGACCTCATGGTTCCTAGTTGGATTCGTTTCCACTGGGCCATGACGGGAACTCCTGCTACCCCACTCGCAGTGATGTTAAGGTGGCTCAGGGGGTTACACAGTGTCAGACTGACCCACTCATTGCCAGCTTCCCCATCACTGACCATCATTGCCTAGATCCATTTCCAATAAGGCTGACAAAATGAGATTTTTCTAAGTGTATCATTCCTTCTACATGTAGTAGCTTAGATTTTTCTGTAAAAAATAACTTTCCCTAGGGAGTTCCCATCGTGGCTCAGTGGTTAACGAATCCGACTAGGAACCATGAGGTTTCGGGTTCGATCCCTGGCCTTGCTCGGTGGGTGAAGGATCTGGCATTGCCATGCGCTGCAGTGTAGGTCGCAGACGCCACTCGGATCCTGAGTTGCTGTGGCTGTGGTGTAGCTCCGATTAGACCCCTAGCATGGGAATCTCAATATGCTTCGGGAGCGGCCCTAGAAAAGGCAAAAAGACAAAAATAAATAAATAAATAAATAAATAAATAAATAACCTTCCCTCATCAACTGTTTTGCTACCCTGAAATACAATTAGCTGAGGAAACAGCCTAGGACTCTGAACAATGTCACTCTTCCTGTTCATACACAAATTAAGATTTATAAAACCCAGGAGTTTTATAAACACTGTAACCGACTCTTCTTTAATAAAAAAATTTTACAAAACCTCCAGGCTTCTTCCTTTCTGAATCATAAAAACTACTCCATCCCATACCCACCTATGTGGACCAGATAACTTGAGAGGTGTGCACCCCAGCTCAACAAAGCAAAAATGTCCCCATGACACCTGTCGGTGTTGGAGGATTTTGTTGCTTGTGGACAAATCATGGGGCCACCTCTCCTTATTCCAGCCCTACCCCCACACCTAACCCAATCTACAGAGACAACAAGTTCTCGAGTCCTACTTTGACTAAACAAATTCAAGTTTTCCATAGCCTGCCAATAGCGCTCCTAACAACCCTAACGATTCCTGGCCGTGATGATTAGACTCAGATTTGAAAAACCACAAAAAATAAAATAAAATACACTTGACTCCGATTCGAGAGACTTGGCTTCAAAATTTAACTCCCCCGTTCATTAACCATGTGATTCAGGGAACATTGTTTCACCTCTTTTAATCCTGGGTCTTCCCTTGAAAGATGGGGAAACTCATAACGTGCCCTGTTTACTTCATAACCCTACTGTACTGATCAAAGGAGATGAAGGAGGAGGAGATGCACTGCAACGGCAGAACAGTGAAGATGGGGAGGATTAGAAGGATCATGAGGATGAAGGTGATGGAGAAGCTGCCGAGAGGGGCGGCGATGTTGATGGCAGGCGGTTTGTTGGCACATCCTGGTAGAAACCAAAGCAGCCCTTTTGAAAGACGAGGAAAGTCTACAGCCATGCCACACTGAACACGCCCAATCTCATCTGAAAGATTAGGAAAGACATGCCCCAGGAGGCTGCCTGTTAAATGGTGAAGGTATAGAAAGAGACCCTCCAAAGGTGCGAATGCATAGATAATTAATTTTTCAAGGGCACCTCCAAAAATGGGGTGAGTGTGAAAGTGTTGGTGATCAGGTATTGCGAGGCATGGAATTAAAAAGGCAGCATCAGTGAACAGGAAGTGGAAGGAAGTAGATCAGGAGATCCTGTCCTCACAATGGGTAGGGAAGAACAAGCAAGCTGACACCTCACTCATTATCTATTACGCAGCTGGCATTTTTCCAGGTGCTTTATAGGGAATCTATTACCTGTTTGGATCTTACAACAATCCTATGAAAGACCACAAGACAAATGCTTTATAGCTACTATTTTATATACTAAAACTCGCCTTGAGGAGGTCCCATCGTGGTGCAGGGGAAATGAATCCGACTAGGAACCATGTGGTTGTGGGTTCGATTCCTGGCCTCTCTCAGTAGGTTAAGGATCCGGCATTGCCCTGAGCTGTGGTGTGGGTTGCAGACGCAGCTCGGATCTTGTGTTGCTGTGGCTGTGGTGTAGGCCGGCAGCTATAGCTCCCATTCGACCCCTAGCCTGAGAACCTCCATATGCCTTGGGTATGGTCCTAAAGAGAAGAAAGACAAATAAAAATAAAACTCTCCTTGAAAGGGTAACTCATCTGACATCACAGCAGCTAAGAGATGAGATTCTAGCCGATATCTGGCATTACCAAGAGGCGATCCCTGGAAACTTTTTTTTTTTTTTTGTCTTTTTGCCATTTCTTGGGCCGCTGCTGCGGCATATGGAGATTCCCAGGCTAGGGGTCGAATCGGAGCCGTAGCCATCGGCCGATGCCACAGCCACATCAATGCAGGATCTGAGCCAGGTCTGCAACCTACACCACAGCTCACAGCAAACGCTGGATCCTTAACCCACTGAGCAAGGCCAGGGATCAAACCCGCAACCTCGTGGTTCCTAGTCGGATTCGTTAACCACTGAGCCACGACGGGAACTCCTGGAAACTTTTTTTTATTCCCCTGAATAAGTGAGAAGCAAAGGGTAAATTTCTTTTTTTTTTTTTTTTTTTCAGGGCCATTCCTCAGTATATGGCAGTTCCCAGGCTAGGGGGCAAATCAGAGCTAAAGCTACTGGCCTACACCACAGCCACAGCAACATGGGATCTGAGTCATGTCTGCAACCTACACCACAGCTCACGTCAATGCCAGATCCTTAACCCACTGAGCGAGGCCAGAGATCGAATTCTCGTCCTCATAGATCCTAGTTGGGTTCGTTTCAGCTTTGCCACAACGGGAACTCTGCAATGGATCAAAGTTTAACCGGGTCCTGTTTTCTCAGTGCCTTCACAACACTGGTTTTCTTTGTAACTCTCTGAGACCTGGTGATAGCATGCAACAGTTCACACACTCCCTGACCACTGAATGCTCTTCTCGGGGAGGCCCTTGGGGAACCGCCATTTCTAGGAACATACTGGGAAAAAGCCATTCTGCACCTGGGGTCTCTGATGAAGTGGCTAGAGGTGAAAACGTGAGCACAGGGCATTTCGGGTCACTTATTCCCCCACCCCCACCCCCACCCCTGCACGTGATCTTCATACCACTTTCGAGGTGGGTGGTACAGGAAATTGAATCCCACAACTAGTTAGTGGTGGCTCAAGGATTAAGAGATTACACCACTAACACAAAATGTAATCATCAGTGACACAGATAAAGGCCTGATCCAGAAAAAAAAAAGCAAAAGGACAACAAATAATAATTTCTAACTTTCTCAGGGTCCTGGGCTCCCAGGGAAATCTGATAAAAGATGTGAATTCTTGCTCCAGAAAAAGATTTCTAGCCCATACACAAAAAAAATATGTAAATCATTTATTTTTCTTTTTTTTTTTCCTCTCCTTTTAGGATCATACCTGCCTATCTGCAGCATATAGGTTCCCAGGCTAGGGACCAAATCGGAGCTGCAGCAGCCAGCCACAGCCACAGCCACAGCAACACAGGATCCGAGCTGCATCTTCGACCTACACCGAAGCTGGCAGCAATGCTGGATCCTTAACCCACTGAGCGAGGCCAGGGATCAAACCTGCATCCTTGGAGACACTATGTCAGGTTCTTAACCCGATGAACCACACCAGGAACTCCCTGTAAATCATTTTTTAACCCCAGATTAAGAATGTCCAGACTAGAATAAGGCCTCCTGCTACGAGGAAGAACAGATATTGTTTTCTATCTGGGGATGGACACCCCCTCCCCCCCCACTACTCTTAAACAGCTCTGGTCACCGTCCACCAAGACGTGGTCTTTAACCCACCCCATTGGCTTGCCCAACGTGACCTTACCTTTTGGCATTTTGGGCTGAAGCATCATGTACTGACAGCTGGGGGATCATGTGCTTATTTAAGCGTTTCCGTAAACCTCGGATCATGAGTGGGGTGAGCCACGACAAGGTGAGGTAGGAGAACAAGCCGGCATCATCCAGGGGCTGGGGCGCAGGAATCCTGGCAGAGAGTCACAGGCAGTGTGGTCATCCTTAGGATGCAGGCTCCAGAGAGTTAAGAGATTAAGTCAAAGGTAAGATTTGGAAGGGAAGAATTACAACTATGAATTGTGGTATACAGATTACACCACAGTGCAGTCATCTGGATCTACCAAAAAGGTTTTTCCATCGTGGTGCAGCGCAAACGAATCTGACTAGGAACCATGAGGTTGCAGGCTCCATCCCTGGCCTCACTCAGTAGGTTAAGGATTTGGCGTTGCTGTGAGCTATGGTGTAGGTTGCAGATGCGGCTCAGATCTGGCATTGCTGTGGCTGTGGCACAGGCTGGTGGCTACAGCTCCAATTAGACCCCTAGCCTGGGAACCTCCCTATGCCTCGGTGAGGCCCTAAAAGGACAAAAAGACCGAAAAAAAGCGGGGGGGGTTCTTTCATGACTCTTATTAATTTGTGAGAGGTAAAAACTAGAAGCAACAGAAACACCCAACAAGAGGGGAAATGATTTAAAAAGAAAGAGAAGGAGTTTTCTGGTGACCTAGCAGTTAAGGATGTGGCATTGTCACTGATGGCAGGTTTCAGTCCTTGACCCGGGAACTTCTGCATGACTTGGGCAAGGCCAAGATAAATAAATAAATAATAAAAAGAAAAAAAACAAGTGTGGGTACATCATATACCATTTTGCAGAAAACAAGTGTCTAAAAATAGAGATGTATAGAGAACATGGAAAAAACTCTAAGAATATTAAGAAAGAAAAAAAAACCACTTGCAGATCAAGAAATTTAGCAGTTTTTTTTCTTCTTTTTTGGCCACCCATCAGCATAAGGAGTTCCGGGGCTAGGGATCAGATCCGAGGAACAATTTTGACCTATGCCACAGCTGCAGCAAGGCCAGATACTTAATTCACTGTGCCAGGCCAGGGATCGAACCTGCATCCCAGCGCTCCCAAGACACCGCTGATCCTGCTTTGCCACAGCGGGAACTCCTAGTATTTTTTACTTATATAAAAAAGGAAGAAATAAGAGAAGACAGACCGCAACATATATATCTATTAAATATAGATATAACAATTTATATCAAATCGTTAATAGTGATTGACTTTGAAGGAGGGATTCGAGTTGGGAAAGGAATAGGAAAAGAGATTCTCATTGTTTTAATTTTTCTAAGTTTTGCTTACATAACTTCCACAAAAATGATAAAAATGAAATAAAAAGAAATAAGATTGATAAGATCGTATTTCTGGGGATGATTCACAAACAGCAATAATGATTGCATCGGGGCATTGAGACTGTGTGTAATTTCTACCTTTTTCAAAATTGCTTTTAATACTGTATGGTTCGAGGCGTTCCTGCTGTGGTGGAGCGGAACCAAATCCAACTAGGAACCATGAGGTTGTGGGTTCGATCCCTGGCCTCATTCAGTGAGTTAAGTATCTGCGGTTGCTACGAGCTGTGGTGTAGGTCCCAGAAAGTCACTTGGGGATGGTTACTTTAAACCATGGTTAAGGAGGCTCCACAAGTTCCTTATACTCTTAAGTTCAAGGATAACTTAAACACATAAATGTGATAAATGTCACAGGTCACCGGCCCTTTCAATGGACCCCCATTTCTCTTAGGATGATGACCACTTTACTGAATGTGGCCTGTGGGGACATGCGTGATCCTCTGGCATCTCCCTCTGCCTGCAGCCTCGTTCCATGCCATGTCCTCTCTCACGCAGGACTCTGCAGAGACACTGGCCTCCTTCGCATCACTCGTGTTCCTTCCCCCGCAAGGCTGGGCCTTTGCACATGCTGTTCCCTCTGCCCAGATCGTCCTTCCCTCACTGCTGCCTAGTAAATTCTTGTTCATCCTCCAGGTCTCAGCTGCGGTATCACTCAGACCCCATCACAGTGTCACTGTTCCACTGTCCCTTGCACCTCCAGGTTTCTTCACAGCACCTTCCTCAAACAGCTTGTAATCACATGTTTATTAACAAGCTTACAAGCTTACAGTCGTTCTCCCCCCTGTGAGGTCCACGAGGGACAAGGCTCCTGGCCGGCTGGCTCACGGCTATGCCCACATGGTCTAGCGCAGTGCCCGGCACATGCAGGTGCTCAATGAATCCTTGTTGAATGAAGGAATGAATGAACGAAGGAGTGAATGAATGAAGATACTGAGCGCGCTTCCCTGCTGTGCCTCAGGCTTCTCAGGAAGTGTTTAGCTGTAGCGGGTGATAGCACTGAGTTGACATATGGTTATGTAGCCTTTTGGGAGGGGTCTGGGTGTGAGGGTCCCGACCCTCCACTCCCCCTCGGAACTCACTTTGGCTTCGGGCGGAAGGGAATCATGGTTCTCCAGGCAGCATCATACTTCCCCATCCTTGGCGCCTCAGTCTCCCCCACCTGCTGGGGCCAGGAACCATCTTCGACCGCGAAAGTTTTCTTGGGAAATAAAAACCGAAAGAGCATCAGTTTCCGACCTCACAAATACGGTCTTGCGGGAGTGAGGAACCAGGCACCCAAGGAGGACAGATCTTTGCACACCCAGCCTCCCAGAGAAAGGCTGCCAGTGTCGGATAAAGACAAATACTGTATGTTCTCATTCAATACACGGACTGAAAAAACACCCAGTCAACCAGACAAACAAAACACCTGAACTCAAAGATCCCGAACACAGATTGCTGGTTACCAGAGGCGAGAACAGCAAGGGTGGGGGTGGGCGAAATGGGTAAACGTGGGCGGAAGGTACAAAGGTCCAGTTATGAAATGAATAAGTCACAGCAGTGTAAGGTATACTCGTATAGCATGGTGACAATGCTTTCCAGTATTGCATATTCGAAAGCTGATTTTTTTCCTTGACCTCACCCCCCGAGTATGCAGAAATTCCCAGGTCAGGGATCAAACCTCTGCCACAGCTGTAACAAAAGTCACAGCAGTGACAAGGCCAGATCCTTAATCCACGGAGCTACCAGGGAAAACTCAAAAGTGGCTAAGAGAGTAGATCTTAAATTTTCTCACCAAAAAAAATATTTGAACTTTGTGTGGTGATGGATACTGCGGTGATCTTTTCGTAATCCACACAAATAGTGAATCCTTATGTTGTATGTACATCTGAAACTAATATAATATTTATGCCTGTTATTTCAATAAAAATAAATAAATTTTAAAAGGCTGCCAGGCAGGGAATGAGCACTGGGCTGAGAGTCAGAACAACCAGGTCCCAGATCTAGCTTTGCCCCATTTCTGCTGGGTAACTCTGAGCAGGTCACTGCACCTCTCTGGGCTTTTATCTGTCAGTTCACACTGAAAACAAGAATAAACGATGCTAGAGTTAGTCACCCACAGAATGTGAGGCCAAGTCACCCTTGGAGAGTAAATCTACTTAAAAAGAAATCCATGAGTGAAAAAAAGTAAATCTTGGGAGTTCCCATTGTGGCTCAGTAGTAACAAATCTGGCTAGTATTCATGAGGATTTGGGTTTGATCCCTGGCTTTGCTCAATGAGTTGAGGATCCTGCGTTGTTGCTGTGGCTGTGGTATAGGCTGGCAGCTGCAGCTCTGATTCACCCCTAGCATGGGAACTCCTATATGCAGCGAGAGCAGCCCTAAAAAGGAAAAAAAAAGTCTCAAGACATTACATAAAAATAAAATAAAAAGGATATCATTTCTAGAACTTGATAGAGAATAAATAACACTCTTCAGGACACAGAAAGGGATCTATTCTGAACCACAGACAGGTTCAGAATAGTGGGTTCCTTCAGATCAGGAGAGTTGGGGAATGAGATGGGAGAAAGACCAGTAGCTGGATGTGCTTGTCAAGGTCCCAAATGGAGAGCTGGTGATGGGTGTATTGGCAATTATTGTATTTTATAAGTAAATACATAGATAAATGGGTGACTGAGAGAGATACATGAATCATGAATGCATATCATGACCAAGGATTATGAAGCATCTAATTCTGGAATCCCGAGCGCCATCAAAAAAAAATCAAAGTTGAATAAATAAGGGATGAAATTCTTTGACCTAATTTATGACCACTGAGAATAGCCTGCCAACTCAGTTTCCTAGTGTTTTGATGCAAAGGAGATCTTACTTACATAGCTAAGTCCTGAAACCGTGTCGTTATCTACATCCAAGCCGAGATTCACGAGGCCACCAGAAGACCTGGGGACCCAGTATATCCTCCTTCTGGTCATTTGCAGTTGTCCTGCCAATTCTTTGCTTCTTAGAATCAGAGAATCTGAAAAGGCAACACGTAGGAACAGCTTAGATCCAAGCCTGAGCAGCCAGGGGAGGGGGACATCCAGGAGCAAGAAGTGTGCTGGGGTCCATGGTCACAGCACCTGTTCTTCACTCTGCCTGGAATGGGCTTGGCTCCCTCTCTTTAGACATCTACTTGGGCTCCAGCCCAAGATCCCTTAGGGAAAGGATATCGAATTACCCATTTCTACCCCATCTCCTTGGGCTGGGTCAACTTTTGGTATGCCCAACGGCCGGTGGTTCCTGAAACCATGTTTCTTCTTTCATCCCAGTTTGTAATTATACATTTAGGTGACTCACTCATTTTTTAGAGTTCATTTCCTGAACTAAACTGATGCTCGGGAGGACGGAGACATGTTTGCTTTGCTTGCAGCTGAATCCCTTGGACCTAGGGCTGTGCTGGGAAAAGAGCAGGTGCTCAGTAAATAAACAGTGAATGGATGACCAAATGAAAGAAATGTGATTTTGCTGTGCTCTCACTCGGCTTTTATAGGCTCAGGGGAGTGATTCTGGGCACAATTTAAGAAATTTAAATAACTAAAAAATGTATGAATATGCTTTTCATTTTTGCCTTTGTGAATATGTGATTGACTTCCAGAGCATCCACATGCCTGGGGCAGGGCAGGAGGATGGTAATTAGGAACGTTTCTGAAGGAACAAAAAGAAAATGGACAACAAGGCTGGTATCACGTGGTGTGAGGGGTGTCTCACCACGCCCCAGGTTTAAGGCTCTGCCATCGCCATCTTGAAATTCTTCATAATTTGAACAAAGAGTCCCACATTTTCGTTTTGCACTGGGTTCACAAATGATGCCGTCAAGCCTGGTGTTCTGACACAGCTTTTGACTTTCAAATATATTGGATTGTGCTTCAAGTAAACAGACTTGAAGAGTAGTCTATTGCCTAGGGAGAAGATTCTTTCAATTCCCTTATTCCATTCTTTCCCATATTTTCCAAATTCTTTTAACAAATCACAACCAAATACGGTGGACTCAATTTCTGGAATTTCTCCCATCGAGCCTAAAATATAGACACCCCAGACATGACACCAGGCCATAAGGCATACGGTCAGCCCGCTGTACTCACAGGTTCCACAGCTGGGATTCAACCAACAGATGACAGAAGATATTTGGAAAAAGAAAATCCCAGAATGTTCCCAAAAGCAAAACTTGGATTTGCACCGGAAACTATCTACGTAGCATTTACATTGTATTTATGACTGTGTACATAATATTTACATTTTCTCAGGTATTATAAATAATCTAGAGACGACAGAGTATGTGGGAAGATGTGCTTAGCTTATATGCAAATATTATGTCATTTCGTCTTATTTATTTTTTTACGATTTTTATTTTCTCCATTACAGTTGATTTACAGTGTTCTGTCAATTTCTCCTGTACAGCAAAGTGACCCAGTCACACATACACACACACATTCTTTTTCTCACATTATCCTCCATCACAATCCATCACCAGTGACTGGACAGAATTCCCTGTGCTATATGGCAGGATCTCATTGCTTATCCACTCCAAATGCCACAGTTTGCATCTATTAACCCCAGACTCCCTGTCCCTCTCTGCCATTATTTTTATATAAGGGACTTGAGCATTCTTGGATTTTCACATCCAAGGGGGCCTGGAACCAATCCCCCCTCTGAACATAGGGGGAACTCGACTTGACATGAGATGGGAGAAGTGGACCTTTTGGGGAAAAAAGAGAGAGGAGTTATATTAGGTGAGAGAGGCTGTCACATAGTCCTTGTTTAAGATTCAGGGAAGGGGCCAGTTTTCTGGCTGCCATGAACCTGGCTAGGACATTGACACATTGAAGTGGAACTGGCATGACTCAACAGAAAGAGGCCCCGGCGGGGAGGACCATGCTGTACTGGCTTACAAGTTTTCAGTGGAGGGAGTGGGGGTGGGGAGTGCAAGGCAGCAAGTTCCAGATTGCAAGTCATGTATCCTGGCCAGGGGCCCAGCCTGTCCGTATTGTCAGAGGTGTACTGCTAAACACTTGTATTTGCAACTAACCTCTGGTTGCAACTGGTCCGTGAGCGTAGTTCCAACATAATGGTTACTTGATATTTTGCATTATGTTAATGAACAAGAGGAAAATGAAGACATGTGTTGGTTGGATCATCACGCATATGCCAATGACCTGAGTTACACTGCTGAATAGTTTTCAAATACTGAAAGATTATTTCCTCTCATTTTGGTGCTCTTTACTACGCAATGGCTACTGGCACCACACACATGTGGATTTAACCTGACTTATTAATGTTTTCAGCATTGACTTCTTAAGCCTAGACTATCAATAAAATAATGAAAACAATCCCTGATTTGTAGCCTTTGCTGATTTTTGTGGTGTAAATAGTCCCATTTAGGAAGATTTCAAGCTACCAACATATTGGGAAGAGAGGCGCAGTCAAAAATCTCCAGACCCAGGAAATGTAAATAACCTCAATCAAAAGTATAAATAGTAGGGAGTTCCCACGGTGGCTCAGTGGTTAAGGAACCCGACTAGTATCCATGAGGATGGGGCTCGATCCCTGGCCTTGCTCAGTGGGTTAAGGATCTGGCGTTGCCTTGAGCTGTGGTGTGGGTCACAGGCAGGATTGGATCCCATGTTGCTGTGCCTGTGGCCTAGGCAGGAGGTACAGCTCCGATTGGACCCCTTGAGTCTGGGAACCTCCATATGGGGAGCGACACTAAGAAGACAAAAATAAATAAATAGTAGTAGAGTGTAGTGAACTAATTAGGGAGTGATAGATTTCTGAGTATTACTTTTATCTTTCATGTAATCACCCATAAGTTAATGTAATTTAATTTTAATAATGTTCGTGTTTAACAACTGGGCTCCCCAGATTGCTGAAAATTTGACAATTGATTGCCATGAACCAGTATCTTAAAACGGCAAGCCAAAACATTTACATTCTCCTAACTAACCAACAAACAGGGGCTCATGAGGAAGACCAGATTCTGAGAACACATACAGAAATTAGATTTATTTTTCCACCTCACCTTTCAGTTATAGCATGATTTGCCAAACTGGTTTATTTATACACATCTGCAAAAAGATACAATGAGGGTTTCAAAGGTGTGACTCTATATAGAAACATGGAATTTATCCAGGCAGCTCATAACAGGGAAAAATAAAGCAAATGGAGACCAAGGGAACACAAATGTGTGTCGTGGACAGATCACGAGTTGCTCTGAGTTCCCATCGTGGCGCAGCAGAAACAAATCTGACTAGGATCCACGAGGACGCAAATTCAATCCCTGGCCTCACTCAGTGGGTTAAGGATCTGGCGTTGCCATGAGCTGTGGTGTAGGTTGCAGACACGGCTTGGATCCTGCGTTGCTGTGGCTCTGGCGTAGGCTGGTGGCTACAGCTCCGATTCGACCCCTGGCCTGGGAACTTCCATATGCCTTGGGTGTGGCCCTAAAAAAACCGAAGGGGAAAAAAAAAAAAAAAAAGGACATGAATTCCTCATTTCAAT
The DNA here is from genome assembly GCF_016906955.1 of Phacochoerus africanus. Classification (NCBI taxonomy): domain Eukaryota; kingdom Metazoa; phylum Chordata; class Mammalia; order Artiodactyla; family Suidae; genus Phacochoerus; species Phacochoerus africanus. The sequence continues at coordinate 36,290,203 of NC_062551.1, read as the reverse complement.
ATAACTGGAACTCAGCCACACATTGGCTTGGGATGACTTCCAGGTCTATGAGGCTCACCTCCACCTCGGCTTCCTTGACTGGCCAGGGAAATTCCCTCCAGAGCTTCTTTGGACATCCTAGGGAAGGTCCCTGGCCTCCTACCTTCCTCTCAGGGACATGACAGAGGTGAGGTTTATTCACTTTAAGTGGCAGCAAGCCCATCACTGCAGTGGGGCCGGATAGGACTAGAAATAAATGAAAGAGCAAATAGATGCTTCTGGCCTATGCCCCCCGCTACCCTCCATCCTGGGTCCTGAAGGTGCCAAAATCATGATTAGTTTAGCCATGGACCATTTGCATGTGGCCAAAAAATCTGTGTACAAGAGGGAGAGGGCGCTGGAGGGAGGTAACCTTTACGGAAGGGCTGATTTGTTTCCTCATTATTCTTACCACTTTCCCAGCAGAGGCTAGTGCCCAAGGCCAGAAGTGGCACCAGAGGGTAGGGAAAGAGTCCAGGACAAGGGGCAGAGGCATGGCAAGCCAGGCCTGAACACGCTGAGATGAGCCAACCTCACTCCTTCCATCCCTCTCCCCCACTCCCTAGATTGGGAACTTTCCCAGGGCTGGTCCTTGTCGCTTCTGGAGCCCCTCGCTGGCCCTGGCCTTGTTGTTGGCTGCTAAGTCCCTGCACCCCACTGCCTATTCTTCTCTGTTCCAGAAACTGGGACCTGGGTCCTAATCTCTGCCGAGAAGCTTCTCCTCTGAGCTTCTTGAAGAGCCTAGCCTTTCTGCTTAAGCAGGTTTCAGCTCGAACACCACCTCCGCAGGGTCACCTTCCCAGACTCCCCCCTTCATGTATCTTCCTCTCTCTAGCTCCTTCTATGGAGTTTCCTATTAGATTTCCTTTACTTATCATGCTCTGAAATGGCCCTTTCTTCGGGGGCTTATTTATTTTCTGCCTTCCTCACTAGCATTGTAAGCTCTTTGCATCCAGGGACTTTGTCCGTCTTGTTCAGTGATGTCTCGGTGAATCAAGAACAGCTCCCAGGACATAGAGGATGTAGAAGTATTTGATGGGCATTCCTTTGTGGCTCAATGGTTGACTGACTAGTATCCATGAGGACGCAGGTTCAATCCCTGGCCTTACTCAGGAGGTTAAGGATCTGGCGTTGCTGTGAGCTGTGGTGTAGGTCATAGACACCGCTCATATCCTGCATTGTTATGGCTGTGGTGTAGGCTGGCAGCTGCAGCTCCGATTTGACCCCTAGCCTGGGAACCTCCATATGCCACAGGTGTGGCCCTAAAAAGACAAAAAAAAAGAAGAAGAAGAAGCATTTGGTGGATACGTGAAGAAACTAGATTTGGAGCTGGTTAAAGAGGGAGCCAGGAGAGCCACAGGGTCACTGAAGTCCTCACATTTAGATTTCTTTTTTCTTTTTTTTTTTTTTGCCATTGCCAAGCTGCTGCAGTGACATGGGCCATTTGCATGTGGCCAAACAGCCTGGAAATGCCAGATTCTTAACTTGCTGAGCCACCAGGGATCTCCTCACATTTAGATTCTTTTTTTGTTTTTTGTCTTTTTTTTTTTAGGGCTGCACCTGTGGCATATGGTGGTTCCCAGGCTAGGGGTCCAATCGGAGCTGCAGCTGCCAGCCTACACCAGAGCCACAGCAACGCAGGATCTGAGCTGCAACTGTGACCTACACCACAACTCATGGTAATGCCGGATCATTAACCCAATGAGCGAGGCCAGGGATCGAACCCGCATCCTCATGGATGCTAGTCGGTTTCGCTAACCCCTGAGCCATGATGGGAACTCCACATTTAGATTCTTGATGCTTTTCCCAAGGAGGCTGGCACACTGGTTGGACTGGAAGAAGGTGTTCCTCATGCAATCAAGCCACTTAAACATGAACCCATTCTGTTATCACATCTTCTATTGTGCAGGATAAATTTTGGGTTTTTTTTTCTTTAGGGAAAACCTGCAGCATATGAAAAGTCCCAGACTAGGGGTCAAATCAGAACTGCAGCTGCCAGCTTACACCACAGCCACAGCAACACCAGGTCCTTAACCCAGTGAACAAGGCCAGGTTGAACACGCATCCCTCACGGATATTAGTTGGGGTCTTAACCCACTGAACAAGGCCAGGTTGAACACGCATCCCTCACGGATATTAGTTGGGTTCTTAACCCACTGAGCCACAGTGGGAACTCCTGTATTTTTTCTCTTTTAATCCAGCTATTATTATGTGACTAGAACACTTATACTTCTTCTTGTTGTTGAGAAGAGTGCATGTTAAAAGCATTAAACATGTGCTTAAAAATATACTGCAAGATTTATAAGATGACTTTTGGAGTTCTTTGTCAAAACACCAGGAGCCTCAAAAAATGAAACACTTCCCTCTTGCCCTTGGAGAGGCCTTGATGAAAAGGTAAACTCTTGTGAAACTGGGCCATGCATTTTTATCTCTCCATCACCCCCAGAGTTCTTCCCAGGGTAGAGTACCCAGTACCATCCAGAGAGGGGATCCAGAGCTTGCTGGTTGGATTCAAGACCTCCTGCTACCAGCACAACTGCCCTGGGGGCTCCAGCGGCTCAGGCCCCAGTCTAGGAAACATCCTTGAGGGCTCTTTCTCCTTCACTTGTCATGTCCAACCCATCAGCATAGGTGGTTGAAGCTACCTTCAAACTTAGCTTGAATTCACTGCTTCTAGGCTAAGTCCTCATCATCTCTTGATGGACAACCGCAGCCACCTCCTAACTGGCCTCCCTGTGTCTGACCTTAAACCCTTGCATTCCATTCTCCCCAAAGCAGCAAATATGACCTTTTCCTTTTCTTTCTCTTGTTTTTTTCTTTTTCTCTTTTCTTTTTGCTTTTTAGAGCCACACCTGTGGCATATGGAAGTTCCCAGGCTAAGGGTCGAATTGGAACAGTAGCCGCCGGCCTACGCCACAGCCACAGCGAAGCCAGATTCAAGTTGAGTCTATGACCTACACCACAGCTCACAGCAACATCGGATCCTTAACCCACTGAGCAAGGCCAGGGATCGAACCCACGTCCTCATGGATACTAGTCGGGTTCATTACCACTGAGCCACAATGGGAACTCCCAAGGTGGCCTTTTGAAAACACAAGCTTGAAAAACTATTCCACAATTGGAACTCACCTATGGCTTGCACCAGGCTTAGAGTAAGACCCAAACTTCTTAGCAGACGCCTTACCCCTACTGCTCACTCCTTGGAGAGCCTTTTCCAACCCCACCCTACCAGCTTCCCTCCTTGCTTCCCTCAACAGGCCCCATCTCAGTAAATTCCAGGAACAGGCTCCTCAAACATTCTAAACTCATTCCAGCCACAAAGGCTTTCAGTCATTGGAACAGAGCACCCTCCAACCATCTAAAGGACGAATCACCATCCCAAAGGATTTTCCTTGCTTACTGTTTGTTTCTTCCCCCCAGAATGTCAGCTCCATTAAAGCAGGAACCTCATCTGCTGTGTTCACCGATGTATTCCCAGCACCTAACATAATATCCCGTATATGCAGGCATTTTTTTGGAGTTCCCTTTGTGACTCAGCAGAAATGAATCTAACATCCATGAGGACACAGGTTCGATCCCTGGCCTCGCTCAGTGGGTTAAAGGATCCGGCATTGCTGTAAGCTGTGGTGTAGGTTGCAGACTCGGCTGGGACCTGACACTGCTGTGGCTGTGGTGTAGGCCGGTGGCTACACCTCCTGATTCAACCCCTAGCCTGGGAACTTCCATATGCCACAGGTGTGGCCCTAAAAAGAAAAATAAAGAAAAAAAAAAAAAGAGAGGGAGAGACTTGTTTACTGAATGAATAGAAGCTGGGAGCATGTCAGATCTTTAGGCAGGAGACTCCGAGTTTCTGCCCTTCTGTCTCCAGCACAGTGGCCAGGACACCTGCTTTCTCTTTCCCTTACCTGAGCATATAGAAACAAACAGTTCCGTCTGTGCTCTATCAGACCTGGCTGTTTATGGGTCTGTGCCCCTGGCCAAGAAGTGCTTCTGGGTAGGACCTTGCCTTCTGCTACCTCTCTGCCCTCCACAGTCAGCAGGCCCTCCACCAATGCTTGTTGACTTGACTAGACTGGAAGTTTCCTCCTAGATTCTGAGCGCATAGCCAGACTTCATATTTGGGGAAAACTTTCCCTCTCTAACCTAGCCAAATCCCAACAGGAAGGAGCTCCCAATGGTCAAACCCAAAAAAAACTCAAGCAGGAAACACATGATAGTATTGCATTATAATCCATAATTATCTAAATATCCATGAGTTCACAGTAACATAAAAATAATGGAGGAGTTCCCGTAGTGGTTCAGTGGTTAACGAATCCGACTAGGAACCATGAGGTTGCGGGTTCGGTCCCTGCCCTTGCTCAGTGGGTTAATGATCCGGCGTTGCCGTGAGCTGTGGTGTAGGTTGCAGACGCAGCTCAGATCCCACGTTGCTGTGGCTCTGGCGTAGGCTGGTGGCTACAGCTCCTATTCCACCCCTAGCCTGGGAGCCTCCATATGCTGCGGGAGCGGCCCAAGAAATAGCAAAAAGACAAAAAAAATAAAAATATTAAAAAAAAGAAAAAAAACTTTAAAAAAAAAGAAAAAAATAATGGAATAAGTAAATAAATTAGGGAGAAAGAGCAGCTTTTTCATAAAGAATTCCAACTAATACATGTAGAATTAACTCCCTACAGATACTTTTTACTTAGAACGAGAAAAATAGTAACAAAGTGGAGAAAGCAGGCAGATGCCACCTTCACTAAGTAACCACGGTCAAAATCACCATTTCGCCATCATATATCCCTCAGGTCACATCACATCTGTGGTTCTGCTACTAAAATATATATAACACTGATGTTGGGAAAATATCAGATAGACCCAAACTGAGAAGCACTCTACAAAAAAAGAGACCAAAACTCTGTGTTCCTGTCGAATCCGACTAGGAACCTATGAACCTTGAGGTTGCTGGTTTGATCCCTGACCTCACTCAGCAGGTTAAGGATCTGGCATTGCCGTGAACTGTGGTGCAGGTCGCAAACGTGGCTGGCATCTGGCGTTTTGCTGTGGCTGTGGTGTAGGCTGGCGACAACAGCTCTGATTAGACCCCCCAGCCTGGGAACCCCCCAGCCTGGGAACCTCCATGTACCACGGGTGCGGCCCTAAAAAAGACAAAAGACCAAAACAAACAAACAAAAACAAACAAACAAAAAACCTCTTTTAAAGTACCAAAGCTTTGAAAGAAAAAAGAAAAATAGAGTGAGGAGACATTACAAATAAATGAAAAGCGGGATCCTGGACGAGAAAAAAAACGACATTAGTGAGAAAACTGGCAAATTTGTGGATGCCTATAGATTAGACATGTTAATTCCTGGCTTTTACGACGGAACTGTGATTGTGTAAAATGATTACGGGGTAAGCTGGGTGAAAGGTACATTTACCGTACTTCTACTATATTTTTGCAACGTTTTTGTACACCTAAAGTCAATTTAAAAAGAAAGGTACAAACATTTCAAGTGGACATAATTTACATGAGAGCACCTTTGGCCACACAACTCAGCTCTGAAACCGAAGCGGGCTCAGCGACACGGGACCCTCCGGAATACCTCGCGCGCCTCTCTTCGAAAGTGTTCGGCGCTCGGGAAGAGGCGGTGCGTGGCGTTGGCTGAGCCTGGGGGCGGGCGAGAGCGCGGGCCGGAAGCGGCGGCGTGCCGGGGGCTAGAGCTGCTGTTGCCGCCGGATAGGCCGCGCGGGGCACCGCGTCTTTCTCCTGAAGCCGCTCCTCGGCGTGGAGGGCAGTCGCCATGTCGTTGGTGAACCCCATCCAGATCCCCAGCCGCCTCCCGCTGCTGCTCACGCATGAGGGCGTGCTGCTGCCCGGCTCCACCATGCGCACCAGCGTGGACTCGCCCCGCAACCTGCAGCTGGTGCGGAGCCGGCTGCTCAAGGGCACATCGCTGCAGAGCACCATCCTGGGCGTCATTCCCAACACACCCGACCCGGCCAGCGACGCGCAGGACCTGCCGCCGCTACACAGGTAGGCCGGGCGGCCCGGCGGCGGCTGCGCGGCCTCCTCCCGGAGACCCCTGCCCGGCCTCGGGGCGCGGGGCTCCGGGCGGCCCCGCGGCGGGGTTCGGCCTCTTCAGACGTCTCACGTGCCAGACGGGGATGACAGAGGAATGTCTCGTAACTGTTAAATGAGCTCACTCGTGGAGTCGTAAAAACTGCACAATTAGCTGCTGACAATCTAATGTGAATTTCCCTCCCCGCCCCCTGGGTCTTCAGGCTCCTAGGCCGATGCTCTTCACTTTCCGGGGCCACCCACTTTCTTTTCCTTTCCCTATCCTCTTCTCTCCCCCCCACCTTTTTTTGGTCCTCTTAAACTGAAATCCTTGCAGGCTCACGCGTTTTGTCTTTTCCCTGCTTCATCCTAAGTTGCACCATTTTTTCCTTAATTGGGGATAGCTTTCTTCCCACCCCCCGCCCTCCTTTTCCCCTTCGTGCTTGCTTGTTTTCCTTCCTAAAGGACCTTCCCTGTTCACGTTTTCCCTTGTCTCCCTTTCTGGAACTTTCCTGTCTTCTCATCTCATAACATTTCATTTCTTAGGCCCCAAGCTTATCACGAGATCTCTTACACTATGGCCCTAATTGAGTGTCAGGCTGACCCTGTGCTGCTTGCTTTCTTCTGTAACTTGGAAATGAACAGCGTCGACTCTCAGGTGTGTTATGAAGATTAGGTGAAATAATGTATGTGGTCTGCTTTGTGCCACGCTGGATAAATGGTAGCACTGTCCAGGATTGTAGCCACTAGCCACCTGCGGTTATAGAGGGCTCGAAATGTTGCTTGTCCAAATCGAGATACTAGAGTGACCACTTGCTGTGATTTGCCTGGAACAGTCCCGGTTTTATCACTGAAAGTCCTATGTCCCAGGAAACCCCTTAGTCCCAGACAAGCCAGGGTGGTTGATCACCCTCAGTGTGCTATAGGTATACAGTGCACGCTAGGTTTTGAAAATTTGGTATGAAAAATGTTTTATTGATTAATAAATACGTAAATACGTAAAGATTAAATGTTGGAATGGTGGAGTTCCCGTGGTGGTGCAGTGGGTTAAGAGTCAGATTGCGGTGACTCCTGGGGTTGCTTCAGAGGTGCCCTTTGATTCCCTGCCTGGGGCAGTGGAGTAAAAGGGTCCTTTATTGCCACAGCTGTGGCATAGGTCACAGGTGAAGTCAGATTCAGTTCCTGGCTTGGGAACTTCCATATGCCATGGGTGTGGCCATAACAACAACAAAAAGTTGGCATGGTAATATTTTGGATATCTGGGGCTAAGTAAAATATTAGCATGTCATCTGTTTCTTCTTACTTTCTAATGTGGCTACTGAAATTACATACCTGCATCACATTATGTTTCTTTTGGAGAGTGCTGATACATAGTATTGCCCTCTGCTATTATCTTCAAACTTGCTTTCCAAGCCCCCTGCCTCCTCTCCTTATCTCTTGAGATATTTTCAATTTAGAACACCCCCCCCCCACCTGCAGTTATCCTTTTGAAAAATGAGGTGTGCCTACCTCTGAGTGAATTTGGAAAGGGTTAGGAATGTCTTATTTTTGTCAAAATCTTGTGATCAAATACCTTTTTTTTTTTTTTTGGCTTTTGTCATTTTTTGGGCCACTCCCTCAACATATGGAGGTTCCCAGGCTAGGGGTCCAATCGGAGCTGTAGCCACCGGCCTACGCCAGAGCCACAGCAGTGCAGGATCCAAGCCTCGTCTGCAACCTACACCACAGCTCATGGCAACGCCAGATCCCTAACACACTGAGCAAGGCCAGGGATGGAACCCAAAACCTCATGGTTCCTAGTTGGATTCGTTAACCACTGCGCCACGATGGGAACTCCTTGAATACATTTTTTGAAAGGAGAGTCCATAGCTTTATTCACATTCTCAAAGGAGATTTGATATTTCCCCCCCAAAAAAACAAAACAAAAGAAAAAAAATACCAAAACCATTGTTAGAAGTCCATTGTTAGTCAACATTGTAAAAGCCTTGCTTTTCTCAGGCTGGAAAACATTTTGGTTCCCAGCTGATCTGCTTTGCTTATTGCTGGAGGAGAGTTGGATCATTTTCACGTTTCAGTAGTAAATTCTGATAAATGGTATTGGAGTCTACTTGCCTTGCATATTACCCACTCCTTAAGTCTCTGGTTTTTTTCTCCCATAATTTTTTGCTCTCTGTGCCAGGGCACTTAGTTTTGAGGCAGGAGTACTTCTGATCAAATACTTTGCTTGTTTCCACTGATTACCCATGAGTACACTGTGAATTTTGAAAGTTGATTTAGTCATGTTTCAGGCTAGCATGACTATTTATTGGTATGATTCTGGCAAGATTTTGGAAGGGTTTTTTTAATTGCTTTGCTGTCAATCCCTCCAAAACAACAACTAAAATCTACTGCTAGGAAGTAATCGCTACATTCAAATACTATGTATTCTGGTTCTTGCTGTTCATTTTGCTGCCTTTGTTTAAATGAATAGCAATGTTAAAACTTAATCATTTAGGTTAGAAAATACACACTGAAAATTCCTCATAGGTTTCAGCATTATTTGGACCCACCAGACAGTCTTAGAAATAGCGTTCTTAAAACAAACAACAAAAAAAGGGGGGAGTTCCCGTCGTGGCGCAGTGGTTAACGAATCCGACTAGGAACCATGAGGTTTCGGGTTCGGTCCCTGCCCTTGCTCAGTGGGTTAACGATCCGGCGTTGCCGTGAGCTGTGGTGTAGGTTGCAGATGCGGCTCGGATCCCGCATTGCTGTGGCTCTGGCGTAGGCTGGCGGCTATGGCTCCGATTCGACCCCCTAGCCTGGGAACCTCCATATGCCGCGGGAGCGGCCCAAGAAATAGCAAAAAAAAAAAAAAAAAGGGAGTTCCCATTGTGGCTAAGTGGTTACGAACCTGAGTAGGATCCATGAGGATGCGAGTTCGATCCCTGGCCTTCCTCGGTGGGTTAAGGATCCGGCGTTTCCATGAGCTGTGGTGTAGGTCATAGACTCAGCTTGGATCCCGTGTGGCTGTGGCTGTGGGATAGGCTGGCAGCTACAGCTCCAATTCTACCCTTAGCCTGGGAACTTCCATATGCCATGGGTACGGCCCTAAAAAGAAAAAAAAAAAAGGAAATATCATTCCCTACTTAAAAAGTCTAGGTAGAAAGATTGCACCTGCTTTCCTCAGTATTCGGTCCCAATATCTTTTTTTTTCTCTAATATAACCTCTAAATACTCTTATTTTAAAAAATTAGTAGTCCCCTCTGTGGCGCAACGGGATCTGCAGCACAAGGACACAGGTTCAATCCACAGCCTGGCACAGTGGGTTAAAGGGTTGGATCCCATGTTGTCACAACTAGGTTGCAACTGCCGCTTAGATCTGATACCTGGCCCGGGAACTCCATTTGATGTGGGGCGGCCCGAAAAGGAAAAAAAATGAAAAGAGCTGTAATAGAACAAGTGTCGTTATCTTGAACATTATTCTGTTTTAATACACACATCTGTCCTTCCCAGTTACCTGCTTTGCAAGGTGGCGGTGGGACCCCAGAGGGAAGGTGAGGGCGCTGCTCCTGTCTCCTGTTTCTTTTAGACCATCCAGGTGGCAGTGCCTCAACCTTCGAGGGGTGGCAGAAGTAATTGTTTCCGTGTGCCTTGTCATACCTGAGCCACTTCCTTTACCGTTTTGAAGAGCACAGCCCCTTCCTGCATGTCCGTGTGCAGGCGTGTTGCCTGACCAGGCAGAGTTTTGGATCCTGCCCACAAGCCACCTCAGACACCCCACTTCACTGGACTGTCTTTTGAGGGGCTCTTTGGTGACCCACTGTGTTCTTAGTGAACGTGGATGGTAATTTGGCGTTCCCTGCACACTGTCCTCATGCGTTTCAAGATGGCCCTGCCGTCTTCTCCCAGCCTTCCATTCATCCATTCACCTGCCTGCATTTCTTCAGCATGTAGGTTGCTCAATCCTTTGGTTTTTGGCTTCTATCTTTAGAGCCCCTCGTTAGTTTCATTGGCAGATGTCTGACCAAAAAATGAATGCTCTATGTAGAGCAGATACACCATTTCAAAATTCAGAGCAAGTCTTTATCCACATATTACTCTTCTTTGTATCTGTCTATCAGCACTTTTTCTTTTTGTTTTTTTTAGGGCTGCAACTGCAACATGTGGAAGTTCCCAGGCTAGAGGTCGGTCGAATCAGAGCTACAGCCGCCAGCCTGCACCAGAGCCACAGCAACAAGGGATCTGAGCCGCATCTGCAACCTATACCACAGCTCATAGCAATGCTGGATCCTTAACCCACTGAGCAAGGCCAGGGATCAAACCCACATCCTCATGGATACTAGTCAGGTTTTTAAACCATTTGAACCGCATTGGGAACTCCTTAACTATTCAAAAACGACTACCTGCTAATCCTAAGATTAAAATATTTAATCTTTTCTATTATTAAGTATGTAATGAATAGCTCTACTTAGATTTTCCTAATCTGCATTTAAGGAAAGTCTGTCTACAAGTGTCATTCTTTTTCTTTCTTTCTTTTTTTGCTTTTTAGGGCTGCACCTGCGGCATATGGAAGTTCCCAGGCTAGGGATCAAATTGGAGTCATAGCTGCCGGCCTATACCATAGCCACAGCAATGCAAGATTGGAGCCACGTCTTTGACCTACACCACAGCTCACAGCAATGCTGGATCCTCAACCCACTGAGCGAGGCCAGGGATCGAACCCACAACGTCATGGTTACTAGTTGGATTTGTTTCCACTGAGCCACTGTGGGAACTCCCACAAGTCGCATTTCTTAAATTCAGAAATGAACTTTCAAGAAAGGAGTGAAAATCAAAAACCCTATAGCCATAGAAGCCTCATCTGTGATGGAACCTGGGGCTATCCTAATAGTCTCTTTCCTTGTTTCTATGTCATTATTAATCATGATGATAAATTTTGCTCAAAATCATCAAATATTGAGAAAGATACGTAGGGCGACACCAAGGCAAAACTAAAAAGATATTTTGGAGTTGCCGTTGTGGCTCAGGGGAAATGAACCTGACTAGTATCCGTGAGGATGTGGGTTACAGATCTGGAGTTGGTGTGAGCTTTGGTGTAGGTTGAAGACTTGGTTTGGATCCCGTGTGGCTGTGGCTGTGGCGTAGGCCAGCAGCTGTAGCTCTGATTCGACCCCTAGCCTGGGAACCTCCATTTGCTGCGAGTGCAGCCCTAAAACGACCAAAAAAAGAGAGAGAGAGAGAGAGAAAACACCCAAAACTAAATAACGTATTCAAAACTTTTGTATATACATTTCTTATTAGGAGGAAAGGCATAGTGTACTTCTAGCTTCATCTCAGTTCAGAACATCTTCCTTTCACAGTCAGCAAAAGTATCTTCGTTTGCTTTATGAGAAAACTTATTTTTAGTCTCATCTTTAATCAGTGATGTAGCCCAAATAATTTATTCCCTATTTCTGGAGGTTTGGATTTGTCTCCTCTCTCTCAGGTTTCTCCTTGGTTTCTAGTTTGTAAACCCCTTAGGCCAGGAACCCGGTTTCTCTTCAGTCATTGTTTTTTGTATACGCAGCTGTGAACCCTTTTTGCATTGAGTAAGCACAGATGGTTGTCATCTGCAGTGAGTTCCAGTTCAGTCAGTTCAGGTATTGCTAATTCTCTCATGCAATCTGAGTTGATTTTCAGGGGATGGGAGAGAGAACCTCCTGTTTGATTAATGATGGAAGAAAAGCAGCCACAACACAAATAACTAAAGTGGTTTTTTTTCTTTTTTTTGTCTTGGACATGTTGGTGTTGGTTGGACATCCAGCTGTATCACTAGATCTTTTTTTTTTTTTTTTTTTGCCTTTTAGAGATGAACCTGTGGCATGTGAAGGTTCCCAGGCTAGGGGTCAAATCAGAGCTACACCTGCCGGCCTACACCGCAGCCACAGCAACACAGGATCCAAGCGGAGTCTGCGACCTACATTACAGCTCACAGCAACACCAGATCCTTAACCCAAGGATCAAACCTGCGTCCTTATGGATACTAGTTGGGTTTGTTACCGCTGAGCCGCAATGGGAACTCCAAAAGTATGAAGTTTTTAAAGTACGTGATACTTTTTTGCCCCACCAAATTGTCTCCCGAAGTTTTTGGCTTAAGTTACTGTTTAAATCGAGTTTTCTCCCTTGTCTACATGGTATGCCTGGAAGGTGGTGAAAGAGATACGCATAGCTCCGAATAAGCTGAGTGGAGAAGGGAAGCCAAAGATTACAGAAAATTGCAGAATGAATAATTTATAGGTGGCGAAAAAGATATGCATAGCTCAGAAGGAGCTGGGTGATGAAAGGAAGTCAAAGGTTACAGATAATTGCAGAATGAATCATTTATACTCAAGTAATCTAGAATTAACTCTATCTAGAAGTGAGCAGGCTCACTAAAATCATCACATATCGGGGTGTTTAAGATGGACAAGTGCCATGTTCCAGGGTCACCGTTTTCCCAGGGTGCCAAGAGCTCTGGTCATTTGCATTTTAGTTTCTTTTGTGAAATGACCACCTTTCCTGGGGCTGAGGGGAGAAAATATAATTGTAGTTTGGGATCCGGCAGTGTCCCCTGAATGCTGATCTCTCCATTTCGTGTGACTTGGGCTTTTTGCATGGGAGTTCCTTTCTGTGAAGTCAGTTTACATGGGACTTGGTCAGAATTGCCTCTTCTGATTAGGAGCTAAGACCTAAAGTATAACTTCTTCAACTCGTCTTAGCGAGGTGGTTACCACTTGAAACTGAACTAGGTTTATACCTTCTGGAGTTGGAGGTTTTTGTCTGACTCCGCGGGCCATGACAGCGGGGTCCCTGATATTTAGAAATTTCCCATATTCTGTAATTCAGAATTCAAGGGCACACAGGTTAATTTGTAAGTTGGATGGCAGTCTTATAGATTATGTAAAAAACTTGGCTTGGTGTTAGTAGCAAAACTGGTTTCGGAACAGGGATTTCTTAGATTGTTTTACATCTTTATGTTTAAATCTGTTTAATATGTTAATATTTATTCTCTTGTAAGTTTCCTCATGCCTAGTTGGCAAAATTAATTTGAGCTATGTAAATCTCAACTGCTTTTTCCTCTTACACATGTTTTTAACCGTTCACTTTTTATTGTAAGGTTATATTTTTTCAGAGGACACATTTTCCAGCACATTGACTAATGTATTTTTGTTTTTTGGCTGCGCCTGTGGTATGCAGAAGTTCTTAGGCCAGGCCAGGGATCAAACCTGTGCCACAGCAGTAACAATACCAGATCCTTAACCTACTGAGCCACCAGGGAACTCTTCCTCTTCCTTTTTTTTTTTTGCTTTTTAGGGCTGCACTCGAAACACATGGAGGTTACCGGGTTAGGGGTCGAATCGGAGCTACAGCTGCTGGCCTCCACCACAGCCATAGCAACGCTGTGTCTGTGACCTATACCACAGCTCAGGGCAATGCTGGATTCTTAGCAAGGCCAGGGATTGAACCTGCAACCTCGCAGTTCCTAGTCGAATCTTCAACCTCGAGGTTCCTTGTTTCCACTGCACCACAAGGGGAACTCCTCTTACATTTTTATGCTTAAATAATTCGAATGTTTAGGAATTTCTACCAAATTCTTTTTTTTTTTTTCTTTTAATTTTATGGCCTCACCCAGAGCATGTGGAAGTTCCCAGACTGGGGATTGAATCCAAGCCATAGCTGTGGTGAAGACCAGATGCCTTAGCCCACTGTGCCAGGCTGGGGATCGAACCCCTGCCTCTGCAGCAACGCAAATCACTGCAGTCGGATTCTTAACCCACTGAGCCACCAGGGAACTCCTTGTCTTACATTTTTATGCTTAAATAATTCAAATGTTTAGGAATTGCTACCTAATTCTTAAAGGAGGTGCTAATTGTAATGAGCTGGCCTTATAGCAGATGGTGGGGACTTCACAGACCGTGTACTGCACGCTAAATTAAATAGAGGGAGTTCCCATCGTGGCTCAGCAGAAATGAATCTGACCAGCAGCCATGAGGACGCAGGTTCGATCCCTGGCTCCACTCAGTGGGTTAAGGATCCAGCACTGCCACAAGCTGTAGTATAGTTTGCAGACGTGGCTCAGATCCCACGTTACTATGAGCTGTGGCGTGGGCCAGCGGCTACAGCTCTGATTTGACCCCTAGCCTGGGAACCTCTGTATGCTGTGGGTGCAGCCCTAAAAAAAAAAAGACAAAACTAATTAATTACTTAGAGAAATAATTCCTTTACACTTTTGATATGTTCTTTATTAATGACTTTCTTAGAAAAGGCAATCCTTTGGAGGCGAGTCTGTGTTCTGCCGTATTGAGCATTTGTAATGCTGATGTTCTGTGTGTTTTTCAGGATTGGGACGGCTGCGCTGGCGGTCCAGGTTGTGGGCAGTAACTGGCCCAAGCCCCACTATACTTTGCTGATTACGGGCCTGTGCCGTTTCCAGATCGTACAGGTGGTCAAAGAGAAGCCATATCCCGTTGCCGAAGTGGAGCAGTTGGATCGGCTCGAGGAGTTCCCCAACACCTGCAAAACTAGGGAGGAGCTAGGAGAACTGTCGGAGCAGTTTTACAAGTATGCAGTGCAAGTGAGTTGCTTTCAGTTTTCTCTTAAAAACCTCTTTTCTTCCGTTTCTTTGTTGCCCCATGAATTTGTTGAGTGGCGCGGTTACCAGGCAGCATATGTTTAAATGCTTTAGCAGTGTAGTATATTAATATCAGTTTGCTTTTGTTGAGATTGGACCTAAACCATTCTAGGACATACCAGCCAAAAGGGTATATCTAAAGTTATCCAAAGGGTATTTTTTTTCTTCTTCTTTTTGCCTTTTCTAGGGCCGCTCCCGAGACATACAGAGATTCCCAGGCTAGGGGTCTAATTGGAGCTGTAGCCACCGGCCTACGCCAGAGCCACAGCAACGCTGGGTCCAAGCCGGGTCTTCGACCTACACCACAGCTCACGGCAACACCGGATCCTTAACCCACTGAGCAAGGCCAGGGATCGAACCCTCAACCTCATGGTTTCTCGTCGGATTCGTTAACCACTGCGCCATGACGGGAACTCCCAGAGGGTATTTCTAAAGCTTCCCTTTTAACTTCCAGTGTTTCCCAACCAGATAGTTATTAAAGCTAAAAACTCTTAAAAATTAAAATAATACAGAAGCTGTTCATCACTAGAACATCAAGCCATCAAATTACAAGTTACGTTTATGCAGAAATCAGGGTCACACAGTGACTGGTAATAACTAAGGAAGATTAAGCCCATGGTAGACTGATTTCAGGTATGGTTACACCTTGCTCATCTAGACTTCCGGGAGGGGAGGGCACATGCATTAACTATTGGACTCTCTAATTCTGGGTTTGCCTTGTTTTGGTTAACTCTAGATTGAACAGAAAGCTCTTCCCTTCACCCCATTTTGTTTCAGAGCTTACTGAAACACATTATGAAATGTAGTCTTCGGTTTCCTCTTGCTGAAATCCAGTGACCGAACTGGAGCTACGCAGGTCGATTTTTTTGTCTTTTTTTTTTTTTAGGGCAGCGTCTGGAGGCCTTATTATGACAAACACCACTGACTGAGGAAAGATGTGTAGGGCAAATGCGCACAGCCTGTGGAATTTGTACCAGATGTGGCATTTGCAGTGACACATCGCTAAGGGTGAACAGCAGTGGGAAAGTAGAAAATCTGGAGCTGCACCTGCGGTGGGGCTGAAAGGAAGAACCCCTTGAAGAAAGAAACTTCAGTTTAAGGACAGGAGTGAATACAGTATTTAGGGATGAAGGAGAGAGAGGGGGAAATAGATGTTCCCTTCCTTTTCCTGGGTAATCCTCCTGGGGCCACTGTCCTGTAGACACAGCTCGGGGCTTCTTCCTCTTATTCTTTCCCTCTCCCCACTTTGAATCCATGGGGGTCACTTAGGGACCCAGGTGGGTTGGAGAGTCATTTCAAAACATGCTTCTGTCATTGCCGAGGAAGGAAACGGGGAAGTGTGGCAAATCTCTCAATGGCTTTTAATTGACAGAAGGGACTGTCACTTCCTTTCAGGTTTCATGGTTCAAGGCCAGACCCATAGCCATATCCGTGTTGAAAAGGAGAAAGAACAGCCCTATCCTGTGCCCAGTAGGAAAGGAGAACTTTGTCAGCGGGCCCAGTGACTATCAATTACTGAAAGTGTGCCTTGAGCTTCATCTGTCTTAATCCAGGATATACCCTGGAAGGTGTTTTTTTTGTTTTTGTTTTTGTTTTGTTTTGTTTTTTAAGTCATTCAATCAGTGCTCAGATTCTGGTTACTCCAATGTTCTACTGAAAAACAGTATTTCAGCTACTGATTGGCTAACATGGTAGCATCAGTCATGTTAAATCTCCAGAATTTGACCATTTCATCGTGATTGTGTAAGAGACTGTCCCGTGTCCTTAAGAACAAGGGTCTTGATGTCTGCAGTTGATTCTCAAATGTCCGCAGTAATTGTATGAGGTTGGGGAGGGAGAAAGCAAATGTGGGAAAATGTTAAAATTGGTGAATTTGGTGCAAGGGGTTTATTGTGCTATTGTAGCTTTTCTATACATTTTGATTTTTTCAAAATGAAATAATACATTAACTTACACATTTACAGAGCCTCTTATGAACAGCAGTATTGTCCACTCTTGAGCCATTTTCGCTTTTCACACTGACCAGTGTTTTAAAAGTACATCTCTTTTCCTCTGCGTCCTGTAAAAGTGCTTGGACAACAATCATCAGTCATCTTTCAAAAACAGAGACTTTCCCTGAGGGGCCCAAACATGAAACCTGTATGACAGTATGATTTTTTTCAGTTCACAAATGATAGCAGATGTCACTGAGAAAAGTTTTTTCCTCTTGCAGTTGGTCGAAATGTTGGATATGTCTGTCCCTGCGGTTGCTAAGTTGAGGCGGCTTTTAGATAGTCTGCCAAGGGAGGCTTTACCAGATATCCTGACGTCAATTATCCGAACAAGCAACAAAGAGAAGCTCCAGGTACGTTGTTCCCCTCTGGAATGCCACATGGCTTTGTCACTTCTTACTCGGATCTAGTAAGTGTTGCCTTACAGGTAAGAGGTACTGGAGACCCACAGAAGTAGTTAAGATGCTTTTACACGTAAATGGACTTTTAAAAGTGATTGCTTTACATTTTCAGATATTCAGGCAGTTCTTTTATTTGCATTATCAGTACTGGCAGTTTGTCAATTTATGGAAAAAGTGAAAATGAGAATAATAAAAAGATAAATATTTAAATCAAATGTATAAATATGCTTTGTCTCACTCCTTTTTTTTTTTTTGTCTTTTTGCTATTTCTTGGGCCGCTCCCGCGGCATATGGAGGTTCCGAGGCTAGGGGTCGAATCGGAGCTGTAGCCACCGGCCTACACCAGAGCCACAGCAACGCGGGATCTGAGCCGAGTCTGCAACCTACACCACAGCTCACGGTAATGCCGGATCCTTAACCCACTGAGCAAGGGCGGGGACCAAACCCGCAACCTCATGGTTCCTAGTCGGATTCGTTAACCACTGTGCCACAACGGGAACTCCTGTCTCACTGCTTTTTAAAAGTGTGTAGTCTTGATCTTGCCCTTGTGCATAGGCCAGCTTTGTTAGAATTCATGTTTCTTATGAACCACACTTATGATGTGATTTTATTATTCAATTTTTTTTTTTTTTTTTTGTCCTTTTAGGGCCACACTCGTTGCCTATGGAGGTTCCTAGGCTAGGGGTCAAATCGGAGATTGGCGCTGTAGCTGCCAGCCCGCACCACAGCCACAGCAATGCCAGATCCGAGCCACGTCTGTGACCTACATCACAGCTTGTGGCAATGCCAGATCCTTAACCTGTTGAACGAAGCCAGGGCTCAAACCTGCATCCCTGTGGATCCTAGTCAGTTTTGTTTCCGCGACGCCACGATGGGAACTCCTTATCTGTGATTTTTAATTTCTGTTTCTTTGAAGTAGAAGGGGTTTTAAAGACACTTGAAAAATAATCCAAGTGCAGACTCTTAGATTTGAATATCTTTCCTCCAAACTGTAAGTTTGCTTGCACACTTATTTTTATAGTATTTTTAGCAGTCTGCTTCATTGAATCTTCTTAGAACATTTAAAGTTACTTTTCATTGAAACAGCTCTCCTTATTTCATCAGTTTAATACTTCAACAGTATACTAGTAAGTGCAGTTAATGGAGACAGCTTGGGTTTAAGCATAAGAATTCAGTTCAGGTGGTAGGAGCAACGATTGCAGGAGTTCTAGAGAGTAACTTGGAGCTGAGCCTTAGCAAGGATGTTCACCAAGAGCCCCGAGAGCGTTATTTGCTCAGATTGTTCGTGGAGGTTGGTTAAAAGTGCTGCTAGTCTCTCGTGTGTATAAAAATTTAATGTTTTGAACCTAGGACTTGCTTAAACTTCTCCATGTCTGGGCTTTAAGAGACTCATTCCCAGAAAGAGTTGACATAAAATGTGTCGCTCTAAGGAGTTCCTGTTGCAGCTCAGTGGGTTAAGACCCCAGCACTGTCTCTCTGAGGATGTGGGTTCGATCCCTGGCCTCGCTCAGTGGGTAAAGGATCTGGCGTTGCCGCAGGCTGTGGCGTAGGCCTGCAGCTGCAGCTCTGAGTTTGCCCCTAGCCTGGGAACTTCCATAGGTGTGATGATAAAAAGAAAAAAAAAAAAAAGTGTTCTTGTTCTTACAACGATACACATCGCTTCTTTTTTATTTCTGTCTCTTTTAGGGTTCTGCTGTTTGTGTAAAATAACTTTGCTGGTAACTTGGTTGTATCAGCCACAGTGTGGCTGTGATTCTTGATAGGAGTGGTCTTTTTTACTTAACAGTTTAAGTCGTGAGTCTTGACTGCCTTGTGTTGAAGCATCTGTTTCTGAGAGGGTGATCCTGTAAATTTCCTCAGATTTTAGATGCTGTGAGTCTGGAGGAGCGGTTCAAGATGACCATACCACTGCTTGTCAGACAAATTGAAGGCCTGAAATTGCTTCAGAAAACCAGGAAACACAAGCAGGATGATGAGAAGCGGGTAAATGCTTCTTTTAATCCACTTTTTCACATTCCTAGTTGTTTTTGTGTGATGTGAGATTCTATTTTTGTTTTTTGGTATATATATATATATTTTTTTTTTTGAAGAAAAAAAATGAGGGAATAAAGAAAGGAACAAAGAAGAAACAAGTTCATTGTCTCTTACTACCAGAGTTGCTGATACAATTTTGAATTCTAGTTCGTCTCTCTCTGCTCCTTCTCCATGTCTGGATTCCCCCCCCCCACCTTTTAAGCATGTAGATGTTTTCTCTTTTTTTTTTTTTTTTTGTTCTGGTAATCATTGAAAGGGTTGGTTTCCTAAGGCATTTCTCTTTCTGCCAAACATTGTGTAATGTTTTCAATATTTCAAAAATGAGCAAATAACTGCAGTGAGTGTCTTTAAGTATCACTTTTTTTTTCACTGCGTGCGGTGTTAAGAACATACCACAAAATTGTTTCTTAAAAGGTCTCTGTCAGCGTATTGTGCCATAATTTGGCTGAATTTTTTATTTTAACATATTGTTTTATAATATGTAATTATAAACGTAATTATAATTATGTTTCAGTTTTCATTTGCTCCAACTGTTAAGTCTTTTCCTTGAAGTTAAGAGTCTTCTATCTGCTAGAGATTTGATAATATCCACTTTCCTTGTAGTTTTCCTTTAGTTGATTTTTTTTTTAAAGTATTTCACTCTTTAACCCATGTGTAATTGAATATACCCTGTTACTAAGGTGAAGAAAGCGATTGTATTTTTTCCCCAAAGCTTTTTATTTGACCTAACAGCATTATTAAGTAATCCTTTACTTCCCCACTGATTTGTGTGACCTCCATTATTGTCCATTTACATGGATGATGGGGCCTGTCTGAAGACTGCCTTGAATTGTTGACCTTACTGTTGTTACGTGTGGGCAGAGTTGAGATCCGGAAAATATATCTGATGTGGACAAGAGTGAAAACGATGGTTCTCCAAAAGCTGTTGGAGAACCAGAAGGCTGTTGGCAGTTAAGTGAAGGGTTGAGAATCATGTTACAGAGGGGATGGTCATGAGCACAGGAGAGTTTCTCCATTGGAGGGAGGACACTCTGGAGACAGAAGAGCAGGCAGGAAGGATTCCTTCCTGGTGGGACTAGGACTAAAGAAGGGGCAGGAAAGTAGGCTGAGAAGGAGAGGTGGGAGCAGCTTGTCTGGTGGTGGGTGTTCTAGGATGCCACGCTGTTGAGAGCAAACACCAGAAATCTGAATCATTCTGACGGGAGAGCAGATCATTCACTCAGGTTATTCATTTTGTGCAGAAAGACAAGCCAGTGCATACTCTGCATTGGGATACACGGAAAACTCACAGCTTCCTAGCAGCTAATGTTGCCATTTCTTAAAAGGCACGTTGTTCAAACTTGCTCAAGAAAAGTATCATGCAAGCAGCCGTTACTCTCAAATGTAGGAATCAGGAGTTCCTGTTGTGGTTCAGAGGTAACGAGCACAACTAGCATCCATGGGGATACAGCTTTTATCCCTGGCCCTGCTCAGTGGGTTAAGGATCCAGCATTGCCGCTAGCTGTGGTGTGGGTCATAGATGCTGCTCAGATCTGGCGCTGCAGTGGTAAAGGCTGGGAGCTACAGCTCTGATTCGACCCCTAGCCTGGAAACTTCTATATGCCGCACTTGTGGCCCTTAAAAAAAGAGAGAGAGAAAGAAAGAAAATAAAACATAGGAATCAGAGTATCCTAAAACTATCCCCTTGCCTATTTCCCTAAGAGTTCAGAAGTGGGGGAGAAAATGGCATAAAAAAGTACTTTTGTCTCAATGAAATAATTGATGTGCTTTTTAAAAATCTCACTTTAAAAATATTTTTAGTTTTTTGTACATTAAAATATTAATTTGCTAATGGCTTGTGTAAGAATCAAAGTATATATCTAATATTTCTGTTTTAGAAAATTACATTTTTTTACCGTTTTTTTAGTTTTTAACCTTTTGTATTTGAATGTATTAAATAGGCAATTTCATAGGTTAAAAAAGAAATTCTGGAGTTCCCATTGTGGCGCAGTGGTTAACGAATCCGACTAGGAACCATGAGGTTGCGGGTTCGATCCCTGACCTTGCTCAGTGGGTTAAGGATCCGGCATTGCCGTGAGCTGTGGTGTTGGTTGCAGACGTTGCTTGGATCCTGCATTGCTGCGGCTCTGGCATAGGCCAGCAGCGACAGCGCCGATTCGACCCCTAGCCTGGGAACCTCCATAGGCTGTGGGAGAGGCCCAAGAAATGGCCAAAAAAAAAGGACAAAAAAAAAAAAAGAAATTCTGAGGCTTTTAAATTAAATACCAGTATACCATTTTGCTCCAGTAATGGCCAGAATCGATTCATGATAATAATGAGTAGAGAATTTCAGAAGGTAGTTTTTAAAAATGATAGCGTCATGGAGAAAGAGAACCCAATTTAGGCCGTTTGACCTGGCCGAGGAGACGGTTGTTGGATTGCTCCAAAGAAGAATTACAGCTCCGTGGAGACAAAAGCCAAAGTACAAAGTACAAATTACTAAGTCATTGGTAAGGAAGGGGAAGCAGTGGTTAAAGCCTCTCGTTGGAAAAGCAGAACCTCACAAGGGAAGTAAAAGGCATGTAGTTAACAGGAAGGGACCACTGATAAGATAAAACATTTTGAAAGGAGGAAGACTTTTCTATGTGTGTTGCACACAGAGGCCGTGGTGGAAATGGTAAACCTGAGAGTGTATGCTGTCGTCTGTGCACGTGGGTTGGAAAAGAATTTCTGGACTCTTAGCGGAGAGAAAAGAAAGAATTTATTAAGCATGGTGAGGTGGAGAGAAGGTCGAGTTTATTGAGATAAGAGACGCTAGAAGCACAGTGGTAGGACTTCCTGGCAATCAGGGAGAGCCAGCTCCAAAGAAAGAAGAGCTTAATGTGAGAGATGCTATGCTAGCCGCAGGGTGACTTCCTGACGATCAGGGAGAGCCGACTCTGAGCGCAAAGGTCGTGTCTTTTTATAACCCTGTGATACACCTGCTGATCTGCTGACCTGCTGACGGGTTGGGGAAAAAGGAGTCTTACACTTGCTGGGTGGTTGGGATATATCATGGCTTATAGGGGCAGGGTGAGGGGTGGCCACATACCTTTCCTAGTAGGGAGTAGGAGCTGGCCAGTGCTTACGGTGGGGAAAGGGGCATTTCACTGAGATGGGTGGGGCGATGATAAAGGTCTGGTCATTCTCGTCTTGGCCAAAGGCTTTTGCGTTCCATATCCTTGAAGGGGCCTTGAAGCCCAACGGTGTAGAGGGAAAAATGCTAAGTAGTACGAAAATAGTGGCTATAGTAGGAGCTCAAAAAAAAAAAAGAAAGAAAGAAAGGAAAGAAACAAGGCAATTCCTAGATGTTTTAATTATTTCCAGTAGCCTGTTCCTTGATTTTTTTTTTCCCCCCTCATGCAGGCAATATAAGCACATACGGAAGAATGTCCACCTTGCCTTGGTCTGCTTTTTATTCTTATTTATTTTCAAAATTTTTTAAAGTATAGTTGATTTACAATGTTGTGTCAGTTTCTGCTCTACAGCAAAGTGACCCAGTGATACACATATACACATATATACACACATTCTGTTTCTCATATTATCTTTCATCATGTTCCATCACAAGAATTGGATGTAGTTATCTGTGCTGTACAGTAGGATTGGTCTCCTTTTTAAATTCTACTGCCTTCGTATGTACCTATGCCTCCTACTTACCATTCTGAACTTTAAAGATTTGGAATCTAACTATAAAAATGTTTACTCAGCCCCTTACGTGTAGCTAGGTCCTCTGTTTCCAGTTTATTTCGATGTAGAGTTTACTCTTCTACCTTCTATGTTAGGTTATAGCAATACGCCCTATTCGGAGGATTACACACATCCCAGGAGCTTTAGAAGATGAGGATGAGGATGAAGATAATGATGATATTGTCATGCTAGAGAAGAAAATACGCACATCCAGTATGCCAGAGCAGGCCCACAAAGTCTGTGTCAAAGAGATAAAAAGGTACGTTGTGGAAGCTGTTCATTCATTAGTTTTTTTCGTTTTGCTTATTAATGTTCACAGTTCTTGCTCGTGGAAACAAATCTGCTACGTTGCATTACGAAGCTGAGTCCTTTGTCTTAGAGTCTTTGATCTTTCTCCTTTCCTAGTTTAGCGTGTTATGGACCACTCTGCTCATCTTATCTTTCCACCCATCAGCTCTCACGTCTCTCGTCTTTATGGCTTTCCTAATTCTCAGGTGATAGCTGTGATCTGTGTGGAATGCTTTTCCCCCCTTCATTTCCCTACCACAACCTGGTTCTTAAAATGTTCTTGGTACCCCTGAATCAACGTCACTTCCACTGATGTCTTTCTCGAATGCTGGGTAGGTGCTACCACTCCTCCACCTACAATGTGCTGTGATCCACGATCATTGTCGCAGCTGCCTTTTCATAGTCTTCAATAATGGACCATATTTACTTGGAAATAATCTTTATTCAGTTATTACTGTGTTCTTGACATGTCACTGTTTTCTTCCTTAGCTTATAAACCCTAGAGGACAGGGACTGTCAGGTTCTCTTTGTATAAGAAGAGTACAGGGGAACTTTGATGGCAGGATAGGGTATGTGGGTTTATTACATTTTCCACGATCTCAGGGTTCAAGAGAAAAGCAGTTTTTCCTTTCCATGCTTGTAACATTGTAACTGTATTGCATTTTCTGTTATGAATGAGTCATAATCAACCTAACTGAATGTTCAGTAACTGAAGATTTGACCTCTGAGGTTCACAGTTAAGAACATAAATAAATGTAGTTGAGGCATATTTTATATTGACTCTGACATTAGTTAATAAATGCAGACTGTCTATTGTATGCAAAATGCTTTATTAAGCACTACATATATAAGAGAAGTTGCATTTTTTTGTTAAGTGATGAGCTGACTTCTCTGATACAAAACCATATGTAATTACTATATTATGCATGGTTAGGCACTTCAGTAAATGAGTAAGTGTGATTTGAGACTCTCGCTGCGAGATGCTTTATCGCAGGCCATATTTTAAGCATACAGTCAGATATAATGTTTCCCACTATTTAAAACAAAACAATCATCTATTTAAAACAAAATAATCATTTATTATTATTAACTAGATCTTTAAAAACTTTTTCAGACTTGTTTAACCAAACATGCATGATATATCTGACCAAAAAAGGGAGATATACTTGATTTTTTATTATTAACTACATCTTTAAAAACTTTTTCAGACTTGTTTAACCACACATGCATGATATATCTGACCAAGAAAGGGAGATATACTTGACTTTTCTGTTTTACGGAATTTTTCTTGAACGGTTTTGCTGTGTATTCTTTTCCTGCAGGCTCAAGAAAATGCCTCAGTCAATGCCAGAATATGCTCTGACTAGAAATTATCTAGAACTTATGGTGGAACTTCCCTGGAACAAAAGTACAACTGGTGAGTGAACAAAATAACTCTTTTTACAGTCTAAGTGTCCCACAGGAAGCTCAAGCAAATTCTCTTGAAATGCTCCCCATTGATTATCTTCCTGTCACAGCCCTTTATGGTGTTAAAACTACAGACTGAGCTTGTGTCACCTAGGTTTTAGGATGAAACATGATAAGGAAGTGCTCCATGCCAGTGCCCTTTGCCTGATGTTGGAAAAAGTAGGATTTTCTGTAATTGGTGAAATATGAGTTTCTTAATATCATCAGTCAGGCAGACAATAAACTTTTATATCTAAGTCTCTGTGTTAGGAGCTAAGATAACCAACACTATTGAAATAGTTGACATTAAGGGCCAGTCAGTACTAGAGACAGTAAATCTTTGTTTTCTGAAAGAAATTGCATATAAAAACAAGATAACAGTAAGACACTTTTACCATCTGGATGTTTGTTTTCCTCGGACCAGAGCCTTTTAAAGAGTTTAAATCCTTTTTATTCCTCTATTCTTCAATAGAGTTTTCTTTCTATCAGGAGCATTTTATACCAGTTTTTTAATGAATTTGCTCTGTATTTTCTCTTGGGTTGAGAAATAGGCTTAATGCTTTCAGAATTTTCAGAATCAGGGCGTTCCCGTCATGGTACAGTGGAAACGAATCCCACTAGGAACCATGAGGTTGCAGGTTCAATCCCTGGCCTCGCTCAGTGGGTTAAGGATCCAGCATTGCTGTGAGCTGTGGCGTAGGCCAGCAGCTGTAGCTCCTATTAGACCCCTAGTCTGGGAACCTCCACATGCCTTAAGTGCGGCCCTTAAAAGCAAAAAAATAAAATAAAATAAAATAAGAATTTTCAGAGTCATTTGACTTGCATTTATTTCTGTCATCAGACACTTTTGTTAAACTTACATACAAGATTTATTGAGTTCATCAATGGGTCAGTTGTCTGAACTAAGCAGGCATAAAAATAGCTATGTGGTTGACTTCTGAAAATTGAAAAGATATGTTGTTCTGGCTAATAAAACTCCTCCTACCTTTAAAACAATGCTGAAGATTTTTTGACTGCACCCATGGCATGTGGAAATTCCCAGTCCAGGGCTCGAACACGAGCCATAGTAGCAACTCAAGCCACTTCAGTGACAACATCGGATCCTTAACCCACTGCACCACAGGAGAACTCCAACGCTAGAGATTTTGCAGAGTGTTAGCCCAAAACATGTGTTTATGCCCCATATAACCGGATTTCAGGATCTTGAACTTTTAATGGTAAGCATACTTTCCTGTTAACCTACAGAGCACCATCCTCTCTAGTATTGAGAATTAAACTTATTATTTATTTATTTTTTTTTGTCTCAAAGTGGGCCCAGAATCATGGGCTACAATTTTAGGTAGAGCGGTGGGGTTAAGCCTCATCGTGGAGGTGATATTTGTACAAATACTTAGAAAAGACGTGGCCGGAGTTGTGCTCTATAATATCAGCTGTTCTGATGTCCTGTTGGGTACACGTGGCTCAGTGAAACATCCCTCTTAGGCAGCACATTTTTATTGTGCACTTAAGTAACCATACCTTCACCCAAAGCACTGGCTCTAAAGGAGAAAATGTTAGACAAGGACATAGTGAGTGCTTAGAGGAGCAAAAGACCTTTCAGAGCATTTTAAGACATTGAAGCCATAAAGTTAAGATACCTATATACACTTAATTCAGTTCTCCAAACACCTAGCCCTGTGTAACTGACTTCAAGAAGGGTTTCTGATAAAAACCGTTCCTTCAAGGAATAGTAAAGCTTATTAAGTACCAAAAAAAAAAAAAAAAAAAAGATGGCACAGAATGGGGCAATGTTAAAGTAGCCCATTCGACTTAGTTTTTGGTGTTTTTTTTATGGCTGCACCCACGGCATATGGAAGTTCTTGGGCCCAGGGATTGAATTCCAGCCACACCTGGGACCTACACCACAGCCGTGGCCGTGCTGGATCTTTTAATCCACTGAGCCGGGCCAGGGATGAAACCTGCCCCTCCACAGTGACTGGAGCCACTGTAGGCAGGTTCTTAACCCAGCATGCCACAGCGGGAACTCCCTTAATTAGATTTTTGACAGGATCACTTCGCATACGTATTACGTGTGTGGCTACAAACTGAGATAAAATTGGCCTAATCATTTTCCTTATGTTTTGACCACCTTTAGATTTCATTCCTGTTCTTTGGTTCTTGTTTTGGGAAGCAGGTACCTTATAAGTTATGCTCATTGTTCCTTCAAATGAATACTTTGTAAGTTCACATTCATCCCATTCTTTAGATTTTGGTTAAGTTTCTCTTTCTAGTTGAGCATTTGTATATAAAGTTAAAAGGCCAATTGACATTTTTGCTTTCTCCTAAATTCTATGAATCCATAAATTTTTATTAAGTGAAATCAGGTTATGCTGGTAAATTATAAAAGCAATTGTTTAGAAATACTAGGAAGTTTTTTCTATGTTTTCTTGTATTATTGAGGTATAGTTGACATACAGTGAACTGCACATGTGTAATGTGTATATTTTGATGAACTGTAAGTATGCACCTGTAGTACCATTATCATAATTTTACTTTTTATTTATTATTATTATTTTTTTTTTTAGGGCCGCATTTGCGGCATCTGGAGGTTCCCAGGCTAGGGGTCGAATCAGAGCTACAGCTGCCAGCCTACACCACAGCCACAGTCATGCCAGATCCAAGATGCGTCTGTGATCTACGCCACAGCTCATGGCAACGCCGGATCCTTCACCCACTAAGCGAGGCCAGGGATCGAACCTGCAACCTCGTAGTTGCTAGTCAGATTTGTTTCTGCTGTGCCACGATGGGAACTCCAGTACCATCACCGTAATTAAGAAAATGAACATATTCTTCACCTCTGAGTTTGCTCATGCTTCCCTGTGACCCTTCCCTCCATTTCCTCCCAGCCTTCCCATCCCCAAGCGGCCACTATAGATTAGTTGATATTTTCAAAAATTTTTTATAGATGGAATGATACAGCATGTGCTCCTTTTTGGAGGGTTCCATCACTCAGCATGATTATTTTAAAATTCATCCATATTAATGCATGTATCAGTATTTGGTTTATCCAGTTACCTGTTGGTGGACATTTGGGTTGTTTCCCGGTTTTTGACAACTGTACGTTAAACAGGTGCGAACTGGGAGTTCCCTGATGGCTCAGCCGGGTTAAGGATCTGGCATTGTCACTGCCGTGGTTTGGGTTTGATACCTGGCCGGGAAGTGCTGCATGCCATGGGTGCACCCCCCCCCAAAAAAATAACAATAATTAAAACAGCTACAATCTATGCTGGTAAATTTTTTTTTTTTTTTTTGCTTTTTATGGCCACAGTTGTGGCATATGGAGCTGCAGCTGCTGGCCTACATCACAATGCAGGATCCAAGCTGCACCTGTGACCTACACCACAGCTCATGGCATTGCCGGATCTATAACCCCCTGAGTGGGGCCGGGGATCGGACACACATCCTCATGGTTACTAGTTGGATTCATAACCTACTAAGCCACCATGGGAACTCCCTATGCTGGTAGATTTATTTCTTAATTTAGTTCATGTTTACATTTATGAAATACTGCCTTCTAGTTGAAGAGGTTTTACTGGAGTTAAATTTCTTGGTTTAACTCTTCTTTTTTTTTTTTTTTGTCTTTTTAGGGCTGCACCTGCGGCACAGGGAGGTTCCCAGGCTAGGGGTTGAATCAGAGGTGTAGCCACAGGCCCACACCACAGCCACAGCCACGCCAAATCTGAGCCACATCTGCAACCTACTTCGCAGCTCACGGCAGCGCCGGATCCTTAACCCACTGAGGGAGGCCAGGGATCGAACCTGCATCCTCATGGATGCCAGTCAGATTCATTTTCACTGATCCATGATGGGAACCCCTGGTTTAATTCTTAATTGGAAAATTTCTGGAAACACTGTAGTAGGATGCCTGCAGGGGAGGGTGCATTCCCATAGTTAGCCCCTAGTCGTCACCAGGTCAGTTTGGATTGTCTGTCCCTCTGGCTCTAGCTGGGCTGTTGGGAAATCTCTTTGGGTTCACAGAGTCTTCTGTTAACCCCTAACTCTCCAGTGCCTACTTGTAAGTGAGGTAGGTTCTTGCTGTGAGATTGGGGGAGGGCTCTGCTCCCTGTTAGTTTACACCTGGGAAAGAAGTTAATTCAAACTTTACAGGTTTAACTGCTCTGCTCTCATTTCATCTGCTAAGCTTCCATGTTGGTATGGGTATAGTAGGTATCTGTTTGTGGCATTGATGGAGTTGTGACAATTTCCAAACCCTGTTTTTTTTTTTTTTTTTTTTTGTCTTTTTCCCCATTTCTTGGGCCACTCCTGCGGCATATGGAGGTTCCCAGGCTAGGGATCAAATTGGAGCTGTAGCCACTGGCCTACACCAGAGCCACAGAAACGTGGGATCTAAGCCCCGTCTGTAACCTACACCACAGCTCACGGCAACGCCAGATCCTTAACCCACTGAGCAAGGCCAGGGATCGAACCTGCAACCTCATGGTTCCTAGTCAGATTCGTTAACCACTGCACCATGACGGGAACGCCCCAAACGCTGTTACTTTCTCTTTAGACAGCAGGGCTAGCACGCAATGTGCAGACCCTTGGTAACACCAGGGGTCTTGTCTTAAAATGTTGGTATTCTCTCGGTAATATTTTTCCAGGATTTATTTTAACTAATGACTTGAGGGAAATGCAGGATGCATATAGTATAATGGTCTGAGAATATGAAAATTGCAGATTTCATTATTTGCTTGCTATTCGTAGCCTAGTAAGTTATTCTAAGCTTCCACCCCTCCCCCCTTGCCCTATTTATAAAGTGAAATTAATTACTAACTAGGAATTTTTATCAGGTTCGTTCAAGGTAATTGTAGAGAGTTGAGGGCAAAATGTTTATTTGAACAGAGGGCTGACTCCCATTCTTTACTATAATAGCCCAGAAAATATGAAAACAAAGCAAAACTTACTTTTTTACAACTCAGAGAGTTTCTGCTGGATGTGTATTAGCATTAGAGATGCATAGCACTCATGGACCCATCATGAAAATGGTGTTCCATTATCATAGGTGCCTTTTTAGGTACAAAATGATATTTTGATGGTAAGTTTTTCTCCTTGGACATGATATAATAAATACATTGATAACTTAATATTGAACTGTCTTTGCATGACTGAAATAAATCCCACTGGGACTTAGATTACTCTTGGAATAGACTTGATTTACCAACAGTTTTAGTATTTAGAGCTATACAAAATGGAATTGGTCTGAAGCATGGGTTTTTTGTTTACTGTGGTAGGTCTTCGTGTCAGTGTTAGCATCATAAAACAGGAAACTTTCTTCCATTTATTCCTCTATTCATTGGTTGGCTTCTGAAGCCCGGAAAGTGGAAGAAATTCTGTTCTTCCTTTTCTAAATCACTCAGCCAGGACTCTGACTAAAATCAATAGTATGATAATTAAATTATGTATATTACTCCTTAGCTAGGTTTTTGTAGACTAGCTTGCAAACCAAACTACCATCTAAAGCCATTTTTTTTTTTTTCTTGTGGGAAAGTGCATAGCAAGTTCCAAATTAGCGACTGAAAGAGTGGGCTTGTGTGTGTGTTTCTCCCTCTCATTTTTTTCTTTCTCTTGTCCATATCCTATGATTGTAGACTATCCTGGCTGCCACCCAACTGATGCATTCGTTTTGGCTTCCATGACCTAGTCTTTAATCTGTGATTATTTTAGGTACTAAAGCACATCAGTAAGCCTGATGACAACTTGGCTCTAGAAGCAGGGCCTGATTCATACATTTCTGGTGAGACTTTAATTGATGGAACTTAGGCAGTTGTGTCTTAATTCTTTTTTTTAACCCAGCCCTTCTGTTTTAGAAGATTAGCTGTTCAGATCTGCATGGAAATTTATTTATTTATTTATGTTTTTTTAGGGCTGCACCCATGGCATATGGAGGTTGCCAGGACTAGGGCTCTCTTTGGAGCTACAGCTGCTGGCCTACACCACAGCTCACGGCACCGCTGGATCCTTGACCCAGTGAGCGAGGCCAGGGATTTAACCTGCATCCTCATGGATGCTAGTCGGGTTTGTTAACCACTGAGCCACTGTGGGAACTCCCTGTGTGGAAATTTAGTTAGAAGGATGCACAGTGAAGCATGCTTTATAACTGTAAACATTTGAAGATAGCCTAAATGCTCAGGAGTAGGACATTGAAGGCTTCAAAAAAAATCTTATCTTGAAAAATAGGTATGTGAGTTTGTGTGTGCATGTGCACGCACGCGCACACACACACACACAGAACCTGGAATGATGCACATTGAAATGAAGAAGGTAGTGATGCTCTCTAGGGGGCAATTGAGATTATGGGTGACTCTTTCCTTCTTTTTATTAGTGTCATCAGGTTTTGGGGAATGAGCATATATTACTAATATAATAAAAAAAAGACATTTTTAAAAAACAACAAATGCCAGCACAACTAAAATAGAAATAATGTGTTTCTAGAAAATTATTCCAGATGAAATGATGTGAATATTAACTTCTTGAGTTTTTGATTATGTAGTGTCTACTATTTCTGTAAATACTAAAATCTTAAGCAAAAAAAAACCAAATCTGGGTTTCCCCGAAGACTCATTCAGAAGGATCCAAGACTGCTTTTGTCACATCCTTTTTCAAAAAAGTATTTTGGCCCTTACCAGACTGCAAAGAAGTTCTTCCCGGAGTTCTCATCATGGCTCAGCAGAAACGAATCTGACAAGCGTTCGTGAGGACGCAGGTTGAATTCCTGGCCTCTCTCGGTGCTTAAAGATCCAGCGTTGCCATGAGCTGTGGTGTAGGTTGCAGACGTGGCTCGGATGTGGTGTGGCTGTGGCTGTGGTGTAGGCCAGCAGCCGCAGCTCCGATTCTCCCCCTAGCCTGGGAACCTCTATATGCTGTGAGTGTGGGCCCCCTGCCCCACCGCCCGCTGCAAAAAAAAAAAAAGAAGAAGTTCCTCTGTTGAGATATTCCATGTGCTCAAGTTGTTTCTATTGGGTTCTCTGACAGACCGTCTGGACATTCGAGCTGCCAGGATTCTTCTGGATAATGACCATTATGCCATGGAAAAATTGAAGAAAAGAGTGCTGGAGTACTTGGCTGTCAGACAGCTGAAAAACAACCTGAAGGGCCCCATTCTGTGCTTTGTTGGCCCTCCTGGTGTTGGTAAAACAAGTGTGGGAAGATCAGTGGCCAAGACTCTGGGTCGAGAGTTCCACAGGATAGCCCTTGGAGGCGTGTGTGATCAGTCTGACATTCGCGGACACAGGTAGGATACTTCTCTTGGTTCCGTCTCTGATTTCCTTCCTTTTCATTTGACTGGCGTCTCCCCGAAAGCAAGGCATTACATGTATCTCTTCCTTAAAGGGCTGTTTGTGCTACTTTGAATGGAAAGGACATTCATGGTACTTACCTGCTAGCCTAGAGCCACTACCCTAATGGTATGCCCAAACTAACCTTGGGTGATGATGGACGGGGCGGCTGTGCCTCAGCTTTCTTGGAATCTCATTTAAATGCAATTACAAGTGAGTTATGATTAGATATTATAGTATCTTTATATTCACTTTGGCCCAGTACATTTCATAAATAATGACCCATGACTTTTTTTTTTTTTTTAACTTTATGGCCCCACCTGTGGCATATGAAAGTTCCCAGGCCAGGGATTGACTCTGAGCCACAGCTGTGACCTAAGCTGTATAGCTCAGGGAGCACGAGATGCTTTAACCCACTGTGCCAGCAATGACCCAGGTTGCTGCAGTCAGATTCTTAACCCATTGCACCATAGCGAGAGCTCCAGTGACCCATAACTTTTAGAGTTTAAAAAATAAGTGTAATAGTTCCCGTTGTGGCGCAGCAGAAACGAATCTGACCAGGAACCATGAGGTGGAGGGTTTGATCCCTGGCCTTGCTCAGTGGGCTAAGGATCCAGCGTTGCTGTGAGCTGTGGTGTAGGCCGCAGACGCAGCTCGGATCTGGCATTGTTGTGGCTGTGGTGTAGGCTGGCAGCAACAGCTCTGATTAGACCTGTAGCCCGGGAACCTCCATATGCCCCGGGTGCGGCCCTAAAAAAGACAAAAAAACAAAAAGAAAAATAAGTGTAATAGCAGGCAGGAAGGAGGAGGTAAATCTTTGATAAGGAGTTCCCGTCATTGCTCGGCAGTGAACCCGACCAGGAACCATGAGGATTAGGGTTCGATCCCTGACCTCACTCAGTGGGTTAAGGATCTGGCATTGCTGTGGGCTGTGGTGTCGGTTGCAGACAAGACTCAGATTGTGTTGCTGTGGCTGTGGCCTAGTCTGGAAGCTGCAACTCCGATTTGACCCCTCGTCTAGGACCCTCCGTATGCTGCAGGTGCAGCCCTAAAAAAAGCAAAAAAAAAAAAGAAAGCTTTGATAATAAATTTGTTCTGTTTGCAGTTTACACTTTCTTTCAAGGAGGCTGGCTTGAGATGTGATTATGAGTAGGAAAGAGAAAGGCTAGGATAATTAAGGCTTATCCTTGCATTTTTGACACCCCTTCTATAAAAATACATTGAACTGTAAGAACTATGTCTCTGATTAATCTGAAATTACTGGAATGAGATTTGCATGTTATATTCATTGCTTTCTTCTCTCCCGACGTCTGTTGCTCAAATTGGACCATGCCTTGAGAAAGCACAAACCTCTGTTTCACGGTTGCACGTTGTGAGGAAACATACCTATAGTGTATGTGTTAAGGAACATTTAAAAATGCAGAACATTTAGAAATGTAGAAATCATGAGCTGCTTAAAAAAATATGATGTTGTGTACCTGAGACTCATATCATGTTGTATATTGATTATATCTCAAAACACTTGTTTTAGAGAAGCCATTTAACTTCAAAGTAGAACGTCATGTATCGGAAGAGAAAACGTCTATCCTCAAAATCATACCTCAGTCTTACAGTTGAAAAGCCATCCGGATTCGGGGAGGGGGGGGCGCTTGGCAGCCCTGCCAGGATAAGCATTGAACAACTGCTAGCGGCCAAGGGTGGTGGAAATACATATTTACAGTTTTGTAAACTTGGATTGTGGGGGAAAAGAGAATATGATACTTTTTTTTTTGTCTTTTTGCCTTTTCTTGGGCCACTCCTGCGGCATATGGGGGTTTCCAGGCTAGGGGTCGAATCGGAGCTGTAGCCACTGGCCTACGCCAGAGCCACAGCAGCGCGGGATCCGAGCCGCGTCTGGGACCTACATCACAGCTCACGGCAACGCCGGATCCTTAACCCACTGAGCAAGGCCAGGGATTGAACCCGAAACCTCATGGTTCCTAGTTGGATTCGTTAACCACTGCGCCACGACGGGACCTCCAAGAATATGATACTTTTAAAACATTTTATTTTCCATTTGTCTTCTTCATGAGATCCTTAGGCAGGGATGGGAAACTATTTCAGAAACTTTTTCTTAGAAAATGATTCTTTTTAGTCTCTTTTATTTGCCTATTTACGGTTCTTTAGGCACTGAAGAAAAATCCTTCCAAAATTTTAATAGCTAAGCAATGAGAACTGCAGATTAGGTCAGGGAATTGACTTGGGTCATCCTTTCAGGCAATTCCAACCATATTTTTGTTGTCCGTGCTTATTCTCACATGTGCCACTAGAGGCTGTAGTTTGCTTTTGTAAAGAAATGGGCATGCTGGACCAATCTTGGAGAAGCCAGTTCTGGGTCTAAATCTTCTGATGTTTTGAGCTTTAGGAAGGTATTCTCATGCAAGTGACTTGATTCCTGCATCTTCTTTTACTTCCTCCTTTACTTATCTGTAGTTATTGTGTAGGTATTCCGTGGAATTTAGAGAGTGAGTTGGTGCAGTTATCATCACGGGCACACAACATGTAGGTATCTGTCCTTACTTCTTCCTGCGTTGGTTGTTACTGATTATTCATTAAGACTTGAAAAGTGCATAGTGCCTGGCACACAGTGAGCATTCATTAAAACTTAGCTTAAATTAAGATTTTAATTCTGTATCCTCAGGAGGACAAGTTTAGATTTATAAACTTAAGCGTGACTTTTAATAAAATTCAATCTGATTTTTAAGTTGTACCCAGAATATCCTGGTTTTGGCATTTATTTAATTAATGTGGCAGGATTGTAGAAAATGTAGTTTCTGTGATGTTTGTTCATAGGTAATATGTACTGTCATAATCCCACCACTTGTTAGGAACATTGCTGAGTTTAGACAGATTTCTGGGTTTCTTTCTTGTGTGTGTGTGTTTGTCTTTTTAGGGCTGTACCCATGGCATATGAAGGTTCCCAGGCTAGGGGTCCAATTGGAGCTGTAGCCACTGGCCTATGCAAGAGCCACAGTAACACGGGATCCGAGCCACGTCTGCAATCTACACCACAGCTCATGGCAACGCCGGATCCTTAACCCACTGAGCGAGGCCAGGGATCGAACACGCATCCTCGTGGATGCTAGTCGGGTTTGTTAACCACTGGGAACTCTGACAGATTTCTGTTTTAAATCTTCACTGAAATTGATATAAAATTTGTTCACTTTTTTCAAGTGAGTATACCTTTGTGTATGTGGCTGTCATTAAGAGAACTGAATCTAAAGAAGATAAAAATTTCTTTTTTTTTTTTTTTTCCTTTTTATGGCCACACCTATGGCATATGGAAGTTCCCTGGCAAGGAGTCAAATGGGAGCTACAGCTACAGCAATGCCAGATCTGAGCCACATCTGTGACCTACACCGTAGCAATGCTAGATCCTAAACCCACGGAGCAGAGCCAGGGATTGATCTCACATCCTCATAGATACAACATCAGGTCCTTAACCCACTGAGCCATAATGGAAACTCCAAGAATTTCTTTTCTTTTCTTTTCTTTTCTTTTTTTTTTTTTTTTCCTTTTTAGAGCTGTACCTGAGGCACGTGGAGGTTCCCAGGCTAGGAGTCGGATTGGAGCTACAGCTGCCAGCTTATGCCACAGCCACAACTTGGGATCTAAACCATGTCTGTGACCTACACCACAGCTCACAGAAACTCCGGATCCCTAACCCACTGAGCAAGGCCAGGGATCGGATCCATATCCTCATGGATCCTAGTTGGGTTCCTTAACTACTGAGCCAGGAAGGGAACTCCAAGAATTTATTTTCTTTATTGAGTCTTTTGTGAAGGGAGCTTTTGTATGTGTAAATATAAGGTTTTTAGAAATGTATGGTGCATATTGAGGTTATAATCATTGCCAAATAAAAAGTGTGTGAATTTGTCTTTTGAGTCATTCTGAAAGCCTGATTTCCGATACACCTTGCTGGTAAGTAAGTACTCCCTAGCCATCACTGTACCAGACGTTTCATTAAACACTCCAGCAACCTGCCCTTGTGCTGTTGGGGTCTTACTCCCCACCCACCCTCTCAATTATCAAAGCCTGGAGAAAATTACGTGAAAACCGGTTTGGGAGCAGGTAGAGAGGGGGCTGTGGTTAACTAGAGGGGTGGAGGGATTGGGAGCAGACTGTGCGCCTGTGTCAGAGGTAGGGGTCGAGGAGGCGACTGGAGGGGAGAAAGAACAGTAGAGGATTAGAGCATGACCAGGGGTGGGGTGTGCAGGAACAAGTGGTTCCATGTGACAGTTGAGGCATTTTGGGAACACCCAGGTCATGGCATTTAAGTACTGGTCACATGCTCACAAGCAGAGTTCATGCGAAGTTTTGTTTTTGCTCAGCCTGAGTAGGCAGCACTGTTCTGCAGCCTTAAAATAGCCAGGGGAAAACAGAGCTGCTTTCTGTTGTCTGTCCTGCTTATTCTCTCGATCCTGTTGTTGACTTTCCCTTTTTGCCCTGCATGGAGCTCCAGCCTTTTGGTAGAAGTACCTGTTTATGTGAAGGAAGATGCTAATACATTCGGAATTGATTTTAAAATCAACCTAAGACATGTCTTTCAGCGTGAAAGTGATCACGAGGCGGGAGATGGGGAAGAAAAAGAAAGACTCGCTTTACGTTTAAATCTGAAACTGGGAACATTATAGGGATCTGACTAAACATTGGTCCATTGTTTTGGTTGATATTATTTTGAGTGGATTAGAGGAAGAATAGTCATATTTATGCTGCATATTAACTAATGCATTTTTTCCAGTCTTAGCCTTTCTCATTTCTCATTATCTCCGTTGGGACTTTTCTAACTACCTTATAAGCCACAGAATGTCTGTTCTCATCTGTCAGTTTTTATGACTTACATTTTTATTTTTAAATCAGTTCATAGGCAGTAAGTATAAAGTGACTTCTTTTAGAATGAAGTTTTATGAAATCATGTTCATATAACATTCTTTTTTCTATTAGCTGTTCCTCGGTGAATTATATTACTCTTGTGATAGTTCTCAAGTTATTGGTGACGGTAATTCTTTGGAAGTCTCTTACCAAGTGTTTGTTCAGATGATAAAATTTTATTGCTGCCAGGAATCCTTGGCTCAGTTTTCAAACAGAAGAGAAGAAAAATCAACTTTTGCCTTCTCCATTCTTAAATTTTCGTCTGTAACCCGAAATGGCCATGCTTTAAATATTAAATTAGCTCTTTCATTCTTAATCTCTACAAGGGAAAAATAACTGAAGCAGCACGCTTTTAATATATATTTAGCCTAGTGTGCCAGACACATTGCAGTGTGCTCACTAGCCTCCTTATAACCGGTATTTGCATACAGCGCCTCTCTGCCTCTAAACCTTACCGGTTTCTCTTGAGGCCCCAACGCAAGGCTTCCTTCTTTAAGATGAGTGCAGTCGGCTATGCCCTGCTCTCCTCTGCACTGACCACTTACTGTCTGTTGTGCTCTTTGAATGACTAAATAATACAGGCCTCTGGCATTGCTAATACATACCTGGAGAGAGAAAGTGTAAACATATGAAGCAGGAGCTCTGTAGGATAGGGGTTTTCCCACACCTTCTGCTCCTTTGTGTCACCCGGTGCTGTCGCCACCGCACCAGACATGGCCGAGTAGTAAGTGATCCCTAAGTGCTGTGTGCATTCAGGTCAGATTAAAATGTGATTACATGTTGGAAGTCATGCAGTCCTTTAGATGAGTGCGTCCAAACAAGTGACTGTCTAAGAAGATTTAGGACCGACTGCTGTAAGAACAATTTGATTTGTTTAGACATGCTGTATTAAAGACTATTTTTAGTTCCTTAAAGACTGTTTTTCTTTTTTAAAAAGAGATCATTAGGATCTCTTTCAGGTTTATTATTTTCTCCAGTTTGAGATGGGTGTGTTTCCCCCTTGGAAGAAAATCTGGAAAAGGAAAAAAATTGTCATGTTTTTCTCCCATACAAATGTAATCACTTTTAATATTTTATTCCTGGCCAGACTTTTCATTGGGCACCTTTTGCCCCCACCCCCTTTAAAAAAAAAAAAACAATGGAATTATAATCCTATCCTTTCCACTTAACATTGTAACAAACTTTTTTTTTTTGCTTTTTAGGGCTGCCCTTGTGGCATATAGAGGTTCCCAGACTAGGGGTCTAATCGGAGCTGTTGCCTCTGGCCTAGTCCACAGCTCACGGCAATGGCGGATCCTTAACCCACTGAGTGAGGTCAGGGATTGAACCTGTGTCCTCATGGATGCTAGTCTGATTTCGTTTCCACTGAATCACGACGGGAATTCCTATAACAAACTTTTTATATTACAAATTGTAAATATAAGTTTAATAGCTTGTGTTAAAGCCCATAAGAGCTCCTTAATTGGATGGGCATGGAAAAATTGATGGTAAAATGTTTTTCTCCCTTCTCTACATAGTGGAAAAGAGGTAAATAAAGACACACCTTATTCCTGACATTTGGATGTTCTTGGCGGCAACAGGCTGACCAGCCTCTTGGGTTACGTTAGATTTGAATATATCTAGGGATGGTGCAGAGTAGTAAATAGTTGATGATCATGGAGCTGTAAACAGATGGTGTTGTAATTCTGTGTAGTTGTTTTTTGCAGTATATACAGACTACTTTTTGGAAAATGAAAAATGCTGATCTTGGAACTTAACATTTTGAGCTGTGTAGACGCTTTGTTTTTGAGTATCTTATACACTAGTTGAATAGCATTCATAAACCTGTGTACCACCTGTAACAATTACAACTATGAATCCATTTTTTTTTTTTGTCTTTTTGTCTTTTCTGGGGCTGCTCCCATAGCATATGGAGATTCCCAGGCTAAGGGTCTCATCAGAGCTGTAGCCATCGGCCTACACCACAGCCACAGCAACTCGGGACCCGAGCCGTGTCTGGGACGTACACCGCAGCTCACGGCAACGCCGGATCCTTAACCCACTGAGCAAGGCCAGGGATTGAATCCATATATCTTTAAGTTCACTTGTGTACTTTAAGAAAAACTCCTGGGTAATTATGTATTCAGGCTGAATAAGAAGTAATTGAAGTGATGCATTCTTTGCACACCTCCCTGTGTTGCGCCAGATTTTGCCCTTAAAAAAGTTAGAGTTTGTGAGAGAGTACTAGCTTCATTTATTGCCTACCTACATGGTTTCTAAGTAGGACATTTTGGGATGCTAATTTGTTTAAAAATTTGTGCTTGCTGATGTTGAAAGAAAACATTTGGTTTATGCATTGCTACATTTTTCACCATCTGATTCCTATTCCAAAAGTTTATTCAAAGTATGTTCTGTAACTTTGCTTAGTGAGTTGCATTCCGCCCATACCTTCTGGCTAAAGATAAGCATGTTATAGATACTTTCCATAGCATACAGGCTCTGCTCATAGTTGTCTTCCTGGTTGGACATCTAGCCTAGTGGTTCACGTTTGGGGATCCCAGGATGTGATGTGTGGGGATTGAGGAACTCTAGGGCAGTGAGTGTGCTTGGTGCTACTGTAACCTAGCAAAGGGCTCATGTGCCCACAGCATGAAAAGCCTAACTCTGACAGCGGGTTTGTAGCAAAGGAGGGGTTTATCACGGGGCGCCAGGTAAGGGAGTGGGAGACAAGCCGCAGATCTAGTCCTACTTGGTGTTTTGTGGGGTTTTTTTGTTGTTTTTTTTGTTTGTTTGTTTGTTTGTTTTAAATGAAGAACAAAGAGACCGGAGTTAATTATCTTGTGACTTTTTTTTTTTTTTTTTTGCTTTTTGAGGGCTGCACCCACAGCATATGAAAGTTCCCTGGCTAGAGGTCAAATCGGAGCTACAGCTGCCAGCCTATACCACACCACAGCAACGTGGGATCTGTGCCTCGTCTGTGGTCTACGCCAGAGCTCACAGGCAACGCCAGATCCTTAACCCACTGAGCGAGGCTAGGGATGGAACCCACACCCTCATGGATACTGGTCAGGCCCATTACAGCTGAGCCACAACAGGAACTTCCTCTGTGACATTTCTTAATCATAGTTTCAGGAATCAGGATGTGTCTGGTTTACGATTCTATGTCCATGGCTTGGAGGTCTGTTAACTTATCTTGCCCTGGAGAAACAACCTGCATTTGTACGTTAATGATGATATCTGTAACGGCGATTTTAGTGCATTATTGATGTTATCGGCAACCTCGATTTCAGTCATCTGACTCTGGTTGGTCACTCATTGTTGATTTAGTGCAGGATTGAGATCAGAGGAGACCAGAAAAGGAATAAAGTTTTGAATAGAGAGATGAATCGTAAACTCAGTAAGGGGACTCAGGTTTTTTTTTTGGCGGGGGGGAGCTCAGTCTAACTGGGGAGGACGTTTATAAGTGTTGCTTCTGTGAGACATGAGACAGAGATTGAAATGGGACCCAAATTTAGGTGTACTGACATCTGCTTTTGTATTTTTTCCAGAAAACCGGAGGTGGACTTTAAGCAGCTATTACTAATAAGAATTACAGTTAACACCTTTGGAAAGCTTAGTGATGAGTACCTGGCACTCCGCTGTGTGCTTTCCCTGTCACGTTCTCTTGTGATCTCATGTACCCCATCAGGTTGGCATGTTATCCTCCTTTAAGCAGATGAGGAAACTAAGGCTGAGGTCATGTGATTTCTCCAAACCTAGTTATATGACCTTAACAGTGGTGATCGAAAGATAATTTGGGTGCTGGCGTGGTGGATCTGGTATCCTTGAACAAATAGGAGAAACGGGCTGGCCCCTGTTTGGGGAGCAATCTCACAACTCTCTATGTAACATCTAATCTGTATTAAGACCCCCTTCCTGTCATCAGAATGCTCAGTGGCATTTTATAGGAGGCCATGTACTTGGTACCTGTGGATGAAACCTAGGTCATGAGTATGTATCCAGTGAATTGTAAGGCTGGTAAATGCTGCAGACATTGTGTTGTTGGAAAGATCGCATTGTGAGAGGTGGTCAGGAAAAGTTTCGTAGAATTTCTGGGGTTTACATCGGCAGGAGAGTATGACAGGCAGGAAGGCACCATGTTAACCAAGGTAAAAAAGCACGAGGGGTATTACTAGGATCTTGACTGTGGATGAAGCAAGAAAGAGCATGACGGCAGCAAGTTCGGAAAGCTGGTGGGGACCGGATTGGGAAGAGCTTTGAATTCCAGGCAAAGGAGTTTGGATCTTATTCTCTAGGTTCCGGGAAGCAGTGGAAAATTTAGGAGGAATTATTTGAAGAAAGTGACTAGATTCTCAGTTTCTGCAAGAAAGGGCGGCTGCCTGGAACGTTATTTTCTCTCCATGACTTTAGGCCTAGAACTGTCAGTACCTGTTTTTTTGAAATCTACCCGTCAACAACAATAAGGAAAGGAAAAGAAATTAATACAGCGAGAAATGACCCTTAGAGGCTTTGAGGTTGGTTTGCTTATTTTAATTTCCCTTCCCTACTCATTCAGAGAAGGCTGACAAATCTGAGTTCTCTAGAGAGAGAACTTCAGAGCATTTGTTAATAACTTGGAGACTCGTCCTTCCTGTATCCCATTCTGAAATCTCGAATGTGCCAACTCGTTACTGTATCTGGTTCCAGGGCCTTGATCACTCCCCCAGATGAAAGGCATTCCCACGATGTTTTTCAGGCTTTCTTGTCTTCTCAAAGGTCACTGTTTACTCTGTCCTACTTTATGCCTGTCATGTGGCAGAATGGAGGCCCGCTCCGTGAGCCGGCTCCGTGCAGGTCATGAGACGGGGCCGCCGCTCCTTGCAGGCACTCACCCTTTATGCCTCTTCACAAACAGCATTTGATTTGCTCCCGGCTTAGGCAGCAGGGTTGTAATTAAAATTAGCAAATGGCTGCTTAAAGTCTTGTTGCCTTTGGGGGAAAAGGCACTTTTTTCAGTTTGACAAACATTTTTATTTCATGGCACACTCTGCAGCTGTCAGTTATGTAGGTGATTCCTGTTCAGATATGTTCAAGCAGCCTCTAACATTTAAATGCACCGAAAATATCTGGCTAAGCTTGGTTACGCCAATCATTGGTATATAGGCTGAACATAGTTTTATTCAAAAGGTCAGAATTAATGGAATTTTGATATAAATACTTTTGGCTCCAGAGCCTCTTCCTACAATTAATAACAAATTATTGCCTCTGAAAATAAAAATCACTTGAATTTTTCTTTCTTTTTTGGGGGGAAGGGGGGGTCTGTATTTTGAGTGGCCCTTTGAACCAGTTCTGATTTCCTTCATGAAGATGGTGGTTATGTTGGCAGGTGGGAAGAGCCAGGAGGGTGCTTGGGAAACTATGAAGCATATGGGAATTAAACTCCTAGGGCTCTTTGGATGTTTCGGAATCCTGAAGAGTAAGAATCATAACGATGTGACTTAAAGTGTAATATTTTTCAGTTTCACTAAGTGAAATTAGTGAAATAATTAGAAATTAGAAATAATGCTTCCCATATCATGGGTAATTTATAGCCAGAGTTAAATGGAAAATAAGAATTGAATCTAGGGAGTTCCCGTCGTGGCTTGGTGGTTAATGAATCCGACTCGGAACCATGAGGTTGCCGGTTCGATCCCTGGCCTTGCTCAGTGGGTTAGTGATCCGGCATTGCCGTGAGCTGTGGTGTAGGTCACAGACTCGGCTCAGATCCTGGCGTAGGCCAGCGGCTACAGCTCCGATTCGACCCCTAGCCTGGGAACCTCCCGTATGCCTCGGGAGCGACCCAAGAAATGGCAAAAAGCCAAAAAAAAAAAAAATGAATCTAATAACTCTTTGATTTATCTATCACAAGGCCTTTTAGATTTGTAGTACCTCTTGCCTGTACTCCTGTGATAACCCAATGACTGTCTCCCGACCACAGCTTTGATTTCTCAATGATGCTGCTCCATCTCCCTGTTGCTCATTTGCTGCTTGCGTCCTGTAGGCGCACCTATGTGGGCAGCATGCCTGGCCGGATAATCAATGGCTTGAAGACTGTCGGGGTGAACAATCCAGTGTTCCTGTTAGATGAGGTGGACAAACTAGGAAAAAGTCTACAGGGTGATCCTGCAGCAGCTCTGCTTGAGGTAAGAGTTAGAAAATGCCCTGTCTGTAATCACACCTGAAGGTGAGTGAGAGCAGGTAATCCGATTTAAGAAACACACACATCGATGTAGGTTTAGTCATGGGACAAACACTTGATACAGAAGAAAGTCTGTAAAATCTGAAGCGACTTGATATTTAAATTACAGTGTCTGAGAGATTTCTTTTTCTTTCTTTTTTCTTTTTCTAATAATTCTCCTCATTTCCTTTTTTTTATTATTTTTATTTTTGGTGCATGTGGTGGTGTGTTTTTCCATGCCTGCAGCATGTGGAACTTTCTGGAGCAGGCAGTGAATTTGCACCACAGTTGTAACCAGAGCCAGGGCAGTGACAATGCCGGATCCTTAACCCACTAAGCCACGAGGAAATTCCTCCTTTTTGTGTTTTTTTTTTTTTTTTTTGTCCTTTTAGGGCCGCACCCCAGGCATATGGAGGTTCCCAGGCTAGGGATCTAATCAGAGCTGTAGCTGCCGGCCTACACCACAGCCACAGCAACTCGGGATCCAAACCAAACCTGCGACCCACACCATAGCTCACGGTAACGCCGGATCCCCAACCCACTGAGCAAGGCCAGGGATCAAACCCACAACCTCATGGTTCCTAGTCGGATTCGTTAACCACTGAGCCACGACCGGACCTCCTCCTCCTTTTTGTTTTTATCAAATGGTTTAACAAAATTTTATGCCTACTTATAGTTTAGAGGCCAGTAATTCTGGTCAGATAGTTCCAAAAAAAACCCAGCAAGCAGGTCTCCTTCTCTCTACAATTCCTTATTTCCTCTTCTGCCCTTGAACCTTCTTTTAGTTGATGAGTCTA
This sequence comes from Phacochoerus africanus, assembly GCF_016906955.1. Lineage (NCBI taxonomy): Eukaryota > Metazoa > Chordata > Mammalia > Artiodactyla > Suidae > Phacochoerus > Phacochoerus africanus. The sequence continues at coordinate 36,246,455 of NC_062551.1, read as the reverse complement.
TTCTCTAGGTAGCATAGCTATATTGCTTTCTTAATTTTACAGTTTTTGCCTTTATCTGTTGATTCCTTTTCATGTGAGATGAGGATTCTGCTTGCTTGCTCCCTTTTGCCCCATTATCTCATTTTTATACCCCAATTTCCCAATATAATTTTTTCCTGATTTTGTTCAGTCACTGTTGAGTATTTACATTATTGTAGTCACAGGAGTGCTTTTCACAGCTGAGCCACGTGGTGAACTATGATCGTTTTTCTCTTTCTGTCCTTTTTGTTTTCCTGTACGTGGAGTTGTAAAAAATCTTTTTAGAGTTAATAATTGTCTTGTTTCTTTTGTTTACTTTCACTAACTGTCTGATTCTCGTTTTGAGCCTTTGAGGCACATTGTGATGGGTCAGTTTGGTCTTCTCTAAGCCTCCAGTGTGAACTGGTTGTTCTCACATCTGGCACAGAGCTGCCATCCTAGGCTCTCCCTCCAACTGCCCCCCGCCAAGTTAGGTTTCCTGGTTCTAGTATTCCATGCTTTCCTTCCTTTCTTGGTTTATTCTCTCATTATCATGATGTTAGTCCCCCAGTAGCTTCCTGAGAAAGCGCGTGTGGATGGCAAACGTTCCTCTACTTGGCATATCTGAAAATGTCTTTGTGCTTCCCCTTATGCTTGATTGATAGTTTGACTGGGTATAGAATTCCAGTTGGAAATAGTTTTCCTGCAAAATTGTAAAGACATTTCTCCATTGTTTTCTAGTTTGCAGGGTTGTTATTGATAAGACTAAGCTGTTTGTCTTACTTTCTGAAAACTTTTTGGATTTCCTTTTTAAAAAATTTACAATAATCTCCTTGGGTCTCTTCGTTCCCATTTTTGCTGATATTTTGAAGATTTTTTTGTGTTGGAAAATCTTTTTTTATTTAGGAAAATTTTCTTGAATCTTTTTGGTAATAATTCTTCATTTTGGGGGAACGCCTACTAGATTGATGTTAGAGCTTTAATTTTCTTATCTCTATTACCCATCTTTTCTCTTTTTTTGCTCACTTTCTGTGAAGACGTCCTCAGATTTATCCTTTAATCCTTCTATGAGTTATCATTTCAAAGAGCCCTTTTTAAAAAACTTCTCTGGATGTTCTTTTTATAGTGTCTTGCTCTTGTTACATAGTTATTAATATGTCCTTTTATCTCTATGAGAAAAATACGAATCTATTTTTAAAACTTTTTTCTTCTCTTTGCTCTAAAGCTGCATTCATTTATTTGTTCGTTACATATTTTTTCCAGTCTCCATCTTTTATATTAGAGTCTTTCAGTAGATGTGTGGTAATTTTTATGTGTTATGTATACAAAGAGGCTGACTGGAATCTCTGAGCATATGAGAGGGAGCTTATTGATGATGAGTTTCATGATAGGGTCCTCTGACTAGGCCATTTGATTGAGGAACCTCCTATGTCAGTAACTTTAGGTCTTTCTTCTGAGGCTGGTCGTATTTCTCAGAGAAGACTCTTCATGTTTCTTGGCTTGAGAATGAACATTGTCATTGCCCACATACCCATTAGCAGCCACTCACTGTCCATTCCCCCCCTCACACCCTCCTGACAACCACTAATTTTTTTGCCTCATGGATTTGCCTAGTTTGGATATTTCATATAAATGGAATCATACAACATAGGGCCTTTTCAGACTAGCTTACTTCACTTAGCATAATTTTTTCAGGGTTCATCCATCTTGTATGTGTCAGAACTGCATTCCTTTTTTACCGCTAAATATCATTCTGTTGCATTTTTGTACCATATTTTGTTTGTCATTGAGCGGTCAGTGGACATTTGGCTTGCTCCCACCTTTTGGACTGTTCTGAATCATGCTGCTGTTAGCATTCATGTTCAAGTTTTTGTGTAAACATAGGTTTTTCCGTTCTCTTGGGTGTATGTCTAGGAGTGGAATTGCTGGATCATATGGAAATTCTGTGTTTAACATTTTGAGGAACTTCCAAACTATTTTCCAAAGTGGCTATACCATTTTAATATCTCACTAACAGTATGTAAGGGTTCCAGTTTCTCTGCATCCTCATCAGCACTTGTTGTCTGTCTTTTTTATTTTAGCCATCCATTGTTTCAGTATGTGTGAATGATAGCTCATTGTGGTTTTGATTTTCATTTCCCTAATTGATAATAATATTGAGCATCTTTTCATGTGTTTACCAGTCATTTGTGTGTCTTCTTTGTGGAAATAGCTTTTTAAATCATTTGCCCATTTTTAATTGAGTATGTATCTTTTTCTTGTTGAATTCCGTATATATTCTGGATACAAGTCCCTAGTCAGCTACATGATTTGCAAATATTTTTACCAGTTTTGTGGGTGTTCTCTGCACTTTCTTGATGATGTTCTTTGGCATATGAAAGTTTTTAATTTTGATAAAGTCTAATTTATATTCATTTTTCTTTTGTCACTGTGGTTTTGATGTCATAGTTAAGAAGCCACTGCCTAGGAGTTCCCGTCATGGCTCAGTGGTTAACGAATCCGACTAGGAACCATGAGGTTGCAGGTTCGATCCCTGGCCTTGCTCAGTGGGTTGGGGATCTGACGTTGCCATGAGCTGTGGTATAGGTTGCAGACGTGGCTCGGATCCTGTGTTGCTGTGGCTCTGGTGTGGGCTGGCGGCTACAGCTCCGATTAGACCCCTAGCCTGTTTGTTTGTTTGTTTTTGTTTTGTTTGTTTTTTTGCCTCTTCTTGGGCTGCTCCCGCTACATGTGGAGGTTCCCAGGCTAGGGGTCGAATTGGAGCTGTAGACGCCGGCCTACGTCAGAGCCACAGCAATGCGGGATCCCTGCCTCCCAGCCACGTCTACAACCCACACCACACAGCTCACGGCAACGCTGTGAGCAAGGCCAGGGATCGAACCGGCAACCTCATGGTTCCTAGTTGGATTCGTTAACCACTGAGCCACGATGGGAACTCCCCAAGCACCATTTGTTGAAGACTTGTTTTTCTGTGGAATGTTACCCTTGTGAAACATTGGATGAAGCCCACTCACATTATGGAGGGAAACTACTAACCCAGGGTTCACCACTTTAAATGTTAATTTCATTCAAATCACTGTTCAAGTTGACATATGAAATTAACCATTGCAAATACTGTGTAAAAACTTAGTTTCAACAAGCCCTCCTTCCCTCAGCCCTCTTTTATACCATCTTTGTCATACAGAATACATGTCTGTACATTATAAGCTTATCAGCACAGTAATATGTTTTTCACTATTGTAGTAGTTACGTTGTGTAAAGTTGGAGCAAAAACTGAAGTAGCAAATACTAAATTATTGCTTCTAGGAGAAATTCAGGGTTAGCTTCCTACATTCCAATTCATTAGCCAGTCAGTCTGTAACTTTGTTTTATTTGTGTTTCTGGGGGATTTTTTGTTTGTTTGTTTGTTTTTGTTTTTTTTTGTTTGGTTGGTTGGTAGCGTTTTTTTTGGCCACATCTGTGGCATGTGGAAGTTCCTGGACCAGGGTTTAAACCCACACCACAGCAGCAACCTGAGCCATTGCAGTGACAACACTTGATCCTTAACCTACTGCACCACAAGGGAACTCCTTGTGTTTCTGTTTCAAGTTGCCTTATTTATATATTTAATATATTTATTGTTGATTCTTTAAAACATTAAACTCATGAGGAGTTCCCATTGTGGCCCAAGGGGTTAAGAACCAGACTAGTATCCATAAGGATGCAGGTTTGCATCCCAGTCTTCCTCAGTGGATTAAGGATCCAGCTTTGCCACAAATTGTAGCGTAGGTTACACATGTAGCTTGTATCCTGCATTGCTGTGGCTGTCACAGCTGCAGCTCCAATTTGACGCTAGCCCAGGAACTTCCATATGCCACAGGTGTGGCCATAAAAAAAAGCAAAACAGACAAACAAACAAAAAAAAACCCCATTAAATTCATGACCATCAACCCTATAATTCATGCATGAATGAAGTTTATCTAACACATTTTCTCCATAAAGCGTATCATAGCCTTCATGCTCATAGGAACACTACAGCACCAGCACTGCCTTTTGGGCTTTTAAAGAGCAAAATCACTAATAAAAAACACAAAAATGTAAAAAGCCTGGCGCTAAATAGACTGCAGGAAGGATACTTGCTTAGAATATGAGAATTAAAATAAGGCAAAGCAATCACCTTGTTTGACCTCAGGTCAGAATATGCACCCTAGGTGATGTGCTATTCTCTGTCTGCAAATGACCGCAGAATCACTACAAGTATTAATGTTGGAGTTCCAGAGAAATTCTAGCAAATAGGTGAATTTACAAAGATAAAAATCCATGAATAGTAAGGATCAAACATAATTATTGCTTAATGAGGTTTTTTGAATCAGATAATATGAGTTATAAAACAAAAATGCATTTATACTGTCTTTTATATTAACTAATGTAATTACTTTTATTGTGTTATTTCTTTGAATGGATACAGTTTAATCATCTTTTACTTCAGCCTTTAGTATTCTTATAGTGTGGTCTGCTGGCTACACTATAGTGTGGTCTTCTGTGCTTTTATTTGTTTTAAATCTGGGAGTGCCTTATTTTCTTCATTTTTGGAAAATAGTTTTGTTGTATATATAATTCTTGGTTCACAGTATTTTTTTCTTTCAATATGTCCTACAAATGCAAAGTCAGCTGTTAATCTTATGGAAGATCTCTTGTACTTAATGAAAACAGCATTTTTTCTTGTTACTTTCAAGATTCTTTGTCTTTGTCTTTTGACAGTTTGTCTGTGATGAGTATAGCTATGAATCTGTGAGTTTACCTAGGGTTTGTTGAGCTTATTAGATGTGTCAATTGACATTTTTCACCAAATTTACTAAGGTAATGGCCATTATTTTTCAAATATTCTTTATGTTCCTTCCTCTTAATCTTCTCCATTCTGGACTCCTATTATGAGTATGTTGGTAATTTTTTTAATATCTAGTAGATCCCTGGGGCACTGTTCATCTCTTTGCTCTTTTCTTTCTGCTTACGTTAGGTAATCTCAATTCACCTATCTTCAAGTTCATTGATTCTTTCTTCTACCAGCTGAAATGCTGTTCAGCCCACCTAGTGATTTTTGTGTCATTCAAGTTACTATAGTTTTCAACCCTAAAATTTCTGTTTGCTTCCTTTTTTGATTCTTGTCTCTATTGATATTCTTTGTTAGAACATCCTTCTCATAGTTTCCTGCAGTTCTTCAGACAGGGTTTCCTTTAGTTTTGTTTTTTAATTATGGTAAAATACACAGAACATAAAATTTGCCATCTTAATCAGTTTGAAGTGTACAGCTCAGTAGTATTAGGTGTATTCACTTTTTTTGTGTAACCAATATCTAGAACTTTCCCATCTTGCAAAACTGAAACTCTATACTCATTAAACAGCAACTCCCCATTTCTTTCTCCCTTAGCCCTTGACAACTCTCATTCTCTTTTCCGTCTCTCTAAGTTTGACTAATCTATTCATCCTTTAAAAAGTGGAATCATATAGTATGTGTCTTTTTGTAACTGGTTCATTTCACTTTACATAATATCTTCAAAGTTCATCCATGTTGTAGAATTAGTTTTTTGAAATATATATAATAGCTGATTTTAAATCTTTGTCTAAGAAGTCTAACATCTGGGCTTCACTGCTTTTTTTTTTTTTTTTCCCTTTGACTGATTTTAGACCTTGCTTCTGTGTTTCTTCGTATGTCTTGTAATTTCTTTCTTGAGACTGAACATATAAAATATTATGGTCTTAAAATAACATCAGATTTTCCCCTCCTCCAAAGATTTGTTTTATTGTTTCTATTTATTTATTTATTTTTAGAGGTTATCTTGGTCTCATTCTGTAAAGCCTGTATTTTTTGTCATGTGTGGCCACTGAAGTTGCTGAATTTATTTAGTGGTCAGCTAATGCTATGACAAAGATTTCCTAAGGTGTCTGAACCAGTGGCTCTCCCACTCTTTGCCAAGGGTCTTTCTAACACTGGGACAGAGAGTTTACAACTCTGCTGAGCCTTCATTTCCTCTTTTGCAGAGCCTAAGTGTCTGCCAGAGGTGAGTTTCGAAGGCTTTCTCAGGTCTCTCTTGGTTATACTTATCGTCCTATACATATATGACCTTCTAGATTCCCAGGAGTATTTCAAAGCTTTTAAAAGACTGCTGTGAATATCTCATCCCCCAGATTTTAAGTTTTTTATTAGTTCCAACTGGTGTTGCTGCCTTAGGCAGCTGCAGTGTTAAACAGTTATTGTTGGTTGTTTTTGACAAATGCCCTGCGGATAGGGCTGTTTACACAGAGAGTGGTCTCTGAGTCAGGTCAAATAAAGATAAATCCTGAGAATGGAGCCTTTCCAAGGAATTATCAAATTAAATACTGACTTTCCCTGGGGGTAGTGGTTTGAGGGTTTGAGCAGCTCTAATCCTATTCTGCCTTCCTCAGGGGTTGCTAGGCTATTGTTTTTCACAGCTCTTGTGGTTGTGAGGCTATTAGTTTTCAAAGCGCCTGTGAACTTGTGAGAAGGGGAAAGAGCAAAGCAAGTTAGAATACAACAAAGCCTGTTATGTTTACTGAAATTTGATTTTTTTTCTTGAATAAACACTCAGGTTGTTGCAAGTTAATTTCTAGAATTCTGAAAAAGTTGATATTGACAACATTTGCCAGTGTTCTCATTGCTTTTGTGGAGGAACAGATTTTCAGACTTCCTTACTCTCCCATTCTAGAAGTACGTTCTCATACATTTAGTTTGAATTCTGTACGTAAATGATTTCATTGCTTCTCATCTTTTGATTTATTTGTTGTTCAGATGGAATTTATCTTCAGGTTACTTTTTTAAAGGATTTGTTTATGGGTTATGTTTTGAGAATTTTTATATTTGCTGAGGGCTCTGTGTTGTCTATACCAGTAATCCCCATATGTTTTGCTCACACATTCCATCTGTAAAAATTTTTGGAAATATATCTCTCCCTAATGTAAATGTGTATGTGTGATAAGGATGTATTAGGCTGCTCAGGATATCATAACAAAATACCATAGACTGGGTGGTTTAAAAAAACAAGCACATTAATTTTCTCACAGTTTTGGAAACTGGAAGTCAAAGAGCAAGGTCTCATTAACAGATTTGATTTCTTTGGAGATCTCTTTCCTTGGCTTTCTAACCACCCCCTTCTCCCTCTGTCCTCACATGGCCTTTTCTCAGTTCTTGTGAGTCTCTTGTCTTTCTCTCTCTCTCTCTCGTTTTTTTTTTTTTTTTTTTTGCCATTTCTTGGGCCACTCCTGCAGCATATGGAGGTTCCCAGACTAGGGGTCCAATCGGAGCTGTAGCTGCTGACCTACACCAGAGCCACAGCAACGCAGGATCCGAGCCGCGTCTGCAACCTACACCACAGCTCACAGCAACACTGGATCCTTAACCCACTGAGCAAGGCCAGGAATTGAACACGCAACCTCATGGTTCCTAGTCAGATTTGTTAACCACTGAGCCACAGCGGGAACTCCCTCTCTTTCTCTTTTAAGGACACCAGTCATATTGGATTAGGGCCCCACCTTTATGGCCTCTTTTAACCCTAATTACCTCCTTAAAGCCCGGTTTCCAAATATATTCACATTGAGGGGACACAATTCAGTATATAACAAAGGATAAGTGTATTAACATATACATAACATTTATGAACTATTGTACTAATGTTAGATACTTATATGTACAACACACAGAATAAATTTAAAAGATAAAGTAATTATTTTTTAGTGAAAATAATGTATTCTAATTAGGTAATTGTTTCTATTTCATAATGTGGCTGTCAAAGCTTATTCTAGAAATAATGTCAGCTCTTACCATTTTCTTGTTCACATCTTTACCTCTATTATTTTTAATTTTGCAGGAATCTTATAAAACACTCCATTCATCCATTTATAGTCTATAAAAATACTTAAATCAGGCACACATGGACTGCAGAGTGCTATATTACAGTTAAAGCAGATGAGTAAGGGTCCCACAGTCAGCCCTTTATGTTATGGGATTTCCGCTATTAGAATATATCATGTGTGTGCTGTGTTCTAGGTAAGGTCATTAATTTTTACATTAATTTTTTTTTTTTGGTCTTTTTGCCTTTTCTTGAGCCGATTCCGCTGCATATGGAGGTTCCCAGGCTAGGGGGTCTGACTGGAGCTGTAGTCACCGGCCTACGCCAGAGCCACAGCAACGCAGGATCCGAGCCGTGTCTGCGACCCACATCACAGCTCACAGCCACACCAGATCCTTAACCCACTAAGCAAGGCCAGGGATCGAACCTGGAACCTCATGGTTCCTAGTCGGATTCATTAACCACTGCGCCATGACGGGAACTCCTGTACATTAAATATTTTAAAAACTAATTTCCTTCTGGTGCTTATAGATATATAAGAATATATATCTAGATATATATGAATATATACACCAATATTTTCTACTTGCACTTTGGGAGGGTATTCTATTTTATTTTATTACATTGTATTTGTTTTTTTTTTTTGTTTTGTTTTTTTAGGGCTGCACTCATGGCATGTGGAGGTTCCCAGGCTGGGGCCTAATGGGAGTTACAGCTGCCAGCCTATGCCATAGCCACAGGAGGTTATTCTAAACATTCCACTTTTGTGGCCACTGGTCTAAACACAAAGTACAGATACAGTCAGAGTTGAGTAGTGGGTTCACAGGTATTCACTTTGTTATGCTTCATATCATATGTGTTGCAAATATTCTATGTGATAAAATATTTTAAAAAATATTTTAAATCCGTCATAATTTTGTTTGACAATCCTATAGGTATTATCCTAATAACATTCTGTTATTTATTATTGTACAAGAGGAGTCTAAGGCTTTTCAATGTGTAGTATTGAGTCTTCTAGAATATTTTCTCGGTTATTTTTTTAGTTACATCCTATTTTACAACTGCTGAGACCTCTTCTTCAGTTATATCAATTAGCGATGAATTCGATATCTTTGCTTTTTCTGTATCTTTCCCTTATATAGCTTTGCTGCCTTTTTCTTCCATGTTCTGGACATTTTTCTCAATTTTGTCATTATCACTGATTTAATTTCTGTGCTTATCTTCTTGTGTGGCTTTCAGACTTAATTTAGTCATTTATTTTACTCTATTGATTTTTACTTCTACCTTTTTGTTCAGCCATGACAAAAATTGAGAGAAAATGGTATAATGAGTCATAAAATTTATTTCCCAGCTTTAACAATTACCGTCTCATGGCCAATCTTGTTTCATTTGTTCTTACCCATTCTCCCTCATCCCACTCCTATTTTTTTTGATCAAATTCCAGACATACCTTTTCATAGAAATTTTACCATCTGTCTCTAAAGGATACAGACCTTTTAAGAAATATTTTTAAGGTTGATTAATTTTTGTTTGGCTTTTTTTAGGGCCACACCCATGGCATATGGAGGTTCCCAGGGTAGGGGTCCAGTCGGAGCTGTAGCTGCTGGCCCATGCCACAGTGATGTCAGATCCAAGCCGCGTCTGCGACCTACACCACAGCTCATAGCAACGCCAGATCCTTAACTCACTAAGTGAGGCCAGGGATCGAACCCTCAACCTCATGGTTCCTAGTCATATTTGTTTCTGCTGCGCCATGATGGGAACTCCAGCATTTCTAAAACATATCCAACATGTATGTATCAAGTTTAATTAAGTAATAATTTTTATTTAACTAGACAATGGGTTCAACTAAGATTGCCATAATTTTTATTTAACTAGACAATGGGTTTAACTAAGATTGCCATACATAGATTAACATTTTTCAGGTAATTAGTAGATCGTAATATTACTCTTAGCCAATTTATACTGAACATCATTAGAATTATCTTTGATGACTTGAAAGTAACTTGTTTTTATAATATTAGACATGGTTAAGTCTAGCGAAAATATGAATAGTAGAACTTCCTGGGAATTATATTCTAGACAAAAAATGAGTTTCCAGCAACAATTAATGCTCAGTAAAATTCAAGAATCTTCAAGAGTAAAGGGCTTTGAATTAGGACGGACATATTTAAAAATAAATAAATCTTCAGAAAGGGAATCAGAAGCAAGGAAAAGCTGGTTATTTAGTAAAATTGTGATTGGTAAATATTTTAGTCATTTTACTTCCTTTTTGACTCTGTATGTCAGCCCTATTTAGTGTGTCTATTCTAATCTAATCTACATGAAAGTAATGATACGTTGAAGGTTTAGAACATGTAAAAGGCGCTTGGTGCCTAATGTTCTGGGTAGACCTCTCCGCTGTGAGTGCCCGAGACTTAGAGCATTTCAGCACTGACTGAAGAGGGTATGTTCTCCTTAACCTACAGTTGTCCAATGTTTTAAGACTCTAATTGGTAAATTACCTAATTTAAGAAATATTGAGGAGTTCCCGTTGTGGCACAGGGGGTTAAGAACCCGACTAGTATCCATGAGGATATGGGTTCAGTCCCTGGCCTTGCTCAGTGGGTTCAGGATCCAGGGTTGCCCTGAGCTGTGGCGTAGGTTGCAGACTCGCTTGGATCCCACACGGCTGTGGCTGTGGCGCAGGCCAGAGGCTACAGCGCCAATTCGACGCCTAGCCTGGGAACTTCCATGTGCCCCCAGTGTGGTCCTAAAAAAAGAAAAAAGAGAAAGAAATATTGATATTTTGCTCATTATAAACCAAAAGGTTTTGCTTTCAGGCCTTTTCAAAAAGTGGAATAGCCCTTGAGCTATATCAGAATATAGCTGCAGGGAGTTCCCGTCGTGGGGCAGTGATTAACGAATCCAACTAGGAACCATGAGGTTACGGGTTCGATCCCTGGCCTTGCTCAGTGGGTCAAGGATCCGGCGTTGCCGTGAGCTGTGGTGTAGGTCGCAGATGTGGCTTGGATCCCCTGTTGCTGTGGCTCTGGCATAGGCGGTGGCTACAGCTCCAATTTGACCCCTAACCTGGGAACCTCCATATGCCGCGAGAGTGGCCCAAGAAACGGCAAAAAGACCAAAAAAAAAAAAAATATATATATATATATATATATATAGCTGTAGAGTCATTTTTGCTGGTCTGCTCTTGTTTGGAATTCCCTTTTCTGTTAAAGGCTTTCTGATAATGTTTGAGGAGGAATATACTAATTAGTGTTTTTACCTGTTACCTAAGAATTTCAAAATGCCCCACACATTTGCTTTATAATCCCATAGCAGTTAAGAGAGGGCGTGTGACCAAGAGGGAAACTGGTTCTGCAGGATAGGTCAACTTATTTACGGCTACCCAGTGGACCATTACTAGATTTAAGAACAAAGCTCGAAAGACTGCTTTTTGGTTCTTTGTGGATTTATGTGTTTTACACATTTTTGACATCGAAAGGTCCCTTGTTGCGGGGGGTCGGTATTTAGAATAGAGGGACTATATATATGGACTCCTGCTCAGGCTTTTAGTGTTCTCCCCATGTTTTCCAAACTAAACTGCATTGAGCAGAAATACCACCCTTGTTACTATATCACGTTTTAACTTACACAGCTTTCCTTTGGAACTACTGAATCTGTTTAAATGTTCATTGTTCTCCCACAGGTGTTGGATCCCGAACAAAACCATAACTTCACAGATCATTATCTAAATGTGGCCTTTGACCTTTCCCAAGTTCTTTTTATAGCGACTGCCAACACCACTGCTACTATTCCACCTGCTTTGTTGGACAGAATGGAGATCATTCAGGTGCCAGGTACTTGACTTATAAACAAAATCATTATTTTGTCAAATGAAAAGCTGTTTCTTGCTTTTCAGAGCACAGCTCTTTAAAATTGGTTGAGCGGTGGAGTTGGGTTTTTTAATTTTTTATTTTACTTTATGTTTTATGAACACAGGTTCATTTTTTCCCCCCACTGCTATATTTCCAGTGCATATTATTAGCTGGACATGGCACCTTTTTTTTTTTTCCCTACTTTTTTTGTAGTTAGACCAATTTTTTTATTTTTTTTAATTTATTTTTTTTAGTTAGAATATAGTTGATGTATTGAGCTGTGGAATTTTGAGTAAGAGGTGGATTTGCCAGCGTATGATCTTCAGAAGTTCTGAATCTGGTGTATAAACCAGCTTTTATATAGACTCAAAGTGTATAAAATTTCACAAAATCTTTTGTTTTTAAACCATGATAATAAGTGTGTATGTTGTGTGAAACATAAGAATACATTTTGCATGACAGTTACAGATTTCACTTAGTGTTAAAGAATGATCACTTGTATGGAAAACAAGATATTCTTCTTTGAAGCAGTTTTTTAAATTACAGATAAAAATTATTTTTTCAAGGTAAGGGTCTAAAACGCAAAAATTGATCTTCCATAGCCATTGTAGCTTCTTGTCTATCAGATTTTAAGTTTTTTTTCCATTTCCAGGAAAGTATAATCATTGATTCTCGTTGAGGTAGGTCCTAAAATATTCTCTTTATTACATCTGACCTCATTTTTATATAAAAGTACAGGGTGCTTTTACATTCCTCTTCTTTTTAGTTGAATCTGTCAAATAGTTATATACTTTTTTCCCCATGTCTTCTTCACTGGAGTGTGTAAAAAAGTCCTTTGGTTACACTTAGTAAATCTTAATGTTTCTCCCTTATTTAAATTGCTCAGAATTCCTTTTCCCTAGAAGAGATCAAATATCAGTGGGTATATGTTAAAATGAAAATAGAATATAAGCTAAATATATTTAGATTTTAAATATAACCTAAGTATGTATATTTCATATTAATCTGAAATATATTTTGTCTATCAAGTAAATGATAATTGGATTTCTTAGTTATCTGTTAGCCCTGCAGGTTTCTGTAGTTTTCTAATACAGTGGAGTAAAATTTACTTTCTGCCTATTTATAAGACTCAAAAAAATGAGTAATGAGATCCAGTTGCCTGGAAACGGCAAATTAAGGTGAAAATCCATAATATGCTAACAGGAAGTGAAATAATCGGGGCAGCTGCTGCAGAGGTGGACGTGTGAGGCTGTCCTCTTGTGCAGGTTTGGTTATCCTGTCTTCCAGCTTTTCTGGTGTTTTTTATTTCCGCATTCTACTCAAAAGACACCTTGTCAACTCATCTTTTTAATTTTGGTTTGTTAAATGGAAAGGGAGCAATTATCGTACTGGAATTTTACCTGATAGAATTTAACGACAGAGTAAATTTATATTCATTGAAGCTTTTAAGTAGATAAGAACATAAAGTCTTTTAAACATATAAATTAATGTGTAATTCCAACATCTAGAGGGAAAAATGCTTTTATAGGGACCCCTTAGTTTTGTTAAAATTTATAATCGAAACTCTGGAAATAGCCCTCTTGCAGCTCTTCCCTCCAAATCGTAATTGAGTCTTTGTTGTTGCCATTGCAAGTTTTTTCCTTTATGTATCAAATTATGCTAAAGAAAAGAGGGTATTTGCTTATTAAATAATAAAATACAAACTTGCATTTGTGTTAAGGAGGTAATTATCTCTAATGAGATAGCTTTTTTTTCTCTTTGAGATACATCATTTAATCAAAAGACTTTCAAACTCTGTGCTTCTTTAGTAAGTGCTCGTCTTATGTGTGAGGAAGTTGGAAATTTGAACATTTATTGCTTGGGGATTAAATTTCTTTCTACTGATATAGTCTTAGTGGAAGTCATACTTAAATTCACTCTAAATCCAAGATCCTTTGAGTCTGCATTGCATTTCCTCATGGCACTGTGGACGCCACGTGAGTAATGACGGCTTCTTTCCAGGGTATACACAAGAGGAGAAGATCGAGATCGCCCACAGGCACTTGATCCCAAAGCAACTGGAACAGCATGGGCTGACTCCTCAGCAGATTCAGATCCCTCAGGTGACTACTCTGGACGTCATCACCAGGTTAGTCAGCTGTCCTGAGGCTTCAATCATGTCCAAGCCTGGAACGTAGATTCCTGTTTGACTGGCACCTCAGAGCATCGCTTTCCCCTGTGCAGCCAGTTCCCAGCAAACCTTTCCGTGTAACTGTCGACGTGCACAGGGCTCTGTAGGAGGCAGAGAGTCACAGAAGAAGCACTTAGAGTCTCTTCATAGCTAACTAAGGACTCATAGTTCAGCCAGAATTTCAACTTTTCCCTAACAGCAGCGTATGGAATTAATTTGATAAGTTAACAACCAAAAACATGGAAACTCTTGAGACACCTTTTATGCCCCAGGATCCTGAAAGTTGAATGCTCCCAAGACGTGAGATGTAGCTTCCAGACATTGGTTTGAAGTTACTCAGATTTTCTTTTCCTCCCTTTGAGAGGTTTTTTGTTTGTTTGTTTGTTTGTTTTTTAAATCCTTAGTTTTCGTCCTTGGAATTAACACCAAACAACAGAGAAGATACTTTCCCAAGTTAGCTACCAAGTAGTTAAGCCTATGGCAAGCAGTGCATAAATTATCTGAGTAGAGTATTGCTTCATCTGACGTACAGATTGCACGTTTGACTGGAAAATGTATCCTGTTGAGAATTTCTGTCTACAATAGCCTCTCACAGTTTTCCTGGCTCAGCATTGCAGGTCCATTGCATCATCTGGCAAGTGGTGTCAGGCTGCCAGGACTCCTCCTGCAGCCTGTTCCCAGTAACCACTGGTTTTCAAAGGAGGGGAAGTCTCTCTCTGTTTTGAACTTTGACTTAGAGTTTGGCCAGTCAGACTGCTTTTTGATCGAAGCCAGCCTCCTTATGAAAGTCTCTTTGGAAGTCGGTTTAAATTTACATGCGAAACAGTAAGACTCAGTCTGACCTGGGAGTTCCTTTTCTTGTGACTTACTGGGTGGATGACGCCAGAGGAAATAAAACAGGTGATTTACACACCAAAGTCTTCCAAAAATATCATTATTCCAGATAACGCCCCTGATGTCTTTGGGTAACTTTCAACAAGTCACTGAACCCTTTTTGATAGCTTCCCCATCTGTAATATATGAGCAATAGAGAAAAAATAGCCATTCATAGCTTATCTGGATCTAAATGCGAATGACTTGAGGAGTAATTGCTATTTGTATTTCCCAGTTGTTGTCTGGAGAACGATTTCTTTTTCTTTTTCTTTTTTTATTCTTTTTTAGAGCACTATATTTTTTTATGTATTTTTTGGCTGCATTCTTGGCATGTCAAGGGTCCTGGGCCAGGGATCGAACCCGAGCCACAGCTGCAGTCTACATCTCAGTTGAGCAACGCTGGATCCTTAACCTACTTGTCACAAAGGAACTTCCGTGTTTCCTTTTCATGTACTTGTTCACTCAAAACATCAGATATTGAAAGCTGTGAACGTCAGGAAATTTCTCGGAGCAGTTTTCATATTTTTAAAAAACAGCACAGGTGTTTGCTACACCAGGCAGGTTTTGGATATTTAGTGAGTTACCCAACTTCAGACATAGTTTTTCATCTTTCCCGTGTTTTTCGTCTTCTCCTGTGTGGTAGTCAGACCCATAGAGTTCAGCAGGCGGGGAGGGAGTCCTAGAAGTCACCTCCTCCCGCTTGGCTCCCAGCGTAACTAGCCTGCTTGAATTACAGTGGTTACTGTAAACTCCTCTTTGGTGAGTAAATGTCACTGTTATAAAATAATCTTTATATTTACCTCCCTCTCATTTTCTCATTCTGCCCTATACATACACCTAGAATCTAAGTATACTCCCTTTCTTGTACAGCCCTTCTGGCATTAAAAAAAAAAAAAAAAAAAAAGGCTGTCATCCCATAAATGCTCTATTCTTCAAGTTAAACATTCCTATTATCTTTTTATCATTCCTCTCAACCTACTTTAAAGACATTTTACTCTGCTGATTAGTCTTTTTCTGAGTGATTCCTCTAATGTCAGTGTCTCTTTTAAAATTAAACATCCAGAATGGAACTGAGTATTTCAGATGTAGCCTAAATAGCTCATGATATAAGAAGACCACCAATTGTCTTATTCTGACTATATTATTTTATGACTCTATCTCAAGATTTTTAGCTTTTTTAGGTTATCCTCTTTCCTCTTGCACTTAGAGTTGCCTAATACCTTTAGTTCTCTTGCATGTGAATTTCTGCTACGCTTGGTCTATTCCATTCTGTATTTATACAGTTGAGTTTTTTAAAGCCCAAATGTAGAAGTTTGCAGTTAGGGACTTTTTGTTGTTGTTGTTGTTGCTTTTGGGGCCTGCATATGATGGTCCCCAGGCTAGGGGTTGAATCAGAGCTACAGCTGCCAGTCTATGCCACAGCCACAGAACACCAGGTCCGAGCCACATCTGCGACCTACACCACTGCTCACGGCAACCCCAGATCCTTAACCCACTGAGCAAGGCCAGGGATTGAACCCGCAACCTCATGGTTACTAGTCGGATTTGTTTCCGCTGCACCACAACAGGAACTCCCCGTTGTGGATAGTTTAATATACAAGTTAGTGTCAGCTACCGTTGCCGTACATTGTTTTTTTTTTTTTCATCTTAATTATCATCAAGTACGTGAGTTTTATATCCTTTAAAAATTGGCATCTTCATGATCATCAAGTCAAGGGAAGAAACATCAACCAGTTCTTATTTGGCCCTGGTAACTCTTCCTTTTTTGGTTTAAAAACTCTAATTAGGGGTTGATGTGTCTGTTTTCTTTCAGTCAGCTGTTACTATTACACTGTCTGCATTAGTTCCTAGCCCGTTACTGTTCTAAACATCTTAGAAAAAGAAGTCTTTCGTTGTTGTCGATGTCCTTATTATTTTTGGCCAGCTCCAATGCATTCTGAACTTCCTGGTACCATTTCTGCATGTTCATGCCATTCCTCTGTAAGCTTCCTCCGGCCCTCCTCTTTCATCTTTTGTCCAGACCCTTTAATCTGAGCTCATCAGATAGTTGTCTCAGAAGCTACATTGGGTTTTTGTTTTTACAATTTGGTTTGTTTATTTTTAAAATGCCTCCCTATTTTCTTTTTTACTGAAATTACATGCACTTGTGTAATATGGGCTTTATCCTTATATCTCCTGTTCCTTTGATAGAAATGAGGTTTTTTTTCCTTTAGAGTGTTTAGCTGAGAACTTTTGTCTTTTCTCCGAACTTAAAAAATCTGCTTCCTCAGAGTCTCGAACATATGTCTCACTACCTAAACCGGTTTTTTCAGGTAAAACTGCCTTCTCTACCTGATGTGCTCCATTCAAACCCATGCAGAGTCCGGTGGCCAAAAATGATTGTATCATGTAAAGGTTTATGAAGTGGCTTATGGCATTGGAGTCTAAGATGAAAGTTTTTAAGACATCTCTGCATTGGAGTTCCCATCGTGGCTCAGTGGTTAACAAATCCGACTAGGAACCATGAGGTTGTGGGTTTGATCCCTGGCCTTGCTCAGTGGGTTAAGGATCCGGCATTGCCGTGAGCTGTGGTGTAGGTTGCAGACATGGCTCGGATCCTGCATTGCTATGGCTCTGGCGTAGGCTGGTGGCTATAGCTTCAATTGGACCCCGAGCCTGGGAATCTCCATATGCCGCGGGAGCAGCCCTAGAAAAGGCAAAAAGACCAAAAAAAAAAAAAAAGGCATCTCTGCATAACCACATTTAGAACCATTTTCCCCAAATTACAGTGCTTTTATCCTTAGCATACTTCTTTAGAAGTCACTAAATGAGACACATTTAGTGAGACTACATTGACTAGGATAGTTAGCACAGTTGCAGATGGAGACTAGATTTCTGCCTCAAGGTATGTTTCGCTTTAGTTGGGAAAAAGTTCTCTTTTTCTGATTCTTACAGCAATATTTCAAGTATAATAAATTTATCAGACTTTTCTTAAGTTGAAAAATTTTAAGAAAGCTCTTACCCATATCATCAAGAGATAAATGATGTTTAACATGCTGCTAAATTTACGTTGGCAATATAAGTTGAAGAACCAATCACTCATTTGTGAGTATAGGGTCGTAGTTCAAGCTCTTCTGTATAAAGGGAAAAGTTGTAGCTGGAAGTACTATTGAATATGTAAGAAATAAGTGCGCTTTATCGAGGAACTTTCAAAGGTGAGGAGGCACGTACTCAAGAAACCGTAAGAACTTTTCAGCATACACTTCCTTCACTACCGTACAGTTGTTGATGCCACTGCTTCTCTCTATTTTTCCAGGGGGTGTTTGACCAAAAATGAAATCTTTTTCTTTGGCGACAGGTACACCAGAGAGGCGGGGGTCCGCTCTCTGGACAGGAAGCTGGGGGCCATTTGCCGAGCTGTTGCCGTGAAGGTGGCAGAGGGACAGCACCGAGAAGCCAAGTTGGACCGTCCTGGCGTGGCTGAGGGAGAAGGTCTGTGACCTTGGTCTGGTGCCCCCAGGCTTGGCGGCTAGGAGGGAATGGTCTGAAAATCTGGATGTGGAGGGGTGGGGGGGTGGTCCCTGGAGCAGTGGCACATACTCTTCCACTGGTAAATGCATCCAGTGAGCAAATCATACTCAACAGTTGATGTATTTTTATCAAGAGGATTCTCATCTACAAATAGGAAGGGGATTTAGCAGGAATAATACTGGGGTATTAATGCTTTAAGGATGTATTTCTCCAGCTTTGTAATGATGGTACACTTTATGTTTAGGTTCTGGTGTTCTCTTTTTCCTTCTGATCAGATTGTTAGGGCTTTTAATATTGATAGCCTAGAAAGTTACTACAATAAAAAAAAAAAAAAATTCCCCAAGCTGTCCAGGTACTGCAAGGGCAGATATCTGGATATCTGGATTCATGTGTAATTATTTGTTTTTCTCACACATATTCTTTAGTACACAATTAAGATGCAAATTTAAATTGTTTTTACTTAGAAAAATAATTGTGGAGGTGGTGACAGCGAAAGAAAGGGAAGGGAAGATGATGAAATGCGGACATTTCCTCTGGTACCCGGTTACATGTTCTAACTTCTTGCCCCAGACATGCTGCTGCACGGTTGCCAAAACTGCTCTAAGAAACATCACCAGAATAGTAGAGAACCGAATATTTCTTTTATAGCAAAGAGATTTATTAGATAGTCCACGGTTTCCATAGCTCTTTCTACATAGGAGTTTGATGGGTATAGTTAAGAACCATAATTTGTGATAGGCCAGTGAAAGAGATGCCCTGAAACATCTTCCTTGTTTTTCCTTCTGTTGCTCAGCAGCATCCAAAGAGTAGCCTTTGCTGACCTCCTGTTCCTGGGATGTGCTTCACCCCTGCTCACTCTGTGCCTAGAAGCTCACTGGTTCATTTCTCCAAAGAGCAGACCTCCTACCTGCTGCTGAATTGGGGCAGGGTGGTACCCTTGTTATGTGGGGTAGAAATGGGGTCCTAAAACTCTCAATTGTTTTCTGCACAGACTTAATAATTCCTTGTCTTTAGTCCCACTTCTCCCCCATTTTTTCAGGGGTCCCTCAGATTCCTGAGGCTTTGTAGAATTTTGTGGATCCCCTTCCCCACACGCACCTTCGCAGGCATTTCCCCTTTTTCTAGCCTGCTAAGTGCTGATGACTTCCTGCCTGTCTACCTTCTCTTATCCAAAAATGTTGTTAGCATCTCCTATCTTCTTTCTTACTCTTTTTGTTCTTGTGAGTTTATCTTTCGTTTTTGTTTTGTTTTTGTTTTCTTAATTGTAATTTTAGTAGGCTTTGGAGAGGATATTTAAAGATAAGCACACTGGGAGTTCCCTTCGTGGCTCAGCAGAAACGAATCTGACTACAATCCATGAGGACACAGGTTCGATCCCTGGCCTCGCTCAGTGGGTGAAGGATCCAGTGTCGCCGTGAGCTGTGGTGTAGGTCGCAGACATGGCTCGGATCTGGCGTTGCTGTGGCTGTGCTGTAGGCTGGCAGCTACAGCTCCAATTGGACCCCTGGCCTGGGAACCTCCATACGCTGCGGGTGTGGCTCTGAAAAGACAAAAATAAATAAATAAATATAAGTGCATGTTTATATATCAGGCCACTGTTTTCAGAAATCTGAATTTTTAAAAAGTTCCCCAGATAAGTGATAGCTTATTAAGATTGGCATCACTGGTGTAGCTGACAGGGACAGTGGAGAACTGAGGTGTTTTTCTCTTTTTTCCCCTTTTCTAAATGCAAGACCTGGATCCTTGTGAACTTACCCTTTTCATTCTTAGAACTGTCCCTTTGTGCCGTGGCCTCCAGCACCTGAGCTGGTGTTCTTTGCTTCTTATCTGTGATATTGTAGAAACGGAGAGAGTGAAATGGGTTTATCCTGTTAACACGTTTGGAAATTTGTGTTTAGGATTCAGATGGTGTATTTTGGAATTTATATTACTACATTTAGAGGGATTTGATATTAAAAGAAACTTTCCATAGTTATACAATGCTTAGTGTTTATATGTAACATTCATTAGCATATTTCTAATAATGTCTACAGTCCTGTTAGCTATTTAAAGATAACCCAGAAATAGTCAAGAACTTGTTCAACAGCTTAGGACTGTGTGAGAACATGTAGTTGTTTCATGGTAACATTTATTTGCCTTTTTTTTTTCCTTCCTTTTTTTCTTTTTAATCCGTGATTCACAGAACAAATCCTAAATAATAACATAGTTAAACAGATTTGGGTGGTTAAGATATTACCTAGGACAGGAGTTCCCATCGTGGCTCAGCAGAAACAAATCTGACTAGTATCCATGAAGACACAGGGTCCATCCCTGGCTTCACTCTCAGTGGGTTAAGGATCTGGCCCTGCTGTGGCTGTGTCATAGGCCAGTGGCTACAGCTCCAATTGGACCCCTAGCCTGGGAACCTCCATATGCCTAGGGTGTGGTCCTTAAAAAAAAAAAAAAAGAAAGAAAGACCTTACCTAGGACATCCATATGAATAAATAATTAGGGTAAATACCTGTCTCCTGAGAGGGTAATTTTGATTGTAGTTCTTTTTAGAGGCATGTGCACTCCAAGCTGGGTCCTACTTTGTAAGATACCCTTGAGTTACTGTAAGTGACTCTACTGCACATTTTAGTAAGCTAATTATGAAATATCTCAAGCAAGCCAAAAGAAAACTTCTCTTCTTCTCTCTTAAGTTTTCATGCCACAGAGTTCAAGTGGAGCTAGCTTCGTGACTGCAAGTTTCTCATTAAGAAATTAATTATTTAAAATTAGAGTATGAAAGAGAAGTTGTTTTAGAAATTTCAAGTCATGCCTTGAGGGAATTATTTTTAATGTTGAAAATATTGCTGGACTTAGAGTCACTGCCAGGAAGAAAAGTAATTTCAGGCCACAAGCTTTAAAAACAGGCAGAAACCGCCAGCATATCGAACAGGCTTTCTGGAGTAG
Source organism: Phacochoerus africanus (assembly GCF_016906955.1). Lineage (NCBI taxonomy): Eukaryota > Metazoa > Chordata > Mammalia > Artiodactyla > Suidae > Phacochoerus > Phacochoerus africanus. The sequence goes on along the minus strand of NC_062551.1, from coordinate 36,225,270 downwards.
GCCCAGAAATCCTGGTCTGTGAACAGTTGTCTTTGTATTTGTGGGGTCTTAACCGGCAGTTAAACAGAGCAAATGACAGAATTTAAAAGGCGGGTGAGATTTCAAATTGATTCCTGTCAGAGGAGGAGTATGCATGGTCTGGGTCACTTATGAAGTAGGGGAATTATTTCCTCAAAGCAACGCTCCTGTGGTTTGCTGTGGGTTATTGGTGTTTTCTGAATTGCTCTCTTCTGTGTGTTATTGGTTTTTTTTGAATTGCTCTCTTCTGTGTGTTATTGGTGTTTTCTGAATTGCTCTTTTCCTTCCTGGGATATTAGTCAGGTTGAAAGATAAAAGTTTGTGGCCGAAGTTTCACTCTGCTTCTGCCTGCCTTTGGCCAAGGACACAGATGTTCTGTGTATTCAGTGTTGCAGACTCGGATGCTTCTCTCTGAAGAGTTAGGCATATGTCCACTTGTTCAAGTATTCAGGAACCATATATGTGTCCATTTAATATCTAGTAGGATTTTTTCCCTCAAAAATAATCCTAAGCAAGGATTCGCAGTCTAGCCGATCCTTATAAAGTTTCTCAGAATATGGGGCACTCTCAATTATTTTTGAAAGATGGTAGTATTTATTGGAGAAGCTACATTAAATTGAATGTACCTCCAGATGTTTCTTCCTCTTCTCAAAGAAGGCATCTGGAAAATGGGTTTAAAAAAAGAAGCAAAATGAACAGATTTAACAGTGATTGATGAGATGTGTTAGATGTCATTATAAAGAAGCTTTTTACATGTCACTGAAGGTAATAGGTACGTGGTTATGTTATGGAAATCTCAGCTAAGCACTTAAAGGAAAATGAATTATAGTAAGTGCATGGGTACTTTGGGCCTTCGATGAAATTTCCATTGGCAATATCATACATGGTTTCAAGAATGACTGTGTCGGGGGAGTTCCCGTCATGGCTCAGAGGAAATGAATCTAATCTAATCCTAATCCAGAAGGACACAGGTTCGATCCCTGGCCTTGCTCAGTGGGTTAAGGATCCAGGGCATTGCTGTGGCCGTGGCATAGGCTGGCGGCAACAGCTCTGATTGGACCCCAGCCTGTGAACGGCCATATGCCGCAGGTGCGGCCCTAAAAAGAAAAAAAAAAAAAAATGACGGTGTCTCAGGTGGTCTTGATACGTGGTAGTGTGAATCCTCCAGCTTTGTTTTTCTTCAAGATCACCTTGACTGTTGTCAGCCTGCCAAATATCCATATTAATTTTAGAATCAGCTCGTCAGTCTCTACCAGTAAGTAAGTAAATAAATACGTGAAACCTTCTGATTGTGAATGCATTGACTCTATAAATCGGTTTGGGGAGAATTAGCAATTTGATATTATCAACTCTTCCAATTTAAGACTAGCTTTATTTACCTAAGTCTTAATACATGTTTTTAAGTGTGTTAATAGTTTTCAGTGGCGAGCTTTTGCATATTTTTTCTTTAGATGTATTCTTAGTTAATCTTTGTATGTGCATGTATTATCATAAATAGTATTTTTTTTTTGGTCTTTTGTCTTTTTAGGGCCACACCCCGGGCAAACGGAGGTTCCCAGGCTAGATAGAGGTCTAATCGGAGCTGTAGCTGCCAGCCTTCTCCAGAGCCACAGCAACGCCCGATCCAAGCCACATTTGTGACCTACACCACAGCTCAGGGCAACGCCGGATCCTTCACCCACTGAGCAAGGCCAGGGATCGAACCTGCAACCTCATGGTTCCTAGTCGGATTCATTTCCACTGTGCCACGACGGGAACTCCCTAAATAGTGTTTTTAATTTTTCATTTGCTAACTTTTTTGGTTTCTAGTGTATGGAAACACTGTATTGACTGGTATCCAGCAGACTTGCCAAATTGCCTTCTTAATTCCGACTGTGGATTCTTTTGGATTTTCTTTATATACCGTCGGTTAACCACAAATGCAGATAGTGTCAGTGTTCACTTTTTCCTTTCTGCTCATTATACCTTTGATTTCAGTTCTTTCCTAATGAACTAGCTGGGCCCTCCAGGAAGATGTCGAGCGGAAATAGTGGGAATAGACAAAGGATGCAGGGCAAAAGCCTACAGAGAGTTACCAGCCTCTGCAGCCTTTGCTTTGTACCTTTGGTTCATCACCTGATTGACTGTTAGAAAATCTCAGTTGAGGAGTTCCCGTCGTGGCACAGTGGTTAACGAATCCAACTAGGAACCATGAGGTTGCAGGTTCGATCCCTGGCCTTGCTCAGTGGGTTAACGATCCGGTGTTGCCGTGAGCTGTGGTGTAGGTTGCAGACGCGGCTCAGATCCCGCGTTGCTCTGGCGTAGGCCGGCGGCTACAGCTCCGAATAGACCCCTAGCCTGGGAACCTCCATATGCCACAGGAGCGGCCCAAGAAATAGCAAAAAGACAAAAAAAAATTAAAAAAAAAAAAGAAAATCTCAGTTGAGTAGGATTCGCAGTAGCTCTTTGGTTTGATGGGTGTGGTTCCTAAGTCCCTTCCCAACGTTCCCCAGTAAACACTAAGTCTCGCCTGTTGGACTTGGTGCACAGATGCATCTTTATAACCTTAGCTATCTACTTCCCAGTCTGCAGGAAAATAGAAGCTGCAGATTGGAAAAGGGCTAAATGGTTGGGTGGTATGAGTCATAAGCAGTAGGATTTGATGTCAGTGAAAACATGCCTCTCCTCTCAGGATGGATGCCTGGGGCCCCTGCTGACCACGAAATAGTGGGCTGGCCAGACCACAGATGTAACTCTAGGACAGTTTCTGTAGTTCAGTCCAGATCCCGGTTTGACAGAGTTGCATTTTGACATGTATTGTTTCTCTGATATGTGTGCCTTTATGTAAGACAGTGAAATCAACCAAACAGTGGCAGACGGCAGATAGTAGCCTTAATTTGGGGGTATATCCTTTCCAGACAACTTCACAGTTAAAAATGCATCAAAATGAAATAGTCAAAGTTTACAGCACTAGTTCTCCCTCATTAATTGTAATTCTCCGGGTCACCATTCTTGGCTCTCAGCAAGAATATGCTGGCTGGAGAAGAGGCATCCTGCCTGTTGCTGGGCTTGGGGGTGGGGCCTGCAGATGCCGAGGGGAGAGCCTCTATCTGATGGACCTTCCTTGGGTCCAGTTCTTGGGAGGAATCAACTTCTGTCCGGGCTACTTTCAGGGCTCTTTGTTGTGGCTTCCTGCCATTGACTTCTCCAGCCCTAAGCATGCGTGACAATGGTTATTTTAAGCATGGCTCCTTTGTAACCAAAACAGGAAGCTGTTCCTGCAGGAGAAACAAGTGCTTTTGATCCTTTCAGCTCTTTTTTTTTTTTTTTTTCCTCCAACTAGTCTCCAAATCTGAAGCCCATCCATTCTCTTCTCTGATGTCATGAATTTCTTTTATTAATAGAAAATACTATATATAATGTTTTCAGGAAATAGCCTCTGAGCTTTGTGTAGCTTTCAGCAAAATTGTTTGGTCTGTGACTTCTTGGAGCAGTCTTCTAATCGCTGTAGGATCTGTCCCGTCATTTTTTTGATTTTTACATTCTTCAATGCTGTCTAACAAATTGCCCCGAAACTTATTAAAGCGGTTAACAGACATTTATCATCTCACTGTATCTGGTGGGTTGGGCATCCAGGAGCGGTTTAGGTGGGTAGTTCTGGCTCCAGACCTCTCATGAGGTTCTGGTCAAGCTCTTAGCCAAGTGGAGGTTCCAGCTCAGGGAGGGGATCCGCTTCCAAGCTCGCTTAGGTGGCTGTTAGCCGAAAAGCGTTCTAAGACCTGATTCCAACGTGTGTGTGGAAGCTTCCCCACGTGGGCAAACAGTTCTGGGATGCCAGCTGGATGTCCAGGAATTCAGCTCAGCTCTGACACTCCCACCTGGAGACAGCATCAGATTCTACCGGCAAAGGGCTCAGCCTCCAAGACTGCCCTCTACTCAGAGGTTAGTCCCAAGGTTATGTTCCCTGTACATCTGGCCAACTGGCTCAGATTGGAGGTTCGCACGACCCCTTCCTTGGGCTTGATTAACTTGGTGGAATGGCTCAGAACTAAGGAGAGCCCCCCCTTTACGCACCAGATTACCAATTTATTATAAAAGGATATTAAAGGGTATGAACCAATAGGGTGAGGTCCCGAACAAAGGAGCTTCTGTCCTCTCGGAGCCTGGGCCTGGCACGCTGGCACTGGGAGCTCTCTAAAGAAGGACCAAAAAGCCATCCTCTGGGGTTTTAATAGAGGCTTTATTACATAGTCATGATTGACTAGATCATTGGCCAGTGGTGACTGATTTAGCCTCGAGTCTCCTCGCAGAAGTGAGTAGGTGGGGCAGAAAATTTCAACTCTCTAATCACCTGGCAATTAGCACCCATCCTGGGTTAGGGTCAGGGTTATTCCCATAACAGAAGACACCTTAGGCGATCCGTCGTGGCTCAGCAGGTCAAGAACCCAATTATCTCCGTGCGGGTGCAGGTTCCATCCTTGGCCTCTCTCAGTGGGTTTAGGAGCAGCATGAGTTGCAGATGCGGCTCCGCTCCAGTGTTGCCCTGACTGTGGTTGTAGGCAGCTCCAATACAGCTGCTAGCCTGGGAACTTCCATGTGCCTCGGGTTCAGCCATAAGAAGAAAAAAAAAAAAAAAGACACCTTCAAAACTCTCAACATTTGAATGTTCTAAAGTTTTGGGGAGCTGTGGGCGAATGTATATGAGAAATATAGTTGGTCATCTGATTGTGTACTGCTTATAAATCACAGTATCACATAGTGACCTCAGTTCCTTGCGGTCTGTTGGCAGATGTTCAGTCTCTCACACGTAGGCCCCTCCCTAGACTCAGGACTAGCTGTTGGCTTCCCTTGAGAGTGCTGTGTGAAAGGGAGAAACAGAGAGCCCGAGACTGAAACTGTCACCTTTTATAACCCTCGCTCCAGCCACATCCTGTTGGTCACACAGACTAGCGCTGAATGTAGAGACGGTGCCACAGCTGGATAGCAGTCGTTGGGACCATCTTGATGGCTGAGCCCTCACAGGTTGTTTTTTGTTTTTTTTTTGTTTTTGTCTTTTGTCTTTTTTTTTTTTTTTTTTTTTTTTAGGGCTGAACCCGCAGCATATGGAGGTTCCCAGGCTAGGGGTCCAATTGGAGCTACAGCTGCCGACCTACACCACAGCCACAGAATGCCAGATCCGAGCCATGTCTGCGACCTACACCACAGCTGATGGCAACATCGGATTCCTCAACCCACTGAGCAAGGCCAGGGATCGAACCCGCATCCTCATGGTTCCTAGTCGGATTTGTTTCTGCTGCGCCACGACGGGAACACCTGTTTTGTTTTTACTTAGGTTATTATACATTTCATTTGTATGAATACAACCCCAGTTTCTGAGGATTGAAATCATGTGTTTAGAGATTTAAAGAAAACCGGTGGTTTGGATTGTTAATAGAGAGCGGAAATTTCTTTTCTTTTTTTTTTTTTTTGTCTTTTTGCCATTTCTTGGGCCGCTCTCACGGCATATGGAGGTTCCCAGGCTAGGGGTCTAATCGGAGCCGTAGCCACCAGCCTACGCCAGAGCCACAGCAACTCGGGATCCGAGCCGCATCTTCGACCTACACCACAGCTCACGGCAACGCCAGATCTTTAACCCACTGAGCAAGGGCAGGGATCGAACCCGCAACCTCATGGTTCCTAGTTGGATTCGTTAACCACTGCGCCACCACGGGAACTCCAAAAGCGGAAATTTCTGTGCTACAGGAACAGTTAAGAATAGCTATCTAGGAGTTCCCTTGCACAGTGGGTTGGCCTTGTCCCTGCAGCAGCCTGGGTGGCTGCTGTGGTACAGGTTTGATCCCCGGCCCAGGAACTTTCACATGCCTGAGTGTGGCCAACAAAAGAAAAAAGAAAAGCTGTCTAACTGTTGGGTGGGCCTTCAGGGGAGAAGAACTTATTAACAAAACCCACAAGCAAATTCCTTAGTAACAACTGAAACAATCTTTGTCAGCTGTTAATGTGGATCTTGTTGACATTGTCCTTTTTTCTTTTGTTTTGGGTTCATAAGAACTTTGTGAGCCATTTTTAGCGAAACAAGGATAATTGAGTGGTTTCTTATGACTTGTTTCCAGTTCCATGTAAAGATCCTCAAACATTTTAACCTGAATCCTGTATCTTCCTTTCTGGCTAGAGTTAGAACAAAAAAAAATGAGAGAGTAATTTGTGTGCCTCTGAACCCCAAAACCACAGACCAGCTACTTTGACTATTTATTTTAGATTGTTACAATAGTACGCAGAAGTCAGATTTTTAGTTTCTGAAGAAATGCCCCGTGACTGTTGTGAGTGGTCTGTGAATGCAGTGTGACAAGCCACAGTTTTCACATTGTTACAAGGCCTGAATCTCACTTGGCCTCCATCTTCCTGATCTTTAAGAAGAACGACTTTGAGAATTCTTGCTTCTCCTTACAGCATTTACTAATTTCAAAGGCTGTAGCAGTTCAACAGTCAGCGCAGTTTAGACCCTTTATTATCAGAAGGACTTTTCTAAGCATTTTAAGTTTGCGCTGTTGAACATCCATCCACCAAACTCGAACCGATTTCACATGAAAGACCCAGTTTGCACAGATAGGGCTCAGAAGTTTTGATTCATTTTTGCCTGTTGCGTATTTTTTCTTTTCCATCTTTAGAGTTGTACCCCCTTTGTAATTATTCAAGTACAAGTGATTTACAGTGCGGTGCCAGTTTCTGCTGTGCAGCCGAGTACCCTGGTCACACGTGTATATACATACATGCCCTCTCTTACATTATCTTCCGTCATGGTCTGTCCCAAGAGACTCCGTACAGTTCCCTGGGCTGTACAGTAGGACCTTCTTGCTTTTCCATTCTAAATGGAAGTGATTGCATCTACCAGCATGTTCAGTAAAGTCTTGCTTCATCTCCTCATGCTTATTTTCCCTTTGATCGTCTTAGTAACTCAAGACAAATGCACCTTTCTAACAGTCAAAGGAACGAAGGTTAACTGCTAAGGAAAATGGACTTGAGGGAGCGTTTTAGTCCCGAGGCACTTACCAAGCTTGCTGTCCTAAAGCTTTGGGGGTTTGTAGGGTTCTAATTGGATTTTGCCACCAAAGACCCAATTGCCTTTAGAGATTAAGATGTTCTATGCGCAATCCTTTGCACTTGTAGGGATGCTAGGCCGCATGTTGTGTCCCAACATTTAAAATCCAGCGGTGTTCTGATGTGGAGGTGAAAGTACCATGTTGGTATATCCTGAGATGTAATATACATTCTCTTCTGACATTTACACTGATTTACCGATTGTTCCCTCCTCAATACTGGCTTGGTTTTTTAAGAGAGATTTGTTTGGCTATGGAAACAGGAAGGAAGCTGTAATAAAAGAGAAAAACGCTACTTACGTACGATGGGAGCCAGATGCTTCTTATTTAAATTTTATTTGGCAACAGGAAGATCAAATATTGCCAAAAATTATAAAATCATTTTTCCATTTAATGAATCATATAGGAAGATGCAGTGACCTTTGGGTGTCATTGACCTATATTATCAAAACCAGCCTTAAATTCCAAGATAGTAAAATAATACTTACCTTTATTTTATTTTTTGCTTTTTAGGACCACACCCACGGCATGTGGAGGTTCCCAGGCTAGGGGTCTATTTAATCAGGGCTGTAGCTGCCAGTCTACACCAGAGCCACAGCAACGCCGGATCCAAGCTGCGTCTGCGACCTACACCACAGCTCACGGCAACGCCGGATCCTTAACCCACTGAGCAAGGCCAGGGAGCGAAGCGCAACCTCATGGTTCCTAGTTAGATTCGTTTCCGCTGCGCCACGAAGGGAACTCCAATAGTACTTACTTTTAGAAAAAAATGTTACAGACGGTCTCTGCATTTTAACTGCTAACCCAAGTAATTCTCCAAGACTATTTTCTGAATCTGTAACACAGGATATGAGATTTCTTAATGCAAAAAAATCCCAGCTGTATTGTCTGGTACAAAGTTAGGGTCCTGTGTCTTGGACCACTCGCTGTATAATACTGATTTTTTTTTTTTTTTTTTTTTTTTAGTCAGTCACCTAGCATTCATTCGCTGAACACTTAGAGCTGGGTTCTAGATTGGGTTCTGGGAAGCAGGTGAAAGACAACTTCTAACAAGTATGTAATCCATTGGGGGAAATGGGTATCTAAAGAAATAATTTTTAGATGCTGCTTTTTTTGTTTTTTTAGAGCCACACCCGTAGCATTTGGAGGTTCCCAGGCTAGGGGTCCAATTGGAGCTACAGCTGCCGGTCTACACCACAGCCATAGCAGTGCCAGATCCGAACTGCTCCTGAGACCTACACCACAGCTCACAGCAACGCTGGATCCTTAACCCATTGAGTGAGGCCAGGAACCAAATCTGTGTCCTCATGGATACTAGTCAGATTAGTTTCCACTGAGCCGCTACAGGAACTCCTAGAGGCTGATTTTTAAAGTGCTGTAGAGGCATTGAATTGATCACTGCAAACTTCATTTTACTTATAAATATTGTCGATTTTTACACTTTTAGTAAATTGAGACAGAACGGTCCTTTACTTACATCTCAAAATTAATTTGAATAAACAGATGGAAAAAGATGTTTTCCAGATATCTTTTTTCATGTTCATTATTTTCATGAATAGATAACTGCTACTAACACTGAGAAATGGTTCACAGTCATAACGTCCATCTGCATCTCAACAGTTATATAGAAATGTTTGTAGGTAAACTTGGAAGAAAACATATCTGGTAACGTTAAGGTTGTATTATCATCCCCCAAGTGATGAAGAAAATATTGGCAGAAAGGACTTAAAAGATATTATTGTTAGCCTGAAAGCATGATGGCCAGTTCCTTTAAAAAAAAAAAAAAGAGAGAGAGAGAGAGAAAAGAAAAACAGATTGAAAATATGCAGGCACAAATACCTTGGCAGCTGGGGTCAGTAACTTGAATCGTTGTTGCGTTTAGCACACTTCCTCTGGCTGGAGGACGGTTTTCTGGAAAAGATTAACCCCAAATTGACAGACAAATTATACAGTTGAAAATATTGAGGTTTTTCTGATTTGTTTTTAGATACTTTGTTTTCCCCTTTCTGCCTTCCTAAGGGGAAGGCTTGCAAACGCATTTTATCTTCAGTCAGTATAGCTCGGAAGCACGTACTTCTCCTATCTTATACGAAATAACAGAGCCTCTTCAAATCTCAGCATCTCATTTCACTTTTTAAAGTAGATGAGGGTTTGGTGGTTTTTTTAAGTGGTTTTATAATGCAGCCGTACCCATGTTTTCTCTTCATGGCTGTCTGGGGTCTGGATCCCTGTGTCACACCCGTGTTGCTAAGGAGTTGAGATGTAAACAGCATTCGGTTCTCTGGTTCATGCACAACCACTCCGCCAACTACCTGTTAATATACCTGGTAAGACACCTCCTGCACCCTGCACACAAGTACGGTTCAGCAAACCAATCTGTAATTTTCATTCTGTGCCTCCTTCAAGAGTCAGGAGCCCAGTGTGGTTGGATTCAATTTTCAAGGAAAAAAAAATTCATCATCCAGTACTAATTTGGTTACACACTTAATTTTTTTTTTTTCCCACTGTACAGCAAGGGGATCAAGTTACCCTGACATGTATACATTACAATTACATTTTTTCCCCCACCCTTTCTTCCGTTGCAACATGAGTATCTAGACAAAGTTCTCAATGCTATTCAGCAGGATCTCCTTGTACATCTATTCTAAGTTGTGTCTGATAAGCCCAAGCTCCCGATCCCTCCCACTCCCTCCCCCTCCCATCAGGCAGCCACAAGTCTCTTCTCCAAGTCCATGATTTTCTTTTCTGAGGAGATGTTCATTTGTGCTGGATATTAGATTCCAGTTATAAGTGATATCATATGGGATTTGTCTTTGTCTTTCTGGCTCATTTCACTCAGTAGGAGATTCTCTAGTTCCATCCATGTTGCTGCAAATGGCATGATGTCATTCTTTTTCATGGCTGAGTAGTATTCCATTGTGTATATATACCACCTCTTCCGAATCCAATCATCTGTCGATGGACATTTGGGTTGTTTCCATGTCCTGGCTATTGTGAATAGTGCTGCAATGAACATGCAGGTGCATGTGTCTCTTTTAAGTAGAGTTTTGTCCGGATAGATGCCCAAGAGTGGTTACACACTTAATTTTCACTGATTAAAAATGTTTGTATCAGAGTTCCCGTCATGGCTTACCAGAAACAAATCTGACTAGGATCCATGAGGACACAGGTTCGATCCCTGGCCTCCCTCAGGGGGTTAAGGATCCAGCATTGCCGTGAGCTGTGGTGTAGGTCACAGAGATGGCTTGGATCTGGTGTTGCTGTGGCTGGGAACCTCCATAGCCATGGGTGTGGCCCTAAAAAGACAAAATAAATTAAAGAAATAAAAAGCATGAGGGACGGGACACCAAAAAGAATAAATTTTTTTAAAATGTTTGTATTGGAGTTCCCGTCGTGGCTCCGTGGTTAACAAATCCGACTAGGAACCATGAGGTTGCGGGTTCGATCCCTGGCCTTGCTCAGTGGGTTAAGGATCCAGCGTTTGCCGTGAGCTGTGGTGTAGGTCGCAGACTTAGCTCAGATCCCGCTTTGCTATGGCTGTGGTGTAGGCCGGTGGTTACAGCTCTGATTGGACCCCTAGCCTGGGAAACTCCATATGCCGAGGGAGTGGCCCAAATAAATGGCAAAAAGACAAAAAAAAAGTTTGTATTTACTTGACAAAGTCCACATTAAAAGGCTGGTAATTTCTTGGCAAATCAAAAGCAGTGATTAAGCATTCCAGTGATTTGTCATTAGATTAGAGTTCTTCTGGTCTGACTTTCATCTTATAGATGGGACTCTAAGGCCTGGTTTCTTACCCCAGATTGTGTCCCATAAATGAGTTGTGGTCTGTGTGGTGGTTGCTCCTTCAGCTTGAGAGGCGTTGGAGTAGGAGCTGCAATTGGAAAGGTAACTTGACACTGTATGATGGTTTATCTTGAAATGCAATGCTTAGAAATTAAGAACTTGCTCAATTTGTAATGAAGAACTAGTAAAGATGTTTAAGTCTGGAAGTGATGAATTTGAGTAGGGATTTAGATATTCATTTACAAGTAGCGAATAAAATGAATGGTAGGAAACTAGGTAGATGGTTATGTGATAATTCCAGGCAGGAAGGCTGCTTGAAGTTCCTGCTATGTGCTAGACACTGTTCTAAGCATTTTACATGTATTTTCCCCATTTAATCCTCTAATGACCCTATAAGATAGGTATTGTTTTTTAGGCTTATTTTACAGATGAGAAAACTAAGGCAGAGACGATTAAATAATATCCCCAAGGTTCCAGCTGGTAAATGTCAGAGTCTCTATCTAGGCCAAACAGCTCCAGGTCTAACCTCAGTATCTGTCCTATGCTTTCATCATTCCTATATTATCCTATATTCGTTATCCTACAACAACCATGTGATGTGCGGGTCCTATTTTTCTCACTTCAGATGAGGAAATGGAAGCTTAAAGAGATTAGGGAAATGAACAATCCAAAAAGGAAATAAGAAGGCAATTCCATGCACAGTGGCATCTAAAAGACCTTAAGTGCTTACGAATACATCTCATCAAGGAGGTGAAAGAGACTTGGATGCTGAAAACCGTAAAATCGTACTTGAAAGAAACTTTAAAAGACCTAAGTAAGTGGAAGGATACCCTGTGTTCATGGGTAGGAAGATTTAACATGGTTAAGATCTACAGATTCGATGCTGTCTCTCCCCAAACCTCAACATCCTTCTTCAGAAAAATGGAAAAGCCAGGCTTCAAACTCTTGTGGAATCGCAGTGGGCCGCAAACGGCCACATCTTAAAAAAGAACAAAACGGAGGCCTCAAATGTCCCAACTTCGAGCTTTCTACGAAGCTGTAGTAATTTAGATGGTATAGTACCAGCAGGTGTAAAGGCCGATGGAATAGAACAGAGAGCACAACAATACAGGCTCATCAGTTGATTTTTAACAAGGATGCCTGGGCCAAAGAAAGAGCGAAGGAGGGAGTTGCTTTCTACGTTATTAAAGGATACTAATTTTTAATGGCGGGATCAAAATGAACGTGTCCTTAAAGATTTTACTGAACTCATTAATTAATGAGGGAACTAGTAAGCTGTTAGGTCTGGTTCAAGGAGAATGCAGAAAGTCATATAGGCTGTCCGGACGGCTGAGATCAAAACCAGTTTCTTGGGAAAGGGAGAGGACAAAATGCATTTCACCTCTATGGACAAGAATCATTTGTGTTACTCTTACTTTTCTGCAACTTATAGGACAATAGTTGAAAGGCAGGAAGACACAGCCTGAAAGGACACAGTGGACAGAACACACCGTCATCTGGGTTTTTTTGCTCATTTCAAAGTCTTTCACAGCTTTTTCTGACAGCAGTCATAGAACGGAATCTTTGTATGTGATGCCAGATGCGTTGATGATTTTCGGCCAGGGGAAAAAAAATCTGTCATCTCTAAATTTACCACCAGGCTGCCTCGTCAAGGAGCTGAGCTTCGGGCAGCTTTTCTAGACTGGATTTTAGGTGGGACAGAAGGTGTCTTTGGCCAGGAGTCCAGAATCCTGATACTGTCCCTGCCTCGCCGTGGATGTCAGGCGGTTGTTGAACCTTCCTGGGTCTCAGTTTCCTCAAGTATAAAATGAAGGGTTGAACCAGATCTGTTGTGTTCTGCCTAGCTCTTAAATTTTCATCTATTCTTGGAGTTCCCATCATGGCACAGTGGTTAATGAATCCGACTAGGAACCATGAGGTTGCGGGTTCGGTCCCTGCCCTTGCTCAGTGGGTTAACGATCCGGCATTGCCGTGAGCTGTGGTGTAGGTTGCAGATGCGGCTCGGATCCTGCATTGCTGTGGCTCTGGCGTAGGCCAGCAGCTACAGCTCCAATTCGACCCCTAGCCTGGGAACCACCATATGCCGAGGGAGTGGCCCAAAGAAATGGCAAAAAGACAAAAAATAAATAAATAAATAAATAAATTTTCATCTATTCTAGTTCTCTCCTATGCCTCTTGAGGTTCTGATTCTTCCTGAATTCTGCTTAGCCTCAGAATGAGATGGCTTTCTCAGGGGCATGGTATTAGTATGACAGGAACAGGTAGTATTTGTGCCTTTGAAGAATTAACCCCTGTTTCAGTTGCTCGCTGGCTGTAGGGAACAGTATTATACACCCTCCCCTCCACCCCTACCCCAAAGGAATCACAAAGCTGTTAATTGTGAAAATGAACCCTTCTTTTGTAATCCAGGAGGGGTTCCTTTCATGGCAGTACCACAAAATGCAGCTTTTCAACTCATGAGACTGGGCTTGAGAGTGTCGTGTATGCGTCAGGTTAAGCAGAACACAGAGAATAATGAGCAAAGATAATTACAGATAACCTGGGGCTGTCTGTGGTTGGGTAGGTTTTTGTTTACGTCACCTTCGGGGGAGTAGTTGCTGGTGTTGGTACCACCCTGTTCCTTTCCCTTGTTTGGACCACCTGCCCAGAAATACCACTTGCTGCATCCTTTAGTCAAAAGCTAAGAAACTTTTTTTTTTTTTTAAAACAAGAAAGTGACTGTCATCTTCTGAGGTATTACACCCCTCTGTCCTCCCTCCCCACCGTGATTCTTTGGCTCTTGGGCCTGTTTTTAGACAAATCATGTTCCTGTGACAGAGGGAAAGGGTCTGGGTATCGTGTCCTAGTGCCAGCTGCTTTGGGAAAGCCTGACCCTTCCCCGTGAGGCGTCCGAGGCCATAGAACATCCTTTCGTCAAAGGCATGGCGACATCCGCTGCCGAGCCTGGCCTGGCCCTGAGGGAGCACCCCTGCATTTCACTCCTGCTTCGCCAGGGCCCACGTTTGTCCTGCTGCAGGGCGGCCACCGTTTGGCAGAGCGAGTGCCTTGCAGGTTCTGCCCCTGGTGCTGTTTGCATATCTGCCCCCTCCACGCTGTTAAAGCTCCTCGGTTAGGCCCTGAGCACCCTGGCTGTGTCCTGAATTAGACTTACAACAGGCTGATTATGCTGATGAGAAACCTGAGGCAGTCTTGAGTTTCTGGTATCTTCTTCTTTTTTTCCTGTATGTATTTAATTTATGTGATTCCTAACAGTTGTGTGATTGTGCTCGAAGCCCCATCTGTGGGGTCCTGGGTGGGACTGGGGCCCGGAGAGTGTTTTGTTTTCCTCCAGTGAAGGGGCTACGGAGTCAGACACGTGAGTCTTAGAAGCCTGGATTAAATATTACTGTACTATATCATTCATTTCCTCTCATTTATGTATAGCAAGGCTTTCAGCATTATCAAATTCTCCCTGGAGCTCTCAGAGGGCTACTATAATTATTATGGTTTTACTGATTAGAAAACCAGATGCAAAGAGGCAGAGTAGCTTTTTTCAAGGCCAAGAAGGAAGCCAGAGCCAGGAATGAAGGCTATTATTCACTGACTCTCTCATCATGTAATTTTAACCTGATAACTCAGGGTGTAGCTTGTGTTAACATTTTGGACTGTATCATTTCATTCATTCTCATGTACATTTGTTTATATTATATTAGTAAAAATCATGGCATGTGAAATTTCATACTCCCTTTCCTGCATTTGACAGTGTTTCAAAAGAATTTTCTCGCATCGCTTAAAAACACTTAGGAAACAGTTTTAGGGACTGCGTGGTAGTTTATGAAGTGAACGGCTGCACCACCGTTTACTTGGTGTTCTAATGTCGAGTATATTGGATCTAATTTTTGCTCTAACAGTGCGGCAGCGAGTAGCTTTGTTGTCTAAACATTTGTCTGAACCTACAGTTATTCCCTTAACTATAGCTTCCCAGAAAATAGAATCCCTGGGTCTGAGCTTATGAGTATTTGGGAGGCCTTCAAAATATGGACAAATGGCTTTCTGCAAAGAGTGATTCAGTTTGTATTTCCATAGCAATGGTATTTGAGATGATCTCTCCGCTCTCATTAACATTGATCATTGTCACTTCTTGAACTTCTCTACCAGTGACTTTAATTTGGTAACCAGAAAGTGGTATCTTTCTTTTCGTTATTTTATTTTATTTTCTGTCTTTTTCCAGGACCGCTCATGCAGAGTATGGAGGTTCCCAGGCTAGGAGTCCAATTGGAGCCACAGCTGCCGGCCTACACCAGAGCCACAGCAACGCCGGATCCAAGCCGCATCTGGGACCTACACCACAGCTCACGGCAACATTGGATCCCTAACCCACTGAGCGAGGCCAGGGATCGAACCCGCAACCTCATGGTTCCTAGTCGGATTCGTTAACCACTGAGCCATGATGGGAACTCCGGTTTCTTTTATAATTTAAATTTGTTTGTGTCTTGGTGAAATCATCGTTTTTTCATGTGACTATTAACCATTTGTTAAGAACCGCTGTTTGAGCCCAAGATAAGGGCGTAGAAGCAGCACGTTGACTGTGCAGGTCCCACAGGAAGGGTTTGTGGGACAGGGTCCACGTGATGCAGGCAGATTGAACTTTTTTCTTGATTGTTGTTTGCCTTACCTTAACATCTCTGTCTGGCTTGAATGTTTCCATCTGGGGCAAGGCTGGTAATGAGGTCCAGGGACTCTCACCCTTTTCTGAGGGGGGAGAAGGCAGTTCTAGAGCCCAGCACCGAGAGCCTGTGCAGAGGACTCCGAAGGGTCCGCTTTAAGCTGGACCTCATTCCTTGCAGGGCGTGTTCGTGAGGTGATGTCTCCCTTCTCTTCTGTTTTAATGAGGACTCAAAGCACGTGTTCTGTGCAACTCCAGCGTTTCCCTCTTCTCACCTTGAAGGGCACAGCGAGGCTGTGGTGCTCAGGGATCATTCACACAAGGTGCGGTGGATGAATCTTAAAATCCAGGGCCAGCCTGTCTTCCCTCATTAGCTGGCAGCCTTCTCCTGACTGGAGCCTCACTTGCTTCTCTCGGCTCGCGGCTCCACGATGAAGCACAGACTCGTTCTCGGTTAATGGCATTTTCAGCACGCAGCCGCCGTACCTGGAGCCGGGAGTGAAAGGCCATCCTGCGCCTTGTCGGGTCTAGTTTGCCTCAGAAGTAGCTCTCCCCACCCCCACTCCCTTGGTGCGCAAAGCCCCGAATTCACTGCTCCGCTTGGAAAGGGCGCGATGTCCCAGACCATTGGTTACATAATTGTGGATTGGCTTTCACCCATCCCGCTTTACTGCCTCCTGTGATAGTGAATTCCAGGCTGGCAACAGTAATGAGATCTGAGAAAAGCCCCTCGTAAAGCACAGCAGGCTAAAGAAACTCGCAGCCTCTTCTGTGCATGGGCTAGAGTTTCAGAGCCCTTCATTTTCAGGGGACAGAAACCTTAGCAGTGCTTTTTTTTTTTTTTTTTCCTCTCCCTCGTGCGTTAATTTTAATTAAGCAGTGACACCTGCTTTCTTTTCCACCCTGAAATCTACATGTAGCTAAACCTGTTCTAAGTGCCTTCCCACCCTTAGTAATTGAGGTTGCTTAGATATGCTGCAAACTGAGCAGCAGGCGGAAGATCTCCCACAAGCTACTGAGTAACCCAGGAATTGCTAGATTTTTGTGTAACAGGTAAGTAAGTGCTTGTGAGGGGTTGGAAAGATCAGGAAAGACTTCCTAGAATCCGGTTGAGCCAGACTTTGAAAGATCAAGTGACATTACAGAGGTATGACTATGGGAGTATATATAACTCAAGACTCACACTTCTGATCCAGTATGGGCACTGCAGCGTGCGGTCTGCAAAGGATTTTCTCTTTAAGGCTCACAAGAACACCGCAGAACAAACAGGTGGTAGGAAGTTTAATGCTTGGTGTACAGTCAAATAGCCCGCAAGTGGCAAAAAGTCCGAACTGTTATCTGTGTTCACTCATGATTCAGTCTCAAAGAGGAGCCCTGTAGGGCCCAGCAGGAGCGTAGACCAAGAGAGCCCTTCACCTTGAAGGGCACAGCGAGGCTGTGGTGCTCAGGGATCATTCAGAGACATCCCAGAATGTGTCCAGGTATCAGTAGAGTCCAAAATGAAGGTCCGATGTTATTAAACATAAGTCAGGAGTTCCCGTCGTGGCGCAGTGGTTAACGAATCTGACTAGGAACCATGAGGTTGCGGGTTTGGTCCCTGCCCTTGCTCAGTGGGTTAACGATCCGGCGTTGCCGTGAGCTGTGGTATAGGTCGCAGACGCGGCTCGGATCCAGCGTTGCTGTGGCTCTGGTGTAGGCTGGTGGCTGCAGCTCCGAGTCAGCCCCTAGCCTGGGAACCTCCATATGCCTCAGGAGCGGCCCAAGAAATAGCAAAAAAAGACAAAAAAAAAAACATAAGTCAGAAATCACTTTTGAAAGGAATGGTGGAAAACAGTTCTTTAATTTCATGAGCTGTAAGACTAGAAGGACCATAACACAACTAAAATACATAATATATATAATAATACATAATGTTTAGATGACTTTATTATATATTGTATATTAATATATACAGTACTCAGTTACAGAAGGAAGGGTATTTGTCAGGTGAATGTGATAACCACTACACTATGGAAACAGAAAGGGATTTGTAAAGAAGGTAAGAAAAGATTTTTTTTTTTTTTTTTTTTGGCTGCACCTGCAGCATATGTAAGTTCCTGGGCCAGGGATCAAACCCAGGCCACAGCAACAGCCTGAATCACTGCAGTGACAACACCAGATCCTTAACCTGCTGAGCTACAAGAGAACTCAAAGATATTTTAAAACATTTTTTGAGGAGTTCCCGTTGTGGTGCAGCGGAAATGAGTCCGACTAGCAACCTTGAGGTTGCGGGTTCAATCCCTGGCCTCGCTCAGTGGGTTAAGGATCTGGCGTTGCTGTGGCTGTGGTGTAGGCTGGCAGCTACAGCTCCAATTAGACCCCTAGCCTGGGAACGTCCATATGCCATGGGTGTGGCCCTAAAAAGACAAAAACAAAAAACGCTTTGTGAGATAGTATAGGAACAGTAAGAATTATGAAAAAACTAAAAGAAGATGAAAACAGGGAATGAAGATAGAATCAGATATTTTCTACATTTAAAAAAAAAATTATGGCCACACCACAGACACATAGCACATAGAGGTTCCCAGGCCAGGGACTGAATCTGAGCCGCAGCTGCAGCAACACCAGATTTTTTTTTAACCCACTGTGCAAGGCCAGGGACCGATACCGCACCTCCACAGTGACGCGAGCCACTGCAGTCAGATCCTTAACCCACTATGCCACAGGGGAAACTCCTCAACATTGTTAAACCTCTACCCATTTTAGGTTTCTGGCTATAGACTTGAGCATCATTCTTCTTTACTCAGATTGGAATTACAAAGACGAAGAGAAAAGATGGTCTGATAGGGCAGTTGGCCCCTGTTCCTCAGATGTCCCATCTCAAGCAAAACGAGTCTGTCCTTCAGCAGGATGCCAGCTACCAGGGCTCTTGAGCAAGAAAAGGAAAGAGTCCATCATGATAGGGATTCCAAGCCAGGCTTCATATTCTCGTACCCTGGCACTGCCACTTCTATTTGTTTTTATTGAAAAATGATAACCTTGGAATCGAGCTATATGTTTACCCAAGAGGCATTTACATGGGTTCTGTCACTTCCAAGTTCACACTGCCTGTCAGGAAATGGCACACCCGATGGAACGCCCCTAAGGCGGGAATTGAACCGTTGGAGTTGTGTTGATCTCACAGAGACTTGTACAAGGTGATCTATTGCCTTTGACCCTTGAGTATGTGGCCTCTAAAGGCCATCAGTTGAATGGTGCCAAGCATTGTTCTTGGCTTAGTGGGATGGTTGAAAAGAAGACAGGGACGTTTGCTGCCCTCCTGGGTCTTACATTTGAATGGGGGGAGATGGAGGACAAACACGTGAAAGTAAATGAACAGGGTAATGCATTGTCTGACCCTCAAGGGGGCTCTGGAAAGACCGATTTTTCTGCCAGAGTCCCACAGATTCCCAGCAAAGCGCACTGTTGTGCCTTTACTAAAGTAGAAAGGCAACTGAACTGTTGGAAGGCCAGTGTGCTTCACTTATTTACTGCTAATGAATTTTCATAACTGCAGATCTCCGAGAAAAAAAAAAATACATGTTTCTCTCTTAGGTGGCAAAGAACACATCCTAGAAGATGCAAAACCGGACTCCATCGATGACACTGCTGACTTGGGCCTACCACCTGAAATGCCAATTTTGATTGACTTCCATGCTCTGAAAGACATCCTCGGGCCCCCAATGTATGAAATGGAGGTGAGCATTCTCATTTCGTTCTCAATGCCCACCGGTTTACTCCATGGGTTGCTTAATTGATTGGGAGAGAGGGAGCTTTGGGTGTTTGGGGAGGCTGAATTTTGTCTTAAGATTGGAAACGTGTTCTCTGTGAGGTATGGAGTTTGGTGTTTAATGGGATAAACACCCATTTTTGGAGGGCTCCAGAGACCCTGGCCAGAGCAGATCTCATTCTTTGCGACCGGTTCTATTTTAAGGACAGTGTCTCTGACTTTTCTCCTTAGAAATTCTGTGTACCTGGAGTTCCCGTCGTGGCTCAGTGGAAATGAGCCGACTAGTAACTTGAGTTTGCGGGTTCCATCCCGGCCTCACTCAGTGGCTCAGATCTGGCGTTGCTGTGGCTGTGGCGTAGGCCAGCGGCTACAGCTCCCGATTCGACCCCTCGCCTGGGAACTTCCATGTGCTGCGGGTGCGGCCCTAAAAAGCAAAAGAGAAATTCTATGTTCCTTAAGCATGTGCCAGCAAAGGCTTTGGGGAAGGGGGTGGGGGAGAAATACCGTAGCACAAAAGACCTGAGCACTCGAGCCTGGCTTTAGCTTCGGGCTGCTTTAGTGCAGACTGGCGGGCATCTTTCAGGATCTGTTCTGTCGTTGTTATTATCAATTCTTTTCGGGTTCAGCCCACCTGCAAGTCTAGCCCTATTTCCATCCCTCTCCCCTAATTGTCCCCCACAGTGGAACACCCAGCCAGAAAGCAGAACTGAGTCAAGGCAGCTGGAAGGAAATAGGGTTTGAAGCTGTGACTGCTGAGGCCTTGTGATGTGTTTTATAGGATGCTCACATGAGCTTTCATGGGTCAGTTACTAGACAAGATACGTAGTTTTTTGCTGAACATATGAGCATCTTTCTTCAGAAGCTTTATCATCACCCTCTCCGTATAAGGAGAAAAGATTTCTAGAAGATGTATCTTGCAAATTATGCTGCCTTAAGTCTTAAAACTGAGTAGCGCCTGAACCCATCTTGTTTATCTGTTTAAACTCTAAGCTGGTCATTATAGCTCATGGGCCTCTACAAAGCGCTCAGTGCCAAGAGTAGACTGCATTTCCTCTTATCGGTAAATCTGGTCTTGAACAGTAGCCTCAGAAACATAATTTGTTGGTTTGGTTTGGTTTTTGTTTTTTTGCTTTTTAGGGCCACACCCAAGGCATCTGTAAGTTCCCACAGCTCACAGCAACGCTGGATCCTTAACCCACTGAGCAAGGCCAGGGATCGAACACGCATCCTCATGGATCCTAGTCGGGATCACTCACCACGAAGGGAACTCCCTAGAAACTTTATTTTGATTGTTTGAATTCTTAAGATGTTGTGGATTTAAATATTGAAGTGTTGAGAGAGAAAGCCTGTCTTGGTTGAGAGGTGAGCCAGAGCTGCTTTCCTGTGCTGAGCGAACCCAGGGGTCTGAGACGCGATGGAGGGAGAGGGGTTCTGCTCCTGCATGTCGGGCGGGCTTTTTTCTCGGCTTGCCAGAACAGTCCATGCGAGCCGCTCTTTGGGAGTTGACACCAGGGCAGTGAATAAAAACAAAAGATGGATGTGCATTTCTGTTGCACATGCCCTTCTCTCCCAGCCACGTCTGCTTCCGTTGGGCTTGGAGCATTGGTGACATGCTTGGAGCTTTGGCAGAGAAAAAGCCAAAGGATGGAAAGAAATTTGATAAACACTGTTCACGGCTGTGTGTTCTCATTGGAGTTTTCCTTGTAGCATCTCAGCTGTGACATAGGAACGCTTTCACCAGCATGAATCCAGTAGCCGTTGTGCCTCTGTAAACCGCATCTCAGACCGGAAGGTCTAGTGTCGGGAGTTTGGAACATTTCGTTCACCGTGTCTGTGACCTACACCACAGCTCACAGCAGCACTGGATCCTTAAGCCACTGAGCAAGGCCAGGGATCGAACCCGCAACCTCATGGTTCCTAGTCGGATTTGTTAACCACTGCGCCATGATGGGAACTCCATGCAGATTTTAAAAAGCATTCTGAATAGGTGAATTCCGGGAGATTCCATCAGCACACTTGCCTTGCAGACAAAATCAGGTGCTAGAAATGGGTGAAGTGTATAAACACTAATGAAGTGCCCCAAAGGGCCATGGTGGTAAACGTCTGCTCCATCCCAGTCCGTCCAAACCTGCTCTGCCCCAGGGCCCTGTTTAGACGGCACCGATGCCGCACTCGGCCTGGCCCGCTGCCCCATCGCCAGTCGGTTGTGCCGAGTAAAGGCTCTTCTTGGAGGATGGAAAGCAGCTGGTTCTCGGCGGTGCAAGTGTCGGGCCGGAATGGGGCTGTCACATTGCTTCCCGAGGCGACAGTGGCTGACCCCAGCACCCCTCCACGGGAACGGCTGCTGAAACAAACTACACCTAGAAAAGTCAAGTAGTGGTGAGTTCCAGGCTTAGGATCTTATTAGCACAAAGGCTTTAAAGAAATTGGCAGGTGGAGAGCTTCTGTGGTGCCAGCCCTGGCAGGAACATAAAAAGTGCTGTGTAAGCTGTAAAAGAAACCAGTGTACGGTGTGAACGTCCCTGAAGAGCCAACCTGCACACGTACCACCGCCATCTGACAGTTCAGGTTTGTGTTTGGCGAGGCACCAAGCTTGTCCCTGGAAAGAAGGCCCGCAGTGTTAGTCCTGCCTCCAGCCCTTGGCACACGCCGGCCTCTCTGCTCTGATGGCTTCCTGGCCGCTTCCTGGCCCGCAGACTCCTAGTCGTACCTGAAGACTCTTCACGGGAGCTGTGACCCGGGCCCTGGCCTCCCAGACCTCTCCGAAGGCACGGGCACTTGGTGGCTCCTCTGCTATCGCACTCCCCTGTGCTGGGGCGAGGCTGGCTCCTTATCTGATGTGGCGAAGCAGGCTGTCACCTCCCTGCGGTGACATCCCTGTGATGCGGGCGGGGCCCTGGCCCGGATGCTGGAAAAGCGCCGCTGGGTAAGGGGAACACTGTTAATCTCTCTGATGGGCGGCAGGAGCCCATGACAAGGTCATAAACCTACGTGTTCGTCTGGGCTCGGAAGGGGCGCAAGGAGTTGTGCATATGTCCTGTTTCGGTCAGATGTTACTGAATATCACTTTTTAGTTAATCAAAAGAAAGAACAGGGCAAAAGTGCAGTGATTAGGTACACGAATGCTCCTTAAACACTGCTGTCGTTGAAGTGTGCAGTAAGCAACCACACTTTATAAGACATACTCTGTTAGTCTTTTTGTTTGTTTGTTTGTTTTGTTTTTTTGTCTTTTGTCTTTTTATAGCCGCAGGTGCGGCATATGGAGGTTCCCAGGCCAGGGGTCCAATTGGAGCTACAGCTGCCGGCCTACACCAGAGCCAAGGCAACGTGAGATCTGAGCCCCGTCCGTGACCTACACCACAGCTCACAGCAACACCAGATCCTTAACCCCTCCTGAGCGAGGCCAGGGATCGAACCCACAACCTCACGGTTACTAGTCGGGTTCGTTAACCACTGAACCACCACTGGAACTCCCATACTCTGTTATTAATTAGGTTTTTCATTAAATATTTTAAACCCTTCCTCGGTCTGCATATTTACATGATTGATAGAGTTATGACCGAAGAAACTGACCATTCCTTTGAACCAGATGTAGCAGATCAGGGAAAGTGGGAAGCACCAGGTTCAAGGGAACTTGAAGGACAGAAATGAACCTCAGATGCTCTTTGACATCTAGAGGGAAAAACATTCTAAGTGTCAAGCCCAGACCTGTCTCGGCTCATACAATTGTTGATTCTATAAACCAGTGGTGGAATTAGAAACGGGTAGAAAGTATTGGTTAAGTATTGTGTTGAATCACTTGTTAGGGAAGAGTGTAAACACACACTTGTTTTTACAATTGTGGAAGGTTTCAGGTGGCTGGGAAACTGTCCGTTCAGGAGCAAGAAGGAGCATATGTCTTATCTTTCAAATGCATGTGAACTTGCACGCAATTGTTTCTGAGGGAAAAATACACAGAAACTGGATGCTTGACTGTTACAGAATTGTTAACAGTTTCAGAACATACGCCTTTGAGGAACACGACTCCCAAATCTAAGAATTACAGGTTCTTAATTTCTTAGATACCTGCTGTTGGGCTGATGACAAGACTCTAGGTTTGACAGTAACTCCTGCCTCAGTTCTCCCACTGGCTATGTCGTTGAGGGGCACATATCTGTCACCAGTGCGGTCTTCAGGCTACTATCAGTGCTCTTGCCATCGAGGTCAATTAAAGGGAGCCTGGATGGCTTGGGTTTGGCCCTGTGTGCTTATCCACCCCTGTCCTTTCAGTTAATGTACCAGAGTTCCCTGGTGGCTCCGTGGGTTAAGGATCTGGCATCGTCACTGCTGTGGCTCTGTTTCGATCCCTGGCCTGGGAACTTCCACATGCCGAGGGCACAGGCAAAAGGAAAAAAGGAAAAATCAATTAACCGTGTACCGGTTACTTCTACCCAAAGTACCATGACTCTCCAGCAGGTAGAGAGTGTTGGAAACCAGCCTGGTTTCTTGATGTAACATGGTAATCAATGTGACTCTTTCTCCGGATTGTTTGGGGACATTTTTGGTATTATTCTGACAAAACTAGTTTTGAGGATTTAGCTGTAAAAGGAGGGGGGGGGGGATATTGTTCTTGTTACAGTGAACAAAACTGCACCATCTGGCTTTTTCTGTTAAATTAGCACACGATTCAGTATACTGAGGATCATTCTTTAGGACTGATTCAGGCAGCCCGAGAAAAGGGCCAGGCAGGAAAAACAGGAACCCCAGGCGAGTTCCCGCCCAAACTAGATATCACTCAGGTAGAATCGATTTCATATCAGCAAGAACCAGCCTTGTGAACCCATTTATAAATAGTTGTTTCTGTGTTTTCCTCTAATAGTCCTGATCTTTTGCATATGGAGCTTTTGCATCTTTCTCCTCCAGTCGACACAGAACAGGGCGAGCGCACAGCTGAGGGGAGGTGAAATCTGTGCGCGGTGCCTCCCAAGTCTCTACCTTATCATGAAGCCAACTGGAATTACGTTTTTGAATGGAAAACCAGATCTAAAGCTAGGCTTTCATGTTTGCTACTAAAAATAAGTGCCCAAGAGCCACAGATAGTTTGCTACTAAAAATAAGTGCCCAATAGCTTCAATCCACGTGCCCATTTAAAATTAAGACTTTCAGGAGTTCCCATCATGGCTCAGAGGTTAGCAGACCCGACTAGCATCCATGAGGACGTGGATGCTGCCGTGAGCTGTGGTGTAGGTCACAGACGTGGCTTGGATCTCGCATTGCTGTGACTCTGGCATAGGCTGGCGGCTACAGCTCCAATTCAACCCCTAGCCTGGGAACCTCCTTGTGCCGCGGGTGCGGCCCTAAAAAGACAACAAGGCCAAAAAAATAAAATGAACATTTTCAGCATCTGAACCCCCGCCCAGCCCTTTAACCAGAAACTCAGGCTGCAGGCTCTGCTGCTCCTTAGTGAGAATGTTACCTCGGCGGGAGAGCCCCAGTGTGTGCATGAGTGCGGGGCTAACCTACTGCGTTCCTCTGACATGGAACATCTACAGGATAAGAAATGCAGAGGCTCAAAGTGTGCAGTGAAAGTTAACGTGACCCTTTTTTCACCTGTTAGGTTTTACATGTTTTCATAACTTGGACGTGTTAACCTATTTGGCTTGTAATCTGCGGTGCGTGACATGCTCCATTTCAAATGGCAGTGAGGCAGCACATTGGGCCTCCGAGCGCACAGGAGGAATCTGGGGCATCTTGAAGCAGCGTTTTACAGCAGTGTCTCTGCAGCAACAGAGAGCAAAGATGAGGGGCAGAGAAGTAAAATCTAGGAGTTTTAACGTGTACCTTCACCCTTGGCCTCTGGAGCGTTAGCATGTTGGCAGCTTCTCAAGGCATGTTGAAAAGAGGGTTTCTACTTCCTGCCTACAAATTCACGATTGCCTAACATGAAGTCGGGCTCTGGAGTATTTATAACTATGCAGCCTAATGAAACAATTTTTTTGTTTTTTATAGGGCCGCACCCACAGCATGTGGAAGTCCCCAGGCTCGGGGTCGAATGGATCCGAACCACGTCTGTGACCTACACCGCAGTTCACGGCAACGCCAGATCGTTAACCCCCTGAGCAAGGCCAGGGATCGAACACGCATCCTCATGGATACTAGACGGATTCATTCCGCTGTGGCCAGCGGGAGCTCCCCTGAAGAAAATATTTAGATAAAGCAATTGAGTTTATTCCTTGAAAATTAGGTTCTGTGTAACTCGCTGTGGTACTTAAGAATCAGAGTTGCTCACACATATTTTTAGAGAAAATTGCTTCTGATAAATGCCCATGAGGGAAGTTTAGTTTGCCTTCTGGCAAAAAGCCCTCCAGGGCCCCAGTCATGTGCTTTGGGGTGCAGCTTACGCCTGCTGCACAAGCATATGCCCTTGCGGTAGGTCAGCCTGGAAAGATCTGGGCTCCTGTTGGCCTTAGGCGATCATTTTCCTCGATTCTCTCTCGAAAGGTGTCTGAGCGTTTGAGTCAACCAGGAGTGGCGATCGGCTTGGCCTGGACCCCCCTGGGTGGGGAAATCATGTTTGTGGAGGCGAGTCGCATGGACGGCGAGGGCCAGTTAACTCTGACTGGCCAGCTGGGGGACGTCATGAAGGAATCGGCCCATCTCGCCATCAGCTGGCTCCGCAGCAATGCCAAGAAATACCATCTGACCAATGGTGAGCAGCCTGCCCTCGGCGGGGGTGCAGCTGCGGGCAGGGTGCCTTAGGATCGTCCCGGGCTCTGTGACAGAGACTAAGAGGAGCCCTCAGCGGTCAGTTACACCTTAAAGCACAGACCATTGCTTTGGAACCGCACGGAGATTCTAGTTCCACGTGGACCGGCACCTGAGCTGGAAACTGATTCCAAGGGTTTGTTTTTCATTCCCTTTGGAAGAGAAGGAAACCGTGCTTCCAGACCCCACTTGACTTGCACTGCCCGTTACTATTTTGAAGGAGTTATATGCCCCAAACATTCCTGTTTATCTCTTTGATTTTCTCTTGCGGGAGCGAACGAAAACAGGTGTAATGTTTCTACATTAAACTCCTCTCTTCCTTTTTTCAAGCTTCTGGAAGTTTTGATCTTCTTGAGAACACAGACATCCATCTGCACTTCCCAGCTGGAGCTGTCACAAAAGATGGACCATCTGCTGGCGTTACCATAGCAACCTGTCTCGCCTCACTTTTTAGTGGGCGGCTGGTGCGTTCAGATGTAGCCATGACTGGTGAGATCACACTGCGAGGTCTTGTTCTCCCAGTAAGTACGAAGAAACCTGTTTGTGTGGTTTTTAAATTAATAGTGGTTTGCCTTCTTCCTGTGACTGTCTTCGTTTTAAAACACATATTGAATTTTTATATCTGTAATTCATATTTTTAAATGTTGATCAAATAAAGGAAAAACCGAAACATTTTCCCCACGTTTTCTCTTCTAAGAAAGACTGGCTGAGGGGAAAAAAAATAGATCAGTCTGGTCATCAGAAAGATCAGCTGTTCAGGTGAGGAGTTGAGGCTTTGTTCTAGTTGTTAATATAGAGCATATTCGTAAAATAGGATGGTAGCTATTTTTAAAATTTAAGCCCAGTTCTCAGCCTTTTGAAGTTCCTCTGAGACCTCCACCCCTCCTATAGATAACTTGGGTTAGGTTGATAGATTGATGGAAAGAATTATAGAAAAGAAGTAGTACAGTACAGTAAAGACTACCATGTCTCACTGTTAAATTTGAAAACGTCGTGTACATATGGGGCTTTGGGGCCCCGGTCCATATTGTAACTACTTATGAAAACACTGAAAAATGCATAGAACTTGAGAGATGGTTTAGAAGGTTAAGTCACTCGTCAGCAGTACCAGGCTACAAGGAAGTTTTGGTGGGTTCATAGCAAAATGAGAAGGGAAAGAAAAAAGTTTTGCTCTGAGAACACCTTTCTTTTATGAGGTAATAGTGAAGTAGTCACTAATTAAGGTCACTAAAAATGCTCTCGGTTCCCTGATTTTTTTTTAATTGAATTGAACCAGAAAGTCATGCCCTAACGATTATTCACTGTGCCCTGTCCTCCACCTGTACCGCAGAGGAAAGCGGCTCTCCTCGCCTTAACCCAGCAGCTGTGGACAGTAGGGGCTTAAGACTGGCTGTGCCGCCGAAAGGACGTGAGCAAGTGCTCCGCTGGCCGCACGCTCCCAGGTTTGCCGTAGTTCAGAATGGCCCGCTAAGCGGAGAATAAAAGGAATCACTAAGTACTAGGGGTGTAATGCACAACATGGTAAATATAATGAACACTGCTGTGTGTTAATATGAAATGTGTTAACAGAGTAAATCCTAGGAGTTTTCCTCACAAGGAAAATAGTTTTCTCCTGTTTCTTTAATTTGGTATCTATATGGGATGATGGATGTTCACTCAACTTTCTGGGGTAATCATTTCGTGGTGGGTGTAAGTCAGATCACTATATTGTGCACTTTAAACTTATACAGTGCTGTATGTTGGTTATATCTCAATACAATTGGAAGGAAAAAAAAAAAAAGAATAAAGGGAATCCATTCAAAGGTCAAAAGTGAGTGGGGAGCCCTTCTGCTGATAGATGGGCCAACTTCTAAAGACAGAAATGTCCTGGCTGATGAAACAAACACACTTGGATTGGAGGTGGAGACGTCCCAGCAGGAATCCGGTGAAAAGCACTGGCTCAGAGCCAGAAGGTGCGGACCCGGAGGACAGGAGGGCGCTGGGAGACCCACACCAGGGGCTGCGCTGAGACCTTCATGGAACAAATGGCTCTGCCCCTGGGTCCCCCGCCCTTAAAGCCGATCACCCCCAAGCAAAGCCTGCCCTGCCCTCGGCAGACGGGAGCCCCTGCAGCTTTGAGGAAAGCTTCAGTTTGAAATGCCTGTGTGATGAGACGTGGCGAAAAGCAGCAGTGTGGGAGAGGAAGAGCAGTGAAGGGAACAGAGGCTGAGACCAAGCGCTTGGCTTTAAAATAAGGTCTTTGAGAGTTGGCCCAAGACCTGTTCAGAAAAAAAAGTAATAGGGAAAAAAGAGTCCGACAGATTCAACATCGCACTCCACAGAGAACATGGAAGAGAACAAATTGCTAAGAGGTAACGGAGCCTCTCCTGGAATTGAAGACCGTCGTCAGACTGAAAGGGCCTGTACCAACCAGGGAAAAGAACTTCATGCTCCCGACTTTTCAGCCGACCAAAGAAAAGGTTTTCATCAGTGATCCTAGATGTATAGCACCTGCAAAACGCTGAGGGGGAAAAGAAAGAAAATAAGAAAAAAAAAATTAAAAAAAAAAATCAAAACAAACAAAAAGAAACCTCTGAGGGAAAATGACTTTTAAATCAAGACTTTATACGCACTCACTGTCAGTCAAGTGTGAACGCAAGATAGACCTTTTCTTTTCTGCTTTGGGGGGTTGGTTGGTTCTTGGCTGCGCCTGTGGCATGTGGAAGCTCCGCAGCCAGGGATCGAACCTGCGCCACAGCAGTGACCTAGGCTGCTGCAGTGACAATGCTGGATACTTAACCTGCTGCACCATAATAAGGAAATTGCAAAATAGACATTTTCATACCTGCGAGGAATGAGTTTTTCACACTCTTTCTGAAGAAGATACCTTGAAAGTGCACTTCACCAGCTTAAAGCATTCCCGCCGTGGTGCACTGGGTTGAGAATCCGACTGCAGTGGTTCACTTAGCTGCGGAGGTGCAGGTTCAGTCCCTAGCCTGGCGCAATGGGTTGAAGGTTCTGGTGATGCTGCAGCTGTGGCCTGGATGCATTCCCTGGCCCAGGAACTTCCATATGTCGAAGGTACAGCCAAAAAATGTTTTTCAAAAAAATTAGTTTTTAAAAAAAGCCGCAGCAGCTTGGAAAGAGAGTAACAGTGGTGGGGGGAGGTGGCACCTATGCAGAAAGGCCTAAGGCACAGCCAGTCTCGGGGCAGCAGGTGGAAACAGCGGACAGTTTGGGAACAGCTGCCTTCAGGGATCACGGGTTCTGGGTGGTGTGACGGGGAGCCGTGTTTGTTATCTGTTGCTGCATACATACCACCCCAAAGCAAGGTTTATTATTCTCAGCTTCTGTGGATCAGGAATTGAAGAGAGGCTTAATTGGGCTCTTCTGGCTCAGGGTCCCTCATCGTGGTTCAGGATGCCAGCCAGGTCACATCTGAAGGCTGTGGCGGGGGATCTGCTGCCACAGTGGTTCATTCACATGAGTGCACGTTGGTCCTGGTGGCAGGACGCCCCAGTTCCTCACCACAGGGCTTTTCCATAGGCTGCTGGGGAGACCTCAGAACTGGCAGCTGGCTTCCTCCAGGGCCAGAGATCCAAGAGAGATCCAGGCAGAAGCTTTTGTTTTTATGACTTAACCTTGAAAGTCATATAGCTTCACTTCCACCACCCTCTTATAAGTGAACCACTAAACCTGGCACATGTTCAAGGGAGAGGAATTAGATTCCACATTTTGAAGGAACCATTGTGGATATATTTTAAAGATGTATTATTCCACAAGAGCTTAGATCATTTTGAGGACAAGCTATCTTCATCAAGTGGCCTAGAGGTCATGGCTTTAAACCTGTAAGGATGGAAGTCACCCTGGCGTGGAGCTGAGCTCTGTAGAGGAATGGTATTTATGGTCAAAATAATGGAATGGTTTTTCAGAGTCAACCTATAAACAAGATTGTTGTGAGTACAGAAAGGACTATGCATGTTAACACTGGAATTCCCTGGTGGCTCAGCAGGTTAAGTAACTGGCATTGTACTGCCATACCTCAGCTCACTGCTGTGGCGTGGGTTTGATCCCTGACTCAGGAATTTCTGCATGTCACGGGTGTGGCCCCCCAAAATTTAGAATTTTCCCCCATTAAAAGCATATAATGCTATTTGAAATGTAAAGAATTTCTTATTAGTCTTGTGGCTTTCCTAGCTTCTGCCATAACAAAATGGAAGATGACTTCGGAGTTCCTTTCGTGGCTCAGTGGTTAACGCATCCAACTAGGAACCATGAGGTTGCGGGTTCGATCCCTGGCCTTGCTCAGTGGGTTAAGGATCCGGCATTGCCATGAGCTGTGGTGTAGGTCGCAGACGCAGCTCCCGCGTTGCTGTGCCTCTAGCGTAGGCCGGCAGCTACAGCTCCGATTCGACCCCTAGCCTGGTAACCTCCATATGCCACGGGAGCCACCCTAGAAAAGGCAAAGAGACCAAAAAAAAAAAAAAAAAAAGATTTGGATGTTTTAAAACAGCAGTGCAGGAAAGGTGGGTCATGGCTTCTTTCACAGCCTATGGATGATCATAAACCTTACTAACCTTCTTCTCTCTTTGCAGGTGGGTGGAATTAAAGACAAAGTGCTGGCAGCACACAGAGCAGGACTGAAGCATGTCATCATTCCTCAGAGGAATGAAAAAGACCTTGAAGAAATCCCAGGCAATGTCCGGCAGGACTTAAGTTTTGTCACAGCGAGCTGCCTGGATGAAGTTCTTAACGCAGCTTTTGATGGCGGCTTTACTGTGAAGACCAGACCTGGTCTTCTAAACAGCAAATTGTAGGCCCAACGCGCAGCTTTTCAGAATTTTAAATGAAAAGTGCCAAAAGGTACTGACAAGATGATTTTATTCACACCAGTAGGGTTAAGCAAAATGCCCCTAATTTGTGAACGTAATCACAGTAACAAATCTCACTCGGGTGGTGGCTAGTGTTTATTACAGAAATGTTAATTTAATAAATTGATTAAATGGGAATTGAATTCTTATCTTTAGTGGGCTCATTCCTGTCCGTGGAAAGGTATGGAACCGTGGTTCACAGGTGGTCCCAGAACAGAAGCATCCGTATTACTCATCAGTGTTACTGTGAAGATAGTTAGAATGCAGTGTAAAATAACATTGAGCAGTTTCTTTTTGTTAATTGCTTTTTAGAGCCACACCTGCAGCACATGGACGTTCTCAGGTTAGGGATTGAATAGGAGCTACAGCTGCCAACCTATGCCACAGCCACAGCCACAGCCACAGTGGAGCCGCATCCAGCTGCGTTTCCACTGAGCCACAATGGGAACTCCTGAGCAATTTCTTAATCATTCCAGCCAGACTTCAGAATTTTATATTACAAAATAGAAGGATATGGGAGTTCCTGTTGTGGCTCAGCAAATTAAGAACCGGACTAGCATCCATGAAGATGCAGATTCGATCCCTGGCCTCACTTGGTGGATTAAGGATCTGGTATTGCCGTGAGCTGTGGTGGAGGTAGAAGCCATGGCTCGTGTGTTCACATGTTGGCTGCGGCTGTGGCGTAGGCAAACAGCTATAGCTTCAATCGACTCCTAGCCTGGGAACTTCATATGCCACAGGTGTAGCCCTAAAAGAACAGAAACAAAACGAAACAAAAAACCCAGATATGTAAAGACAGTCTGGAATTTCTTGGATAAGAATGGGGTCAAGTTACCCAAATACTGTGCTTAGACCTGCTAGTAAAAATCTGAATGTGTCCTGGGAGGCCACGTCCAGGTCTGGGGTCTGGCCAGTGGGAAAGCGAGCCAGCACCGGGAAATCAGAAAACATTGCACTGACTATCTCCTCACTACTGTGATTTTATTGCTGTTCAGTCATCCTTAAAAGGGAGGAAAAATAACTGATGTTAATTTGTGTTCAGCAACCAGAGGGAGCTAACCCACATGCACACCGCTTGGCCTTGTCTCACTCAGCAGTGGTAACGCAGCACACTCTAGAAAGCAGGCGTTACCTGCATTCTTCCTCGGGAGTCCTGCGCATGCACGCAGCTCTGAGCCAGCCTGTAAATAGCAGGAGGCCGTCTTCTGTGCCCTTGGCTTTGAGCATGTCTTTCCATACTAAAGGAGCGGACTGAGAAACCCCGGAGGTGTGTGAAACTTAACAGTATGTATGACCTTCATTTCTCTTAGCACTGGCTTTGGTTTTTTAAGGCCAAGCTTTTGTATTTATGTTTTGGTTTTTTTTTTTATTGTGGCAAAATAACAATTTACCATTTTAACTTAAGTGTAATTCAGGGATATCAGTCACAACATTGCACATCCATCACCACTAGCTCCATGGAAAGCTTTATCTTAAGTTCAAACTGCATCCATTGAACAGTAATTGCCTGTTCTTGAGTTCCCCAGGCCCTAGGAACCACTGTTTTGTCTCTGAATTTGCCTCATGTAAATGAAAGCACAATCCATGCTTTTGTGCCTGGCATATTTCACTTAGCAGGTCGAGGTTTCTCCATGTTGGAGCATGTGTCAGAATTTCACTGAAGACTGGATAATATTCCAGTTCGCACATCCCACATTTTATTTTCTACCTCTAGGCTGTTGTGCTGGGAATGTAAGTGTACATCTGTCTTCCAGTCTTGTTTTTCATTCTTTGGGAAAAACATGAGGAGCCACCCATGCTTCCCGCCACAGCAGCACCATTTGCCGTTCCCACCAGCACTGGACAAAGTTTCCATTTCCGTCCTTGCCGGCAGTTGCTTCCATCATTGATAATGGCCATGCTGAGGGTGTAAAGAAGCATCTGGTAGTTCTGGTTTGCATTTCCCTAATGACCAATGGTGGTATTTTCTTCTAGCACTGTTTGTAGAAAGTATTTCCCAAAGACCCCTTATATCACATCAGCTGGGGTTTTTGAGAACTGCTAATTAACTCAAATTCCAATTCAGCAGGCCTAGCTTGGGTTCTGCGTATGAAACCAGTGCTCCCCATGCTTCTTATGTATGGGCTTTTAAAATTATGCAGATATTAAAACTACATTAATGCTTTAAGTGCCTTGGTAGTCAGGAAATTCTGCACTACTTAAGACACATCTTTTTTACTTTGCCCCTTTTGTTTGAGCCTTGCTGTAAACCATGTCAGAGACAGAGCTCCTGAGTGCTTTCTGATTACTGATACGCAAAAACAGGAGCCAGAGTGATCCTCTTTAACATAAGTTTTTGATTCTTCAGCTGTAGGTAAGGTGTCCTGGCTATACAAGTGGTATTTAAAACGTAATAAACATACTTGAATTTTTCTCAATAAGGGGAGAAGGGTAAAAAGTACATGTGCTCAGTGAAACAGATTTCCTTCTTTCCTTGATGTCAGTCAAGACCTGCCTTCTGGGAGGTCCCGTCATGGCTCAGAGGAAACGAATTGGACTAGCATCCATGAGGACCTGGGTTCGATCCCTGACCTCGCTCAGAGGGTTAAGGATCTAGCGTTGCTGTGAGCTGAGTTGTCATGTGTAGGTCGCAGGCTTGGACCTGGTGTGGCTGTGGCGGAGGCCAGCAGCTACAGCACCAATTCGACCCTGGCCAGAGAAACTCCATGTCACGGGTGTGGCCCTTAAAAAAAAAAAAAATTTGCCTCCTGATCATAGCAGCGATCCTCTTCGTGGTAAGAGTGGGGATGCAGATTTAGCTCTGTTTCCACTGCCGTCTGAGTCATAGTGGCTGACCGAAATGCTGAGGATTCTGATTCTCTCATCCAAATGCAGTGACTAGTGATGTCTACCACCAAGAGCCCCCTGTACTAGGTGACTGATCGACACTTAAACCTTACCAAAGTCTACCCCTCTGTGAGTTCATCAATCCTGAGGGTGGAGAAAGCTGACTTTGTAGTTTCCATTATCAACTACTGAAATGAGAAAAGGTTTGCTATAAAAAGCACTTGACACTAAGCCACAAAGAATGTTAACTTTATCTGGGACCATTAAGATGTAATCACCATCAAGCACCTCTGGGAAATGACAAAGACAACAGCTCTATCAGGTTTTTTTTTAAATCTAGGAAAGTTTTATTTGCTATGCAAATTCAACCTACTTGGAACATGGTAAGTGTGGTTTGTACTTATCAATGACCTAAGAATATGTTTAACATTCTTGGACCTAATGAGAAATCTTTCATGTTAAAAATCTTGTAATTAAGTTCAACTCTAACATTGTCAGTGCATTTCTAGGCAACAGTAACTAAAACCCTTTAGGCTAAATCCCAATCTTAACATGACAGTGCAAGTTTGTCAAAATTTCACTTTATTATAAAACCAAGTATTCTTTCATACTCTTGTTTTTTCTTTTCAGAATTTGGAAAGGCTTAAGAAAAATAATTTTCCAACAAAATTCTTAAAACTATGTAAGGTTAGGGAAAATGTCTTCAGCAGACAATGAGAATACAGTGCCAGGCATAATAAGGTTAAGCACTAATAACCACACTTTACATTTTAGCAGGTCCCCAGCAAGTATTAAACTGAAATTTGGGGGATGCTGCTGTTTTTAGATAAATACGAGTTTGATAAATGATTCTACTAGCTTAAGATCATAAGCAGTAAGCCACCAAATAATCTTTTTATGTTTGGAAACACGCACACTGGGCAGGTGGCGAGGGGAAAGACTTAAGGTTCCAGCAGTGCATTCAGTCTATAGATGTAGTTGCTAAGTCTTGCGTGCAGTTCACCCTGGTTGTTCTTGCTCTAGTCTAATACAGTACTCTGACTAGCCCCCAGATATGTTTAGTTTGATCCAGTGTTTTGTTTTTTCTTTTGTCTATATAGGGCCGCACACTCGGCATATGGAGGCTCCCAGGCTAGGGGTTGAATCGGAGCTGTAGCCACTGGCCTACGACACAGCCACAGCAACTGGGGGTGCGAGCCATGTCTGCAACCTACACCACAGCTCACGGCAACGCCGGATCCTTAACCCACCAAGTGAGGCCAGGGATCGAACCCACATCCTCGTGGATTCTAGTCAGGTTCCTTAACCACTGAGCCACAAAGGAAACTCCCAACCTTTTTTTCTTTAATTTGGGTTACTCACCCATTCCTCCACTCAGGAATCTGAATGAAATAAAATTCCACCATCAGTATAATCATTGCTGCTGTTCTAGGATATAAGGTGCTCTTCAACTAGGGGTGCACAATTAAGATTTTTAGTAAGCTAGAACATCTATAGCCATTCACAAAAGTTTAAAGTTTGCAGAATTGTTGGCCTTTTAAAAAGTTATACATATTAAAATAAAAATCACTCAAGGCAAAAGAAAAAATTCCCCAACAATCATTAGCATATTAAACTGGTCCGTGATTCAATTTGATAGGACAAATTCAAGTTTAAAAATATGAAAGAACAGAAGGAATGGACTTGGAGTTTGGGATTAGCAGGTACAAACCACTACATATAAAATGGATAAATAAGGCCCAACACTATATTCAGTATCCTGATAAACCATAATAGAAAATAGAAAAGAACGTATATGTGTATAAACTTGAGTCATTCTGCTATACAGCAGAAATTAACACTGTAAATCAACTATACTTTAAATTAAAAAAATAAAAAACAGGGAGTTCCCATCATGGCTCAGTGGTTAACGAATCTGACTAGGAACCATGAGGTTGCGGGTTCGATCCCTGGCCTCGCTCAGTGGGTTAAGGATCCGGCATTGCCGTGAGCTGTGGTGTAGGTCGCAGACGTGGCTCGGATCCGCGGCTCGGATCCCGCATTGCTGTGGCTGTGGTGAAGGCTGGCGGCTACAGCTCTGATTCGACCCCTAGCCTGGGAACCTCCATATGCCGCAGGAGCAGCCCAAAAAATGGCAAAAAGACAAAAAATAAAAAACAAAGTTAGGGTATCATCTACCCCTACCCTTATAACCTCCTGAAAGAAAATACCAAGATCCCAGAAAGGGTTGGGGCATCAATGGGAGAAGGTAGAGCATTAATTATAAAGATGATTTAAGGACAAGAGTTAAACCTCATAAAGTCAAATCTCAAACCAATCAAGAAACATGGACCTAGATCTCATTATCCCTATAGGCCAGGAACATGAAGACAACCAAGGAGAAACAGTTAACAAATATTAAAATGTCAATCTTACTATCTATCAAACACACAAAATTTAGTATCTTAATTAGCAGAACACAAGGTTACAATGAAAGGGAAAATCCTTCACAGCGCTACCGTAGTTTCCACTGAAACCTCTCCAGAAATTATGGAAAAAGTATCAAGACCTTAAATAAATAAAAAAGAATCCTAAGAATATAACCAGAAAGCATTCAGACATGTTCACAGGTTGTTTACCATTAGTCAAAAAAATTTACCTGGGAGTTCCTGTGTGGCTCAGCGGAAACCGGAATCTGGCATCCACGAGGACGCAGGTTCAATCCCTGGACTCACTCAGTGGGTTAAGGAGCTGGCACTGCCGTGAGCTATGGTGTGAGTCGGTTCAGATCTGGCATGGCTGTGGCTGTGGTGTAGGCCAGCAGCTGTAGCTCTGATTTGACCCCTATCCTGAGAACCTCCATATGCCACGGGTGCGGCCCTAAAAAAGACAAAAAAAAAAAATTTAACTGGACAAATCGAACAAAGCAAATATCCAATATTGGGAAACTGGCTACAATTATAGTCAATCCTCAAAGTTATCCAAAATGATACTTTTCCAAAATTACTAAAGTGGTGAAATGCTTAGATGATCATGTTATGTGTGGGAGTGTAAGGGAGTTAAATAATCACATGATCCCACATTCTATTTCAAAATAAATGTGTATAAACACATGTGAGTACACATAAAGGACTAGAAAAATGAAAATGTTCATAGTAATCTCTGAGTAAGATTACTATTCTGTGTGCCAGAGTCTATATACTGAACATACATAGTGCTGAACACATACTGAATACCCTACACTTTTAACCAAACATTTTGTATTTTAAAAATGGTATACCTCCACAAAAAATATTCAGTATATTAAATGAGGAAAAACTGCTTTTCTAAAAAACATGTGTTAACAGCGATAGACCTGGACATATACTGGTGGTTGACCTGTTCCTTTCACCACAAAAATAGCCACGCAAACACAAATTATAACCAATTCCAAAAATAATGCCTGCATTAAGGAAAAGAAAAGAAACTAACAAACTTCTTTCCTGAAAATGGTTAACAGAAGTAAACCGTATTATCCAGAATTGGTAGTAGGGTAAGGGGGAAGTCCAAATTAGTTTTAACTGACTTTCTATGTTTAGGGTACCCATAAAAACCACACGAAATAAAATGATCTCTGGCCAGTCAGAAGGCAATTTCAGAGTCTTACTAGGTGCCTCAGGGTAACGAGCAATAGTTAACTATTTGGTGCTAGTTACAGGTATAATAATGGCAGCTAACATTTGCCGGGTGCTTATTACATGCAGAGCACTCTTCTAGGTAACTTGCATCCACCCCCAATGAACCCTGAGCAGTAGCTACCATAATTAACCCCATTCTATACACTAGGCAACTGGAGCCCAAGTGAGGTCTAGTTAGCATAAGCACATAGCTCCCTGGAAGGCTGGCTGCAGAGCCCAGGCACACAACCACTACAGCATGAAATAGTAATTCATTTTTTTCTTGGTGGTGTTAAAGGGGGAAAAAGTGATAGCAATTTAACTAACCAGCCTCCTAACTGAGTTCTGAGAATCAAAATGTAAGCAAGGGGAAGGAAAAAATAAGACTCCATGTGGTACAGAGGCCATATACCCTTTGTTTTGGCTGGACTTTAAAACAGATCTCTTATCTACCAAACTTCAAAATACAGCACATTGCTTTGAACAGGAAAATAACTTTGGATTTTAATCAAACTCTAATAGAGCTAAAAGCAGACACATAAGAGTTTTTTAATTTGCCAGATATTCTTTTAATGAGAATTATAAAAGACCAAAAACATTTTTTTTTGCAAACTGCCTTTTTTTTTAAAACAAATGATTTGCTTTTAATTACAAATACTGTGTAAGACGATGCCTTCTTTTGCAAAACCAATAAATACAAGAACAAATTTTAAACATATGTGATTTGTCCAAGATATTTGGGGGGGAGGGGGTGAGCCTGATTTTTCTTCCAGTATTTAAAAAAATCAGTATTCCCTAACCTTTCAAAGAGTAGTTTGAAGGTATGACTCAACTGGAGAAAAAGAGAGAAAAACCATCTTACAGTTGCTTTAAATAGCTTCTGATAATTCTTCAGGTGTCACCTTTCCTTTCTGGAGCTCATATCTTCACAAAATGGTTGAATTTAAAATTTTTCTAATGAACTGATTAATGGGGGAAAATATGTATTGAACACATATGTATGTATAAACTTTACCATAAACAATTATGCATATCAAAAAGACACTAACTTTAAAAAGGTACCAAAAAAAAGTGAGGAAAAACCTGAATTACAGAAAAGAAAGTCAAATTTATTTAATGAAAAACTAGAATTAATAAAAATTAGCAAATACACACACAAAAATATACACACACAGCAGCACTATGTATTGACTCACATAGGGGAAAAGCAGTG
Organism: Phacochoerus africanus; assembly: GCF_016906955.1. Classification (NCBI taxonomy): domain Eukaryota; kingdom Metazoa; phylum Chordata; class Mammalia; order Artiodactyla; family Suidae; genus Phacochoerus; species Phacochoerus africanus. Next base: position 36,186,732 of record NC_062551.1, on the reverse strand, counting down.
GTCCAAGACCACTCAACATGGCTTGTCAGTTAAAGGAAAAAAAAAAAAAAAAAAAAAAAACAAACTCACAGATACACACTCATTCTCTCTCTCTCTCTCTCTCTCTCTCTCTCTCTCTCACACACACACACACACACACACACACACACACACACGCAAAAAAAAAAAAAAAAAAAACTCAGTATTTCCCAACAGTACACTCAATCTACAACAAACACAAATTCCCAGAATTATTTTACAATGCTTCCTTTCTTAATACAAAAGATGCCCATCTTGGGTGTATATATATATATTTTTTCAGTGGTTTACTGTTGACTTATTTTTAAATATATTAGTGTTACTACATGCAACTGTTTCCTGTATTTAACAGCCTTTCCTTTTATTTACCTTCATGTGTTTGGCCTCTACCTACCAAAAGTTTCAGCTTGGTAGGCAGATGGGTGCCTTATTCTCTGTGAAACTGAATGCAACGGTTTTAAACACTGGCCAGAAAATGTTTGATTGCCATTTCAACACATGGAAATAGTTACATTGATGCCTAAATTGCCATTTTCTGCAAAAAGCTGTGCAATGCTGGTGTCAAAGACTAAGCAGTCACTATTCATAATGGCTGTTGCAATTCCCTCATGAATAGATCGAGGAGTGGCTTCCCAAGTCAATCGCCGCCTATGACCATTTAGCTCAAGTCGATAAGCAAAATTTTCAGCTTGCTTGCGTGTTCCTATCAGCTGTACAATTGCAAAGAATTGCTGGTGACCATCGTATTTTTCCTGTTTCTCCAAAACTAACATGAAGTGAAAGCCAAAACAGGACTGCATCATCACCCAGTCAACAGCACCAGGAAGATTAATGTCTGTAGCAAGGAAAACTATATCCTCTCCCTGTAGGGTTGTAATGGACTTATGCTGATGCATCAGATGCGGCATTACAGCATCCAAAGAGCCTTGCCATTTACAGGAAGCACCAGGGCACGGACAGGAATAAGGCCTAAACTCACAGAGCTCTTCATGGTCTGCTTTTTCTGTGTGTGGCAGAGTTATTTCACATCCAGAAGAGGCATATTTACAAGGGAAAAGTACTGAATTGGCCACTTTCTCCATAGCCAAGTTGCGAATGGATCCCAACGGGCCCCGGCAAGTTGGACAACATGTGAGCTTTGGGCGACAGTTGCTACAAACAAGATGGCCACTCTGACACTGAAGAATGGGTGGTAACACATAGTCAAAGCAGACCGGACACTCAAAAAGACTCGCCAAGTCATTGTTGGACGCGGTTGTGCCAGTCAGCGCAGGCACCCTCTGGGACGGTGTACACTTTGAGGTTCCAGTAGGTAATGCTGTTGCAGTCTGACGGCTCATTTCTGTAATAAAAAAATGTAAAAATAAAAGGAGGCAGGAGAAAAACAATTACAACTTGTATATAAATACTGTCTACGTGCCTGCAATACTTTAGCGTTCATGCAAAACTTACTGTGAGCAAGAGAATACAGGAAAATAAAGAAGGCTCTCAAAAAAAAAAAACATAAATTGACACAAATACGTTAGTTGTACTCTTCTCAAAAGGTTCCAGAGCACATTTAGAATTCCTTTTCTCTAAAAAATGTTAAAAATCATACTTGGATGGACTACATGGAATAAATGCTAAAATAGAAACTGGACCATAAACAAGAAGGAGCTTAAGTGCAATAAAATCAGTTTTGACTGGACTTTCTCCCCCACCTCCCCTACTCATTCTGAGTCAGCTGTTACACGTGCTCCAGGGAGTTACATGTGATCCAAAGAGCACCAGGGTACTGACTTTGATTAATTCCTCCTAATGATGAACGGTTACCTGCTCTAGGAGTAATTTGGGGAATGAAAGGGGCGACAAGGGGAAGGGTCTGCTGCCATCCCACCATCCACCTCCTCTTCATCATCCATCTTCATGGAAAGTTAACACCAGCTAGGAATTAATCTTGTTTCCTACTGATCCATGCCCCCTTCAAAAGTGAGAAAGTAGAGAAGAGAAATGGAGGGCCATCCTCTCATAGAAGTTCTGAGTCCAGTATTTAGATACAGTAAATCATCCTACAATATAAACCAGTATAATTTGCAAAGGTGAAGGAGAGTCAAGAAAATAAAAGATCAAAAGCACCAGCGAGACTCACACAACAGTGGAGGTGAGGGATAGAGTCAACAGGTAAAGAATGCCTCGTACCCTAAAGTTCACCAGTATTGCTGAAGCATTCATCAGCACACTAATAAACACTATTTATGAAATAAATGCCATCTGGAAGAAATGATCAACAATGTTAACTATGTGTCAGGGTGAATGGAAGATAAACTAGCAGCTTTTCCCAGGAATCTACCTTTGCTGGGATACGGTAGGCCATTTTCTTGGGGATGACAAAAGATCAGTCTACGGACGTCCTTAAGAGTATATTCCCAAGAACCCTAAGCCATATTTCTATCAAACTAAAATTTAACTCTTCAGATTTCATATTTTCCCTAACTGTAATTATTCTATCAGAAAGATCACTGTCACTAAAGGACTAAAGTTCAAGGAGAAACAAAAGTACCACAGGACTCTATCATAATGTGGCCCATCACAAGGATGTAAGACAACAGGAATCAATTCTTATCATCTGAAGCCCTGTGTAACACAGGTGTTCTAGACCAATATAAGGGAACTCTCCTGTAATCCAGTTTTCCCCGCGATTTTTTTGTTCATATGATGATCCATGCATTTTATTTTAGGTCACTAGCAGAACAATGGGCTTAGCATTACCAAAATGCCCTGTATGTGTGCTGTATGCTTATTTCATAGTCCATTTTATGCTGCTTATTTTAAGAGAGCAACGTAGTAACTGGGAAGTGGTTCCTTCAGCACAAAATGATCTAAGCCACCAATGCCTTTCAATTCACTACGCCAAAACAACTAATCACGTCAGGAGGCAGTAAACAGTTTGTATTCAACATAATATAACTACTAAGCAAGCAAAGCATTACTGTTTAATTTCTTGACCTAGGAAAATAGTTACACATTTATCATCAATAGTTCAGACTTACGATATAACACATATTATTTTTCCAAACACTGTACAAAAAGCACGATTTAAATTCCTATTCAAAGTGTGAAAAGCAAGCAAAATGTAGCTTGTATTTCTTATGAATGAAAGTATTACAGGACAGCAGCTGCTAAAACCTCCCAAAGCTCAGAAGATGGAACCCAGCTCCATCTTTAAACAGAAAAGGAATCCTAAGAACACAGCAGACCTGCAGTAGGAATCAAGGAGTCAACTGTCTGGACGACCCTGGAGGAGTCATTGCATAACCTGAAGTTTGTTTTAAACTGAGAAAAGTAGAGCTGCTCAAAAGAAACATCTCCAGCTCAATTACGCTGCAGCCATTCCCTGATCCATTCAAATTCCACCAGCTTACAACAACTTGCCCAATTCACAATTTAAGCAACCCAGTCTCTTAACAGTAATACCTTTTCTCTTCCTTGTCCCGGATGCTGGTAAACAAGTGAACAAGACGCCCCTCCAGGAGTACAGAAAAGGTAAGGGAGACTTCCCGGTCATGAGAAGCCAGGCAGCTCATAGCCTTTCCCCCACGAATAGAGACTATTTGTAACAGAGGGCCCTACTGGACACCTTCCGTTCCTAAATTTGTCCAGGGTCAACTTTTCAAGACAGGAAGGCACGTGCCATGCCCCATACACTCCATTCACTCCTCAGAAGCACCGGCTACAGCGGCAGAGAAATGAAGCACCCTCCCGCCCCGAGAGGAGTCGACCACACCTCCCCATGAGCTCAAATTCGCCTGCGTCTCCAAAAATGGGAGCCATTGCTGAGCTGTCCTCTGCTGGGCCCTAAACCTTCGTCTGTCTCCCAAGTTTGTCTTCCCAAATTCATCAGCTAGGCTCTGGCCAGCTCGGTGAAGGACAGGGCTGGAGAGTGCGCAGCAGCGACTGGACGAAGCGGTGCAGCTCTCAGTCCCAGCTCTGGAGCTACCGCTGCAGGGTCCGGCCCGCGGGGAGAGCCATTTGGAGGCCTGGGCCGGGTTGCCGCTGGGAGAGCCTGCTCCAACGCAGATCGCCAGCCGGCCGAAGGCTCAAAGCACTCAGGGCGGTGGCTGCCGCGGCAGGAGAGGGGCGGGCCGGCGCATGGAGGCGGGGCTGCAAGCTCCGCCCCACTCGGCCTAGGGCGGCTCCGGGGCTCGCAGTCGCTCCTGCACGGCTCTGGCAAGGCTCCCGAGCATGCAGCGCACAACTCCCACACAGCTACCCAGCTCCGCAGAACCCCGCGATCCCCGGAGACATACCGCACGCCTCAGCTTTTCCACCGGCTTACGTGAGGAGGAAACACTCCGTTTCAGTAGGCCCAAACAGTCGGATATCGCAATTTGGGGTGGTTTCATAGCGCTACATAGAATATATGGAAAATACGTGGCCAGACAAGCACTCTTCTCTGCTCTATACTCTGCCAGTTAACCGTGCAAACTCCGGATTTTTATATAGCAAAAGCATTTGTCTACTTCATTAACTATTTATAAGATGTCAACTACCTTATTTCCTCAATTCTAACTCACTTCTCCATTTTTACCGCCGTCAGCACCTTATTTCAAACTTCCTTTCTCGCTTCGAGAAGCCGTCGCAGTGAGAGTCGTAAACACATAACCATATTAAACTTCTACTTCAACGTCCAAATTGAGATTTTATTCTCTTCCCACTCTGGGAAAGCCACCTTAAACGCCCTCATTAAACAAAATAGCTTGTTTTGTTTTTAAACAAGCATTACCCTTGTCCCAATAAAGTCCTGGGCCTCAGATTCTCATTGCGTCAGCTCCAGCATTCAGAGGTTTAACCTGTCATTACATCACGCTTAGGGCAGCCTTTAAAGGGAGCAAGAGCTTGTAGTGGAGAGTGAACCCTGTGTAAATTGTAGATTGTCCATTTTCAGCATAAAATTTTAATTCGAATCACTTCCCCATCCTATTAATAGTATTCAATCACCTCAATCTCATTTTGATATTAGACAAAACATCATTCCTAATTCCTAACTGAAACATAACTGAAAATATAATCTGTCCACGGACAAATCTAAATTATTATTACCAATGTCTTTATTTTTTAATACATATTCACTCTAGCTAGGTCTTGGGTTTCTAAAGTAGAAGACTTTTAAATGTTTTAGGCAGAAAAACTCTTTCCAAACAGTATGAAGACAGAGTCCAAATTTGTAAAACAAGTAAAAAGGATGACAAATTCCTCAAACTAAAGTTTTTTTTCTCCAACTTCCAAAGGACCTGTATTGAAGCTTACAACACTGTCTGAAAACCATTAATCTATGGACACATTTCTCAGTAAGTCAGTCACGACAGTAAAAATGGAAGGGTTCCGGAGTCATCTACACTGGGATTCAAACCCAGCTTTCACCACCTACTCAACTAAAACCAGAACAGTACTGCCAGCCTTGCATGCTTTTACATGGATTAAGGGAGATGGGTAAATTACGTACATTACAGGTGGTACAGATTCCAAAATATGGAAGTATTCACTTACATAATTCCAAAAGTTAACCTGCCTTGCCTGAGGTCACCAATTAGAGACCGAGAACTTGTGATTCCAGATATATACTCTAAAAACATGCCTTAGGCCTGTAAGGTTATCAACTGAACAAGTATACCAAAGATTAACTGTCATTTAATTTTTAGCACAATATAGTAAAATGTCTAGATAGATTATTTATTTAAACGGGTTTTACAAGGAAGGAGATTTTTCACAAAAACTACATTACACCAAGACAAGCCCATGGAATCCAAAGTTAGCAAAAACCCAAAATTTACCAATTACCTACCCTTTCTAAAGCCTACATCTCAAGTCTCATTTGGTATAAAGTTTAACTAGATTTTAATCTAAATCAAAAAACATTTTAGAATCAGCCTTTATGTTGCCTTAATTTCAGAGCATTTAACCATTACTTGGCCATTTTAACAAACTTAGAGTAAATGGACTTAAAACTTTTCTCGATTTGATATGGGAAGCTTTGTTTCCTATTATAAATGACCAAAGACGAATTTCTCTGATTCATCATAACCTTATGCCTGACTACTCTAATCAAGAGACAACAATGTTGGGCTTTTCATTTTCTTAAGCAGTTAACAAATGTTCTGTGGCCTGCAATAATGCCTCCTCCCCCAAAGATGTCTGCATCCTAGTGTCTGCCTCTGAACCTGTGGAAATGTTATCTTAGAGCAGCAACAGGAAGCTGATAGTTTCCTATCCAAAAAAAAGTTTAAAAAGGAGAAATAGTGTCAGACAAGGAAAAAGGGTGTATTGGTAGAGCAATTTACAAACAGAACATACATGATTTTTCTGGGATGAAAGTATAAGAAATGAGGAAGACTATACACCAGAAAATAACCAATGTTAGTTATGTGAGTGGTAGGATACTGGTGATTTTTAGATGTATTTCCTTCAAAGAGGACAATAAAGAAACTGCTTTATAAAGATTAGTGTAACTGAAAATTATAAAAAAAATGGTCAAAATAAGTAAATTCAAATTAATTTAGTTTAAAAAATGATGCAACTTACAGCAACCCCTCTTCTTCAAAAATTATTTCAAGAAATGCCATAGCAATATTTATTATAAAATAAATGTTCAGATTAGGGATTTGCTTTCTGTATTAGAGAACCAATGAGTTAAAAAAAATGCTACGGTTTTATATGCTTCTATTTTAAGATTTGTTTCTCACACACAAAGTTAAAACTAAGGCAAGTCTCCTTAAAAATTCAACAGTTGAGCTTAAAATGCCAAAAGTCAAAAATCAAACTTGGTTATAAGACAATAAAGGCCAAGAAAAAAAAAAGCAAATTATTCTTAGTTCCCAGAACTGTACCAAAGTAATGGGAATTAAAAATTGTACACAGTATTGTCCTAAAAGCTCTTATTTTCCTAAAGATAATTCAGAAAACATTGCAGCTACAGAGCAAGAGTTATATGTCCAGTAAGAGTGACGATCTGAAGTGGGGAAAGCCAAGGACAAAAGACCTCATAGAAGGCCTGTAAAAACAAGTCTGAACAAAGGTGATGACAGTCAATGAAAAGGAAAATGCAAACCATTACTTAAATGTGTAAAGCAAAGTACATTCGCTTTTTTACTGCCTAAATCACTGTTCTGAGGTTTTTACACCTGGTTTAAAAAACAAACAAAAAACAGTACATACTTAACCAGAACCCATTTAGGCACTATGCTAGATACTGAACTATGTTACTGAGATGGAAAGTAGGAGAGAGATGCCTGTTTAAGATGTCAAAGACATGAAACTCTCAACTCTGCTAGTGGGAATGCAAAACAGTACCACCATATCTTCATCGCTCCAGAAGGTTCTATTGGACAAAATGATTCTATATCCTAATTTTATTATACTAGTTATTATCCTTATTATTTTATTTCATACTGAATCTACATTAACAAGAATGAAAGTATTAACATTCTACCAAAACAAGGCAAACCCTTTCACATGCTAATAGTGAAACTTTCCCTTTCTTACCTGCCATGTTCAAGATTATACTAACTTCAAAACTTTGTCAAAACAATAATTTAAACCTAACTGCAACCATTCTGGCTTCATTTCTCACAACTGCACCATTAGGCAAATATCCATCTTTAGATTTTTCTTCTTTTTCCTTTTTTTAGGGCCCCACCTGTGGCATATGGAAATTCTGAGGCTAGGGGTCGAATCTGAGCCACCTCTGCAACCGAATCCACAGCTCACCGCAACGCAAGATCCCCAAACCACTGAGCAAGGCCAGGGATCGAACCCCCATCCTTATGGACACTAGTCGGATTTGTTTCTGCTGCACCACAATCGGAACTCTCTGAATCTTTTAATTATGATTCACATTTTGGTATGGCCACTGTACCTCAGGAAAGTTTTCAAAAAGGGCATACAAGTCACTGAGTCTCAGTCTTAGCAATCTAAAGCTCTTACATAAATTCACAAGCTTAGAAATCTAGTCACACCCTTTACCCCTAAGAACTATGTAAATTCTGCTGTCTTCATGTCTGTCATGATGCAGATGAAAAAAATCTACTGTCATTTTTATTCTCATTCCTTTGCAAGTAAACTTTTCTACCCTGATAGGTGGCTTCTGGGACTTTTCTTTGGAAAAAATTTTCACCAGAACATCTAGATATATTCCATCAGCACTTGCCAAACAACAGGTGACTACTTTCAATACCAAGACTCAAGTCTTTTACTTTTACCTCTGTGTACTTCTCTTCTAATTGTTTTTTGACGCTTACCATCTGCTCAGTTCTTCTCTTTACATCAATTCTGATACTGACTCTCTTGGATCTACCTTCATTTTTTTCTCATAATTCCGATTTTTGTTTTGCACTGCATTCCAAGAGAACTCAAGCTCTAATTCATAAATTTGGTTTTGCCTAAATTACCTATAACCTGATATGCTAAAGCATTTAATTATTTAGATACCCTCAATCTCCAACAAGGGAACACAGCTTTTTGGTTTTTTGGTTTTTTTTCTCTTTTTGCCTTTTCTAGGGCCGCTCCCGCAGCATATGGAGGTTCCCAGGCTAGGGGTTGACTCGGAGCTGTAGCCACTGGCCTACGCCAGAGCCACAGCAACGCAGGATCGAGCCGCGTCTTCGACCTACACCACAGCTCATGGCAATATGGCAATGCCAGATCCTTAACCCACTGAGCAAGACCAGGGAGCAAACCCGCAACCTCATGGTTCCTAGTCAGATTCGTTAACCACTGTGCCACAACGGGAACTCCAAGGGAACAGTTTGATGGCAGGAATGGCTGCTTCCTTCCCTTTCCCTGTAGGTGGAATGGCCACATACCCAGATTGCATTGCTCTTTTACTTCCTTAACCTATGTATTCATGTTTAATTTTCATGTCCCTCATCAGAGCTTCATTGTTGGTTGGTGGTTCTGTTCTTACTACCATAATCTAAATAGCTTCCAGGGTCAGCAAGCTAAATACTGAGGCAGAGTAGGGACTTTCCTCCAGCCTCACTAATAAAACAGCTGCCCCAAATATTAATAAGCATATGTGTGTACCATGTATGTCAACAACTCCATGGCTTACATATGCTCTAATTTATTAACCAACTCAATAAGCTTCCAGGTTAGGCATTTATCCCCTGACTTATAAGAAAAGAGAGTTCCAAATAAAGTAAATATTTCAGATCACAGAACTAGTTTCTTTTTTTTAAGTTAGAGCTATCTGATGAAGACAGACTTAGAAGGGGTGGCAAATGGCATCCTAGGCAAAGCAAACAGACCCCAGCAATCCCTCTTGAGCCAGCCTGGAGCTCAGCACCGAGACCCCATCTCACCCACGGCTCAAAACGAGGTCTGAGAGCTGCATTCTGGAAAGTTAAACTCTCCTCGGGGAACAAACCACAGCCCCAATGCACCTTTGCTCACGAAGGCCACGCTTGCCTTTTTCTCCCCTAGCCCTCTGGTCTCCATAGGCCAAAGAGGGTCTTTTACACTTAGAAAAGATCTTAACCAACACTCTCATTTTCAGAAGAGAAAAATGATAGAGAGGTAACTTGTCATATAAATCAGGTCAATGTTCTAATTAGGCAATATGCTAAGCAGATATGCTAAGCAGATATGCTTTGGCTATTCAACCTGAAAAATTACCTTTTCGCAATTTAAGTCTAATATAATTCAAAATAAACAAATCAGCCAAGAAAGATCAACAAAGGGAGATAAAAACTGGTTAAGTCCTAAACAAATAAGAGTTAACTAAAGTCTGTTCCCTAGAGAAGGCTTTCCTGATCACTTATCTAAAACCAGATCACCCTTTTTACTGTCTTCATATTATTTCTTGCTGTCTTATCTCTTGTCACAGGAAAATCTCCTGCTAAATTATTTATTGTGAATTTTCTCCCTTTTCCCTCCCCACAATACCAGCTTTTCACTGATAATAACAATTCTCAACTTTTTTTGGTATCAGAAACCCTTTACACCAATGGTTGGCAAACTACAGCTGTGGGCCACTTGCCTGTTTTTATAAGCAGTTTTTTGGGACCACAGTTAAGCCCATTCAATTACAATCTATCTATGACTGCATTCAAGGATCGAGTTGAAAAGCTGACTCTGTGACTAAGTCCTTTAAGAAAAAGTTTGCCTTTACTGCTTTAAAGTTTTACAAAATTGAGGACCCCAAAAGAGCATTAGGTCAATGTGGTTTATATGTATTAATATCTATAACACTAGAAATTCAAGCCAAGAACTTTTATTATCACATTTTTATATAACATGTAAAAATCTATTACATGTTAATTTATGAATTTATGAAAATAACTATTTTTCATAATAGAGAAGAGTGTCTGTTTTACATTTTTGTAAATCTTTCTAATATCTGATACAATAGAATAGTTGTGTATTCATTATCTGCTTCTGCAATTAGTCTGTGAAGATACCACACACCTCAGAGAACCTCCACTTAACTCTCATGTCTCATTACTGTGAAGAAAAAGTTCTGACCCTCAAAGGGTCATGGGAACTCTCAGGACTCCTGAATCACTAACTTTTGGTTCAGAACCTCTACACAACAACAAAAACTTCAAGAGAATAGACCTTGTTTGTTTTGCTCATGCTTCTGTCTCCAGCACCTAGGACAGTACCCAGCCCAACCCAGGTACTCAATTTTTTCTGGAAGGAATGAATAAATCAAGTACAACAGTATGAAGGATTTCAAAAAGAAGCAGCACATGTATACAACCAGAACTCACTCATCCCTGATGACCCCTCAAGTAGAATATGTGTATATATATGTATATATAAATAATCTGTTGCTTGATGTAATCTTGAAGAGAGTGAATTCACAACTGAGATTTAAAAATCACTTTGAGTGACATTTTAAAATAACACTATGCTGATCTTTGACAAAGGTGCAAAGAGCAATAAAGAAAAGACAGACTTCAACTAACAGTTGGACAGTGCTGGAACAACTACCAAAAAAAAAAAAGCTAGACATAAATCTTACACCCTTCACAAGAATTGTTTAATAAATCTAAAAAACAGATGAGCTAAAAGAGACCTAATATATAAATGATGCGTTTGTGTGACACAAAGCCCAAATGACATCATAGTTTTCCCTGAAGCATTTATACATTGGTAAGAAAATGCATCATGCAGTGACCACAACATATGGGATAATTTTGGTATGCTCAACCCCAAAAGAACCTACAGTGTAACAGTCAATTCCATAACTCATGTTGAAGACCTCAATTTAGCACACAGTATTGAATACTGTCATAACCTAATATAATTTGAGTCTTACTGGCTTTGTAGTTTTGTGTGTATTTAATTTGTAAGTTTTGAACTGTCACCAACATGACAGAGTTGATGGATCACTGGCGCCTGCCTGGTTAACTTTGTCCAATCACTCCACACACTCTTGGTTTTCCCATCTCACCGGTTCTTCCTCAGCTTCCTTTATTGATTCCTGCTCTTCTCCCAATACTCTTGAAATTTGGAGTTGTCCACGGCCCGCTTTTCTTCACATTGGTCATCTCATTCAGTCTTGTATTTTTTAAAATTCCACTGCTATTGCCATGGACTTCAAAATTTTTATCTCCAGTCCAGATTTTAAAACAAACAGGAGTTCCTACTCTGGCACAGGGAGTTAAGGATCCAGTGTTGTCTCTTTGGCAGTGTGGGTTTGATCACAGGCCCAGAGCAGTGGGTTAAGGATCTGGCGTTGTGGCAGCTGTAGTTCAGATTCAATTCCTGGCCCAGAAACTTCCATATGCCACAGGTGTGGCCAAAAAAGAGAGCCCTACAGGGGGTCTTGCTAACTTAACTCCTTATCTTCTCCCAGTTACTCCGTCCAAAAGCCTTAAGTCATTACTGAGTCTTCTTTACATACCACATATCTAAAATCAGCAGAAAATCTTACTGGACCTTGAAAAATAAATCCAGAATTCAACCACTCCTCACCACTTCTACCGCTACCATACATTCTAAGCCACCATTATCCCTCAACCGGATTACTGCAATATCCTTCTAACCAGTCTCCCTGCTTCCCTCCTTGTCTCTCACCCCGACACCCCAGTATGTTCTGAGCAAAGCAATCAGGAAAATCCATTAAAATTTCCCATATTTGGGTAACAGATAAAATCCTACAACAGCTTATGAGGCCCTACATAATAGGATGGTGCGTCCCCATTAATCTTTGACTTCATCTCCCACTTCTTTCTCCCTCACTGTACTGGGCTACTTGTTTCATATGACTATGTTGCTCCTTTGGGCCTCTTCCTTAAAATACTCTTCCTGGATATCTACATGACTAGCTCTTTCACCTCCTTCTAATCTTTGCTTGTATGTTACCTTCTCAATGAGGCCCACCCTGTCCCCTCAATTTAAAAGTGAGGAGCACTCTGCCCACTGACCCCTTCATCTAATCCTTACCTGTTTCCTCCTCTCTTCCTCCTCCCTTCCCTTCCTCCATTTTGACTCTATTGTTGTCAAACTGTATTACCTTCTATCAGGCCAGGCCATACAATTACTTATTATGTTTGTTGTTATAGCCTGCCTCCTCCACCTGAAAGGTAAGAATTTGTCTGGTTCAATGATGTGTCCCAAACACTTCAAACTGCCTGACACATAGTACAGGTTGAATAAATATTTCATTACATGAATAAATAAATCAGGAAGCAAAAGAGCTTTGGACTTTTGAGCTGGATGCAATAGAGCAGTATCTTTCAAAATCCTCAAAGAAAAAAATGACTACCATTCTAGAATTCTGTGCCCAACCAAATTACCCTAAAAGTGCTGAAGGCAGAATAATGATGCAAAGTTTCAAAACTTTACTTCTCATAGATACACTTCTCAGGATGCTCCTGGAGGACAAGCTCCTCAAATACAAAAGAATGAGCCAAAAAAGAGGACAACATGGGCTACAGTAAACAGATGATTTAACCCAGAACGAAGACGATGGGGAACACTGAGGATAATGACAACTTTACACCAGAGGAATAAGGCAACATAAGGCATCCAAAGAACCTGAATATTTAAACAAGTGATATGGAAAGTGGAGTACCATTAGAAATAAGCACAGAGAAAACAAAGCAAAAAAGAAAAGTATTAACTACAAGGCAAATTATACAAGTACGAATTAAATAGTTCAGAGGAAAAAGTAGCCATAATTTACCATATCGCTCAAATTATGAATACCTTCTACTGTCATAATAATGCAAACAGAAAATCGTATTATTAAATTAGGAGAGGATGTGATGGGGACAGGAAGGGGAGCTGAATCCACAAAAGGAATAAGGTTTAAAACCAAAACCTGGAAGTAACAATAGAAGCGTATTATTTAGAGACAAGATAAATACGAATGTCATCATTTCAAAGAGGTAAAAGTAGTTGCCTCTGAAAGTGTGCAGAAGAGGAGGGGCAGGGAGTTTTTCTTTAAAAAAAAAAAAAAAACCAAGGCTAATAGAATATCTGATTTTGAATTATTGTCAAAACTCTTTCAATAAAAGGAAAAAAGTTCAAAAATGTGGTATGAGAAATTTCACAAACTGCACGCAATACTTAAATTACAGATATAAATTTGTTTTCAAAGATTTGATTCCAACTATTGACAAAGATGTGCAGAAACAGACTTTCCTACATACAGTGCTGGAAATGCCCACTGTGAAGGCTGCTAATAAGATTTGGTAGTTTGTGTCAAATTTTAGAGTGTGCATACTCTTTGACCCAGTAGTTTTTTCTTCCAAAGGGTCTATCCTATGATTTACATCACAGGATGTTAAAAAGGTGTTGGCAAAAAGATGTATATATACGAATGTCTACAGCAATCCTATCTGTAATACCAAATAAAGTGAAAACAGCCCTATCTTAAAATGATGAAATTTTGATCCACACAACAGAATACTATGGTGCCTTTTTTTTTCTTTTAAATCAGATAGACTCATACTTACTAACATATAAGAATCAAACTGTTTATAAACAAGGAGAAAGAAAAACAAGCTACTGAATATATTACAATCCCATTCATGTTAAAAGAGAGAGTTAAAAGTAAATATGGACATTGATCTAGCTGTCTGTTTTTACACATATACGCATGTATGTACATACCATGTAATGGGACAGAAAAAAACTGGAAGAGTATCCGAATTACTGAACATGGTTTAAAGATTCAAGGTGAGGGATAAGAGAAGGGGAGAGGGCCAACTTTAGAACCAGAAACCACAGAGAACAGAGATGGGGCCACTGAACACAAAATATGGCACATAAAATATCAAGAACTGAAGGATACAGAGACTCTAAGCACAAACTTCATCATCTGGAGTGATAACAGTTCGAAGATGTGTAGTTACTGATAAGTGGTAATCATTTAATGGTAAAATACCTACAAGGATACAAGTCAGATCAAAGAAACCAAAATATCTATGGCTATCTCAAAAAAATGTAGAACACAAAGACTAGAAACTACACCAAATTGTCTACAATGGTTACTTTCCAATTATCACATTATAAATGATCATGGGGAAGGTGGAGGTTGCACTTCTGTATGTAATTCTCAAATAGTCAACAAAACATATTTTACTTTGGTAATTAAAAAGAATTAAATTTTTTTAACTTTAGTGCATTATTTTTGTTCCCACACTTCCCTACTAATGAATTGCTGGTGACTTCATACACGAACTTAAATTTAGCATTTTAAAAGTTAATGCTGAGAAAGTTTATCTGATCACCTCTCCAAGCAAAATTATAAGAATACAGTCTGGGAGTTCCCATTGTGGCCCAGCGATAATGAACCCGAGTAGCATCCATGAGGACGTGGGTTCAATCCCTGGCCTTGATCATTCAGTTAAGGATCTGGTGTTGCTGTGAGCTGTAGTGTATGTCACAGATTCAGCTCAGATCCTGCCTTGCTGGGGCTGTGGTGTAGGCTGGCAGCAGCAGCTCTGATTCGACCCCAAGTCTGCAAACCTCTATATGCTGTGGATGTGGCCCTAAAAGGCAGGAAAAAAAAAAAAATTTGAGCACTTTTCTATATTTAGTCATCCTATAGGTCAACAGAAAGAGTTTACATAGGGGGGAAAATAATACTATTGCTCTAGGTATTCTAGAATCTCCTGAGAACAATAAGTATCAGGTGTTATCACTGGTAACACATCACAGAACCTCCTCTCCTCCCTTCTACTCAGTTTCTCAGTGTCTCTACTATGTCTTTAACGCACCACAGTATAGTAATCACTAGCTATAAATACTCTCAGCTGATGGCTTCACCTATGCTTCCTTTAGAAAATACAAAAGCCATCAAATGCTGAATTCACTACTTCTTCCTTTCCCTGAGAAGGAAGAATCGACCCTTCACCTTCTCAGACCTCACACTCTACTATTCCACTCTCTTGCATCAATCAATCTCTCTCTCTTTTTCTATTGGGCCATTCCTTCTACCACCCAAACGTGCTCTAGTATCTCCCATCTAGCTTGGTGATGTTCCTTCTACCTGAGTGGATCATTTTGGATGTCTCATAGACACTTAAAATCCAGCATATCAGAAATTTGAATTTATTGATATTCTTCTATTTTTTGAGTTGTATTGCTTTCCACACAACCCACCCCCCAAGTTTTTCCCATCTTGGTAAATAACACCATGATCCACACAGTTGCTCAAGCCAGAAGCCACCTAATTCCCTCCTTCCCTCACCTCTCTAATCCATCAGCAAGCCCTGTTAATTCTGTCCCCAAAATACATCTCAAATCCATCCACTTCTCTTCGTCTTCATTGCCATCACCTTAATCCGGGTCACAATCAACTACTGTACTTCCTGATCAAACAAATGGCCTTCTATTCATTCTATTCTCCAAACAGCTAAAGCAATCTTAAAAGTTAAAAGTAAATCATGTGATCCTTTTATTAAAACCTTCTGATGGCGTCTCTGAATCCTTAAAATAAAATTTACATTCCTTACTTCCCTCTGCAGGATCTGATCCTTGTCTATCTCTCCCGCTCATCCATTCGCTCCAGCAACAGGTTCTTCTCTCAGCCCTAGGGGACTTAGGGCCTTAGGGCCTTTACCTCTGCAGCTCCTTTGGTCTGAGAAATTCTCCCTTTCCTCTTTCAAAGGACTAGCTCCTTAACCTTTTAACAGAGCTTAAATGTCATCTCTTCTTACAGCAAGTCTCCCTCCCACCATTATTCTTTACTTCACCACTTTTGATTCCTTTATAGTACATTTCCTAGTTTGTAATCCTGCTTTTTTCCCTTACCAGAATGTGAGTGGTAATAGTCTAAGAAATTAAGTAACTTACTTAACAAGTAATTTTATTAACCATCTGAGCACTTTCTATGTGTTAGGCAATGTGCTTTTGAATGTAACAGTAGGCAGTGTCCCTGCTCTCATGGAGCTTAAAGTCACAAATACAAATAAGTAAGAGGCGAGACATATCCAGATCCGGCTCTTACTCAACTACACTGCCGCTCCAGCATTAGGAATGGGGCAAGGGGAAGCAATATGCTTAATAGCTGTTACATGGTCATAGAAACTAAGGTTTGGAGAGGTTAAGTCATGTGCCTAGAGTTGGAGAGACAGACATCTGAGCAATTCAGTACAGTCAGGAGCAAAGGCACAGAGATGTTAAAGAATGGAGACTATTCAAGAAACAAAAAGAATCCAGTCTAACCAGGTATGACAAAGAAAAAATGCTGGAGGATAAGGCTGGAAGAGCATATTAGGATAGTGTGAAGGTATTAGTCAGCCACTCAAATATTTACTGAGCACCAACTACATCCAGGCCAGAAATAGTGCTCAGCACTAGACAAACAAGGGTGATCAAGGCAAAGTCCTCATGGGGACTGCAATCCACCCGGGGAGGCACAGTAGTAGAGAAAGATTACAGTTCAGGGGGATATGGGTTATAGCAGTGCCAAGCAGAAAATGCTATGCGAACATGAAGAGATGACATCCAATCCAAGGTGGGTTTCAGGAACAGCACCTGAGCTAAGTGATGTCTAGGCTGAAATTATACAGCTTAGTTGGAAGAGAGAAAATACCCTGCATAGAGGCACTTGTAAGTACACAGCCGAAAATGACAGGAAAGTAACAAGAGCCAGCCTCTGGAGGGGCTGGTACTTACTATGTATGTCAAGGAACTTGGAAGTCTAAACTGAGGGCCTTGTAAGTCATCTATATTAGAAAGCTCCCTTAAATCGCAGCAGGAAGAACTGAAGGGAGGAAGCAGAGACCAAAAGCAGACAGACCTTAGAAAGGAGAAGAGATGGACTGAATACACATGTGACAATGAGACAGAGAGGCAACACCAGATTTGAGATAACCAGCCAACAGAAAAATCAGGGCTGGCTGACTAACTGGATACAGAGGATGAGAGCCTTGGATGGTTAGAAGCAATAAAGGCTTTTATTTCTGGTCACCTATGTTTGAAGTACCTTCGAATATAATAGTGTAAAATGATGTGCAAAGAAAGGCACAGTCAGGAGAATGAGAAGACAGACCAGAGTGGGTGAAAATATTTTCATTAGACATATCTGATAAAGGACTGTTATCCAAAATATACAAAGAACTCTTGAAACTCAATGAGAACACAAGCATATCAATTTAAAAAATGAGCAAAGGAGTTCCCACTGTGACTCAGTGGTAATGAACTCAAGTAGTATCCATGAGGACTCGGGGGTTTGATCCCTGGCCTTGCCCAGTGGGTTAAGGAACCGTAGTTGCTGTGAGCTGCGGCACAGGTTGCAAGATGTGGCTCAGATTTGGCCTGGCTGTGGCTGTGGTGTAGGCAAGCAGCTGCAGCTTCAATTTGACCCCTAGCCTGGGAACTTCCAACTTCCATACGCCATGGATACAACCCTAAAAAAGGGGGGGGGGCCAAAAAAGAGCAAAAAAAGACCTTAACAGACACTGCACCTCGTCAGATTTACAAATGGCAAAGGAGTATATGAAAAGATGCTCCATGTCATTTCTCATCAGGGAAATGCAAAGTAAAACAATAAGATACCACCACACACCTTTTAGAATGGCAAAATCCAGAACACTGACACCACCAAATGTTGGTGGGCACATGGAGCAACAGGAACTCTCATCCATCGCTGGAGGAATGCAAAATGGCACAGCCGCTTGGAAGGTAGTTGGCAGTTTATTACAAAACTGAACATACTCTTACCATAAGATCTAGTAATCATGCTCCTCAGTATTTACTCAAAGGAGTTGAAAGCTCATATTCAAAAATGTGCACACAGATGTTTTTAGCAGCTTTACTCATAATTCCCAAGACATGGCAGCAACCCAGATGTCTTCCAATAGTGAACAGATATACTGTGGTACATTCATACAATAGAATATAAGTCAGAAATAAAAAGAAATGAGCTATCAAGCCACAAAAAGATATGAAGGTGCCTTTAATGCATACAGCTAAGTGAAAGAAGCCAATCTGATCCTGCTATATAACACTCTGGAAAGGACAAGGCTATGGAGGGAGTATAAAGATCAGCGCTTACCAGAGGTTAGAGAGGAGGGAGGGATGAATAGGTAGATCACAGAGGATTTTTAGGGCAGTGAAACTATTCTGTGTAATACTATAGTGGTGGATACACCTCATTATACATTTGTCAAAACTCATAACACCAAGAGTAAGCCATGGACTCTAGGTTTGATAATGTGTCAGTGCAGGTACATAAATTATAATAAATGTATCCCTCTGTTACACTTGATAGTGGGGGAGGTTATACATGAGTGGGGCAAAGCACACAGAATTCTCTGTACCTTCTATTCAATTTTGTTGTGAACCTAAATCTGCTCTAAAAAATAAAGTCATTTTGTTTAAAAATGACCTGCAGACAAGAGCATACATAGGCCTAGCTTTCAGCAAGCAAGGAAATCTTTGTAGGATACCAATGTACAAATACAGAAGTAGTAGTGTCAGAAGAATATAAAAGTAGTAAATAGCAAAGCAAGTATGTATTGAGTGTTAGGGCACTGAGGATACAGGAATTAAAATTTTAAAAACCCCACAATACCTGCCCCTTTGCAGCAGATACTCTAGTAACTATAGCCACAGAAAATCAAATGATTTAAAATGCATTAGAAAAATCTTTTTTTTTTGCGGGGGGGGGGCGGGGGGAGGGTCTCTTTAGGGCCACACCCGAGACATATGAAGGTTCCCAGGCTAGGGGACTAATCAGAGCTAGAGCTGCCAGCCTACACCACAGCCACAGCAACACCAGATCTGAGCCGCGTCTGCAACCTACACCACGGCTCACAGCAACACCCAATTCTTGACCAGCTGAGAGAGGCCAGGGATCAAACCCTCAACCTCATGGTTCCTAGTCGGATTCATATCCACTGCGCCACAATGGGAACTCCATAAAAATCTCTTTTTAAATAAACCATTAAGGATGCTTTTTGAGAGGAAGAATTAATACCTAGCTGTTTCTTTCGGGGGGGGGGGGTGCGTGTAGGAAGTCTGAGGTTTTCATAAATCAATTTTGTCTGTAGGGAGGTCTAGACCAAAAATATCCATTATTTAAATTCCGTAACAACTAAAATCTGTAACAGAAATCTTTAAGCCAAGAAAAACCTCCAATCTCTAAAAATCAAGTAAATCAACTGCTTTAAAATGTAATTTAAATGGTTGCTTTGCAAAGTTACTAAACTTATTTTGTCACTCTCCTTATGTAAGGCCTGTTTTCAAAACTGTATAAACTGAAAATAAAATCCTATTCTTCATATTAGGTCATTGTTACCATAGCTAGACATTTCCTTTGAAATTCCAATTAAATCTTAGCCTAATCATATTCGTTTTAAATACAGACATTAAAAAATATTGCCCTACATCATTTTTGTAAGAATTTCCCAAAGCTCAGAGGGAACACATTACACTAACTTGAATTAAATTTCTGAATTTGTAGTTTGTGTAATACTTATCCTGAAAAGTTCCTTACCTATTACTTATATTGCACTTCAGTTTAAAATATCATTACATGTTACTAAATTATGCTGGAAAGCTGCCAAGTGGGGTCATTTAAAGCAACTGTGTATCTAAAGGAAATATTTCGGCAAAGCAAGACTTTGGGGTTCACTTATTCCAAATCACAAAAGCCTACGACTTGAATATCCAGAATGAAAGAAAAGTATACCATTTGCATAACCCACTTCAGGTCAAGATCTACTTGTCACAAAGTTCTAACAGCTAACCAAAATCCTCTCCTCCACTCTTTGAGCCAATATCTCCCTGATAAAATTACCAGGCCATTACACTTATCGCCACACTACACTCTGCCTGGTCAGTAAATGTCCAAAAGAGATGGTGACACCATAGACACCCAACACTCAGAAACTCAATGTTTTACTTTTCCAAGGTAGTTAAGTCCTCAGAAGCAAACTGATCCATGAATTTGATTTTTTAAACTCCAGACTACATAAGACCTATATAAATGTCTTACTACAGAAATTTCCCAATGCCATCATCTCCAAATGCCTGGAATTTATCATCTAAAACCTCTTGTTTTCATTTTAAAACGAAATGCACTAAAAGAAAAATCTAAGCACTAATGATTTAAAATGTGATTTCATATATTCTGGCATATGCATTTCCAGCATATGCAACATGTCAAGATCATGTCCTGAGTTTCCTTATTAAACAACAAACAGCCTTAGCTGCAAAAATTTACTGAGCACATGGGCCTGTGACTGCTCTAAGACCTTCGCTTATTATCATCTCATCCATTCTCCCAACAAATCCTGTGAGGTAGGTACTGTCATGACTCCCATTTTGCAGATTAGGAAAATGAGGCCAGGAGAAGTGAAGCATATCTTGCCCAAGGTTACAAACCGGTGGGGCAGGGCTGAAACCAAAGCAGGGAGGCAGTTTTCAGAGTCCGTGCTCCCAACGTTCTCAACTGCTGAAAAGAGTTAACAATTTACCCTTGACAGCTGCTTATCAAGAAACGGTAAATGTTCAACTGCTAGAAACGGACAGTCTGATCACTGTCCTATATTCGTGCTTACGGCTTCTATGACTTTGACAAATCAGCTACACCATCTGATTTTCCGAACACACAAACTGGGCTTCTCTGGATGTCAGAGCAAATTCTGAGCCTTTCCAGGAACGGGAAAGGAAAAGCTACGCAACGCTGTGGCCCAGATTATCCACATTCCTACATTATAAATCTGGGAGAGTCGCGAAAAGGCCCCCAACTACCCGGAAAATGAAGCCCAGGAAAACTAAGGTTTACAATAAGAAGCTGGAGCTTCCCTGGCAAGCCGTTCACGCGATCTCTTCTAACGACATAAACAGGGGAGGAGGCTGCATTCTTCCCACCGCACAATGAAGGCTCAGGCCGGAGCCGGAGAAAGGACGCGGTGCAATGGGGGACGGCCGCTCCGGGGTCGGGGGCAGGCCGTGGAGGCCAAGGACGGCCGAGTCTCCCCGTCCGGTCCCGGGCCGCAGGGCGGTGCGGGGAGGGGCCGGAGGGAAGGGCCGGCCACTGCCCGCACTCAGCTGACCTCCGCCATGTTGGCCGCACACCCCGGGACCCTTCACAACAAAGGCCGGCACCTGGGCGCGGGGCGCGCAGGGCACCTCCCCCGGCCAGGCCCGCCTCCCGGGCTCGCGGGGGCCGGGCCGGGCGGTGAGGAGGCCCTTCCCCGCCCTCGCCCCGGCCGCGCGGGACCGACTCACGCCGCGGGCCTGCCGGGCCCGGGGCGCCGGGGGCGGGGGCGAGCCGGCTCGCGGCGGCGGGCAGGGCCGGGCAGGGGAGGAGAGGGGAGGGGCGGGGGGCGGCGCTCGGCCGGGCGGCCCGGCTCGAGCCGAGACAAAGGCGCCCGGCGCCGGGGGCTGCCCGCTCCCCCGCCCGGACGGCGCGACCCGGCCCGGCCGCCCTTCCCGCCCGCCGCCATTACCCGGCCTGGGAATGCTCCTCCCGCAGAGCCCCTTGCGGCCCGCTCCTCCCTCCAGGCTGGGTCCCACTTACCTGTGGGCGGAGAGCGCGCCTCGGACCCCAGTCCTGGCTCAAACGCGCTCCGTCGCCGCCGCCAAGCCCCGCCACCGTGGGCAGCGCCACCGCCTCTTCCCCGTGCCGACACCGACCGGACACCCCGGGCCGCCGCCGCCGCTCGAGAGCGCGCCCCGCAACGGCCGCCCCGGCTCCCCCCTGGCCGCCGCCGCCGCCGCCGTTTCGCGCGTCCTCGAGCCCGCCGCGCGCCCCCGCTAAATACCACACACTGCGGCGGCCGCCATGAGGAGGCGCGGCCCCGCGCGCTGGCGGCCCGGCGGGGGCGGGGCTCCCCTCCGGCGCGCAAGCGCAGAGTCGCTCGCGCGGCTGGCCGAGACTTTCGCGGGCAGCGTGGTGCGGGTGTTCAAGGCTTTGGCGCCCGGGCTCCTCAGCTGCGGTTGCTGAGACTGAACACCTCGCGCCCAAGAAATGCTGGCACAGAGCGGTCCTGCTTGAAACCGACCCTGGCTGGGGAGAAGCGTGCGCTCGTCTACCCGGTCGGAGACCCTGGGTTGCGCGCGCCCCCTAACTCCGCGGCTTTGTTCCCCGGCCCAAGGGGTCGTCCTGCGCCGCGGCCACGCTGTCTCCAGCTCTTGTTTCGTTTGCTGTTTTCACACAGCACCTCCTCTGGCCCTTCCCAGTTCCACTCTTTCCCCTTCAATAGGAAAGCGGCCACCAACCGGGACCCCACCCTTAGAAGAGGTCCAAGCCCCTTCCTTAGGTTTGAGCTTCACTTCAGCAAAAGCGGAACGAGTGTCAAAAGCTTATTTTAGCTGAAAAGTGGGCAGTGGGAAGCACGCCCTTTCATCTGGAAGCTAAATGAGACTCTGGAGTTTCGTCACACAAAAAATAAAAGGCAAATGTCGTCATTCACGGTTCTTGACGGGTACAAGGTACAAATCTGAGCAAACGCCAGCGTCACACATTTACAAGCTCTCGATTTCCATCTAAGATCCTCCATAAAAGTAGCATTCTGCGTGAAAACCAAAAAGGTACTTTTTTTATATATGAGATTTTAGAAACCATCCAGGGAATAGTCTCCCATGATGTCCAAGCTCCCTACCAATAGGAAATCTTTTTGGATGGGAAGTTTTTATGCAAGCACTCCACTGAACACACTCAGGTGTCTGCTTGAAAGCGAGAGGGACACAGTTATCTTAGGTACTGTTGCAAGCTGCTATTTTCTAGCTTCCCCCAATAAATTTGTAGACTGTGTCGGATCCTTCGACTTCTGTTCTCAACCTAGTTTTTGCTTATTGTGGCTATTGTCTTCCTCTGGGACCATTAATGCACAGTGTTTCTTGAAGTTGGGAAAGTAAAAAACCACGTGTTCTGAACCACATCGTGTACTGCTAATATGCCACTCATATGCTGGTCCTCAAAGTCTAAAATTCACTTGAAGAATTTGGGTGAGTTATAATAGTCCCTGCAGTTATCGATGGTGTTGTCATTCATTTCTTCAACAATAGATACAGAAGGATTCTGACAGGTGCTGTCATACACTGTCTGATCACCCATGGAGTCCACCTAGTGTAGAAGTCATTAATTTACTCAATGTTCAGCACAGTGCTAATCCTGGGAACACAGAGCCATTAGTCCTGCATTCATGGAGTATATATCATCTAGTGGAGGACATAAACAGTCTCACAAATCTATCAGGACAACTGCGGAAAAAAAAAGTTACCAGAGCGGGGGGAGGGAGGTGCCTGATGCTAAGAAGGTGCTAAGAAGGTATACAACAAGCCAAGTATATAATAAGACATGTGACTGAATACAGAACCTAAGGATTAGAAGGAATTAGCTGGCTTGGAGCGGGGTGGGGGGGGGGGTGGAAAGTAGAGGACTTGAGTAAGGAGAAAGGCATTTCAGAGGAAAGCCTTGCATGGTAGAAGCCTGCCCAATTCCACGAAGTGAAAAAAAGCTCCACTTTGGGGGGTTTTCCCATGCAGAGAAAGGGAAGGGCCTAGGAGGGCACAGGGCAAGGGATGTGATACAGAAAATGATGCCGAAGAAATCAACTGGGTTCAGAGAGTGCAAGGGCTTTGTGGGCCAAGGTGTCCAAATTATGCAGCGGACAACAGTTGGCAGGCCCGTAAGGCCAAGAAAGGATTCACTGAGGAATAACCTTGGAACTGAGCCTTGGCTAATGTAGAGGAGGAGGAAGTTGGAAAGTTTCCAAGCCAAGGTAACAGGGAAAGAAAGGACAATCAGGGGGGGAAAAAAAAGGAAAAAAATGTGGTGTTGAAGACAGAATGTGTCGAGAGGTAGAAGGGAGGTAGAGCTTGGCTGAGACTGGCCAGAATGAGCAAAGGCTGACCAGAGAAAAGTTCTTGCCATCTAGGCAGAGAGTGAAGACCTGAACCAAAGCGGTGGCTCAACAGACACGTTGAGGAGGGTCTTGTTGGAGAGTCATGGAGAGACAACTGGATTTGGAGTGGCATTAGTTGGATTTAGGGAGGGTAGTTTGCAAAGAAGATCAAAGAGCTGAGACCAATGCTAAAGACAAAGATAGAGCAGAAATAATAGCAGCGACCATCTCAAGCATCTCCTCTGTGCCAGGCACATGCCTTCCCTATCACTCCTCACAAAAACTCCATGGAGTAATGCTGTTATTATCCCCATTTGATAGATGAGGCACCTGAGGCACAAAGACCTCACAAATAACTTGCCTAAGGTCACACGGCTAGCTGCTAAGTCCCAGAGCCAGGATTCGAACCCAAGCTCAACTTCTATGCTCTGCTCTAAGGCCTATTCTGACATCTCTAGCTTGACAAATGGTGATGGACAGGGAGCAAGGAGGAGGAAAGGTAAGTTCCTGTTTTGGAGGCGTTAGGGGTGATGTGCCTTGGGAGCAGGCAGAAAGCAGCTCGAAAAAGGAACCCAGGACTTAGGAAAGAGGTTGCAGGTCACTCCCCACTCCCACCCCCAGCCTCCGCCCCACTCCACCCTTCTGCCCCACCCCAGCTAGGGCGTGTTC
Organism: Phacochoerus africanus; assembly: GCF_016906955.1. Classification (NCBI taxonomy): domain Eukaryota; kingdom Metazoa; phylum Chordata; class Mammalia; order Artiodactyla; family Suidae; genus Phacochoerus; species Phacochoerus africanus. Next base: position 36,161,749 of record NC_062551.1, on the reverse strand, counting down.
CTATCACATTGGCTGGAGTAGAATGTGACTGGGCTTCTCTGCAATCACCTAGGAGGGATATTAGTGAGAAAAACCAAGAGGGGTTTTCTTTCAGCAGTCATTTTGAGGCTTGTGAATTTCAGCTCAATGAAGGCAAAACCCTTGACATTACAAGGTGGAATGTAGCACATGTTTTTAAGATATACTATATGGGAGGGGGGTTCCTTGGTGGCCTAGTGGTCTGGGAACTGAGACCCCACGTCAAAGCCGAAGCACACCGTGGCCAAAAAAAAAAAAAAAAAGGATAGTATATGGGGAAAAAAATCTGAAAAAGAATGGGTATATGTATACGATAACTGAATCACTTTGCTCTACACCTGAAACTAACACAACATTGGAAATCAACTATGCTCCAATAAAGATTTTTAAAAAGATGACACGGGAAAAGAATGAAATTAGAACACTCCCTAACACCATACACAAAAATAAACTCCAAATGGATTAAAGACCTAGATATAAGACCAGACACTATCAAACTCCTAGAGGAAAACATAGGCCAAACACTCTCTGACATAAACGACAGCAACATCTTCTCAGATCCACCTATCAGAGTATTGACAATAAAAAGAAAAATAAACAAATGGGACCTACTCAAACTTCAAAGTTTCTGCACAGCAAAGGAAACCCTAAACAACACAAAAAGACAACCCCAGAATGGGAGAAGATCTTTGCAAGTGAATCGACTGACAAGGGATTCATCTCCAAAATTTATAAACACCTTCTGCAGCTCCATACCAAAAAAACAAACAACCCCATCCAAAAATGGGCAGAAGATCTAAACAGACAATCCTCCAAAGAAGACATACAGATGGCCGAGAAACACATGAAAAGATGTTCAGCATCACTCATTATTAGAGAAATGCAAATCAAAACCACGATGAGGTACCACCTTACACCAGCCAGAATGGCCATCATCTACAAACAAGTGCTGGAGAGGGTGTGGAGAAAAAGGAACCCTGGTACACTGTTGGTGGGATTGTACATTGGTGCAACCACTGTGGAAAGCAGTATGGAGAGTCCTCAGAAAACTAAACATAGAACTACCCTTTGATCCAGCAATCCCACTCCTGGGCATCTATCCAGAGAAAACCACGACTCACAAAGACACATGTACTCCAGTGTTCATTGCAGCACTATTTACAATAGCCAAGACATGGAAACAACCTAAATGTTCATCGACAGAGGAGTGGATCCAGAAGATGTGATCCATATACACAATGGAATATTACTCAGCCATCAAAAAGAACGAAATACCGGCATTTTTAGCAACATGGATGAACCTAGAAACTATCATGCTAAGTGAAGTCAGCCATACAATGAGACACCAACATCCAATGCTTTCACTGACATGTGGAATCTGAAAAAAGGACAGATGGAACTTCTTTGCAGAACAGATGCTGACTCACAGACATTGAAAAACTTATGGTCTCCGGAGGAGACAGTTGGGGGGTGGGGGGATGTGCTTGGGCTGTGGGATGGAAATCCTGTGAAATCAGATTGTTATGATCATTATACAACTACAGATGTGATACATTCATTTGAGTAATAAAAAAAGAAAAAAGAAAAAAAAAAGATGACACAGAAGTTCCTGCTGTGGTGCAACAGGATCGGCAGCATCTCTGAAGCACTGGGACCCAGGTTCGATCCCCGGCCTGGCACAGTGGGTTAAGGATCTGGTGTTGCTGCAGCTGAGGCATAAGTCACAACTGTAGCTCGGATCTGATCCCTGGCCCAGGAACTTCCATATGCCATGGGGTGGGAAAAAAAAAGACAAACAAAAAAGATAGACACAAAACAAACGCAAAAACATATACAAAAGTAGACTTAACAGTGGCTTCCTCAGAGTTTACCAGAGTTCGGCTCTAAACTCCACCCATGAAGAAAAAAGTAAGTTTAATTGAAATCACTCTTGAAAGTCCTTTGAATTGCTGGTAAGTTACGGTACACTTTGTTTTGTGACCACCAAAGCTCTAAACACCATGCTTTGCCAAAATCAAAATCAAATCAAATCCCCATCCCTTCTCCCTTCTAGACCGTTAATACCCCCTTTATTTTGTCCATCTAAAAATGACACTACCCCCTTTGGCCCAGTGCTGGAGTACCTTATAAACAGTGGATTCTTATAGGTGGATTCTTTTAAGTTGAGGGGTTGCCCAGGACAAAGTGTTCCCAGAGACACCACACACCAGTTTCAAAGTGTCTGAGCTTTCGCGTCACTGCTCAGAAGCAACTTCTGTTTCAGGAATTCTCAAACTTGCTTTCCTAGGCTTGGCTGGTGTCGGCTCTCCTAGAGAAAAGACGAAACTACTTCTCCTTCCTTCTCCCGCTTCCCTTTTATACAAAACTGGCTGATTAGATTAATTCATCACCACTAATCTTACCTAGATTTAGGAGGGGCTGAATCAGATTGAATTTATTCCTAGGAAGGTCTGAAGGGTTGATAGGTGTGGGTGGGACACGACAAGGAACTATAAATGTTAAACATCTGAAGAAAAGTAGCCCCACTGTGAAGTAACGAAACATTCTTCCCTTTTCTGAAGAGGGAAGCAACTCTGCTTCCATGACAGTTAACTTATAGAAAAGCACTTTGTAAACTCTAAAGCCAACCCAAATAGTGCTCCACTTGATGGGATTTCAGGACTAGTGCCAAATGTTTTCAGGCCATATGGGGAAACTATTTCAAGGCACGGAGGCCTCCTGGTCCTCGCAGATCACATCAAATGACGGATTTCATCTACTCCAATGGAACGTAAAGAGCTAATCCTATAGTGGCCCCATAATAAAGCCTCCAATGACAGTAAGCAGCATGACTGTCCTCTTTTCTGCTTAAGCAAGCACCATTGATAGTATCTATATTTTGGGATCTTATACAATTTCATAGTAACTTGATACATAAGAGAGGTCAGATACCAACTCACTGACATCTTCTCAATAACAACTATTCTTTCCTTGACGCCTAATAAGAATTACCAAGAGATGGAACAGATGGAATAAGTGGAAAGCATTTTGACTTACTGCATTGGTCTATGATTTTTTTTTAATAATTGAATCATATTCAGAATTGGATATAATTATTTCTTTCCCATAGAAATTTTCTAAAAACACATACATATATATTCTTCCTCTCGCTCACATTCTCTTGTCCATTTTCAAATTTTTTTAAATTTGTTTTTGTTTTGTTTTGTTTTTGGCTTTTTAGGGCCACACCTGCGACACATGGAGGTTCCCAGGCTAGGGGTCAAATCAGACCTGTACCTGCTGGCCTACACCACAGCCACAGCAATGTGGGATCCGAGCCGTGTCTGCGAACCTCCACTGCAGCTCCCAGCAATGCTGGATCTCCAACCCACTGAGCAACCTATCGAACCTGCGTCCTCATGGATGCTAGTCAGATTCGTGTCCACTGAGCCACGATAGGAACTCCCATTTTTAAAATTTTAAACTGTTGTTTAAATTAAGAGCACACAGAAGTTCCCTGGTGGCTCAGCAGGTTAAGGATCCAATGTTGTCACCACTATGGCTTTGGTCACTGCTGTGGCCTGGGTACTTCCAAGTGCCACAGGTGAGGCCAAAAAAAAAAAAAAAAAAAGCATGCAGACACACCTATTTAACAGATCTTTGGGTACACCAGTGTACTTAATTTAAGAAACATGAGTAAAGTATAAAGCTCAGATACATAAAATTCTAAACTCCGTACTGTCCACCCAATGCAACAATACAATGCCAGGCTGGAGTAACTTTCCAAATGTTCCCAAAGCTCAAAGCCTTAGCCCCATGTAGCATCGACCTCCGTTCTCCTGGGCACCAGCACCCTTTTTCCAAAGTGCAAATTCTGCTTTTGTTAAGTTCTTTTCCTGCTACTGCTCTAATTGGGAGCGCTCTCTATGGGCTCGAGTTTTTGGAAAGCCCACTTCTCAACTCTCTTGCCCATCAAGTGTCTGCTACTTCATTGACCCATTTGATGAATGTGTTAGTGCCATTCCAGGCACACTGGCTGTCCTCTGCACAGTCAAAGCAAGTTGTCCTTTGCATGGGTTACGTGCAATCCCAGATCACGCCATCAAAAGTTAGCAAAACTAATGGATAATATGAATTATTTCCAAGTGCCTAATGTCAATACAGTTGTTTTAAAACAGATCAGTTCATTAAGACCAAACCCATCACTCCCAGATTATAGAGGGCTGTCTTTGTTTCCAGGCAAGCATGGATAACTCTTGCCCAGGAAACTACTGCTATCTTCTCTTATGCTAGATCATTGATACCCATTTATCATTCAGCTGAGACGGACAGCTCTGAAGACACATTAGCCTTCCCTTCCAAGCTTAGCTCTGCTGCTCGCCAAACCCAGAGCCCTTCTTGGCCCCAAACAGGGAAACACTCCTCCCTCCCAAATACTAACTAGATTCCTATCAGCGTTGCAGAGGAAAGCAGGTCCCCAACATGTCAGACGTGCCTGAAGCAGAGCAGGAACACTGTTTTCTTTATCAGACACACCTGTTGACAGTCATTCACTGTCTGGGGGTGGTGAATGTATTAAACAGCATCCAAAGCAAATTCTGCCAAACAAGGTGGAGAAGAAATTGGAGATCAAGCTTGTGAACACCCCAAAACGTGATAAGGACTAACTGTGGAAAGTTCCTCAATGATCAGGAAATGCATTCGCCTACAACTGTTTTTTCCCTTGAATTTAATCTATTTCTTCAAGAAAAAAGGTTATGTGCTAGGCGCTAAATTTTGCAAGAAGGTTTTTATGTACCTGGTGATCTGTGGGGATAAGTGACATTAAGAATAATTAATTTCCGGAGTTCCCTTGGGGCTCAGCAGGTTAAGGATCCAGCATTGTCACTGACATGGTTCAGGTTGCTGATATGGTGCCAGTTCAATACCTAGCCCTGGAACTCCTAGATGATGTGGGAGTGGCAAAAAAAATAATAATAATTACTTTCCAAATAGTCTTAAATCAATGAAATGCAATTAGTATCTGTCCAGTGCTTTTGATATAATCCCTGCCCCCACCCAACACATACACACTCATTTCAGTGGATCCAAATCCTTTCTTTATAGACATCAGAAGTTAGCCTTTAGGAGTTCCCATGTGGCTCAATTCGACTAGTATTCATGAGGATGCGGGTTTGATCCCTGGCCTCCCTCAGTGGGTTAAGGATCCAGCATTGCTGTGGCTGTGGCCAGCAGCTGCAGCTCCTACTCAGCTCCTAGCCTGGCAACTTCCATTTGCCACAGGTGTAGCCCTAAAAAGCAAAAAAAAAAAAAGTTAGCCTTTAAAAAATGTCTATGTTTAGGGAGTTCCCGTCATGGCTCAGTGGTTTACGAACCCAACTAGTATCCATGAGGAGGTGGGTTCAATCCCTGGCCTTGCTTAATGGGTTAAGGATCCGGCATTGCCGTGAACTGTGGTATAGATGGCAGATGCGGCTGTGGCCGGCAGCTACAGCTTCAATTCAACCCCTAGCTGGGAACCTCCATGTGCTGCAGGTGTGGCCCTAAAAAGACAAAAGACAAAGAAAAAAGGGAAAGAAAATGTCTATGTTGAGTACTTAGCACTCCTGTTCTGTGCTAAGCAGTACATTCAGCCCTTGGCAGAGAGGGACATGACAATTCACCACCGTGTCCCCATCCAGGACCAGCACAGTGCCGGGCACAAAGCCCTCAGAATTTTTGTGGAGCATGTGAGGAAATGTCCTAAAAACCTCTGGCTGTCCTTGAAGTCTGTTTATTTATTTTTTCACTGTCAGAAGACATTTGATCCTTCTTTCTTGGAAGAACTGGCATTTACTGAACTTTAACATGTGCCTAAATTTACAGGTTACTTACTTGCCTCCTTGCTTTATTTATTTATTTACTTACTTACTTACTTACTTACTTATATATTGTCCACGCCTGCAGCATAGGTGGGCCAGGGATCAAACCAAACCATAGCAGTGACAGTGACAACATTGGAAACACTGGATCCTTAAGCTACTCAGCCACCAGGGAACTCCCAGTTTTACTTATTTTAAAAACACAATGAAGGGAGTATCATATGGAAGAGGAAACTGAAACTCAGAGAGGATAAGCAATTTTTCAAGGGCCCATACTAATAAATGGTAGAGTGAAAGTTGACAGCCAGGTCTGCCTGGTTTCAAAGCCTTTGCTCTTTGCTCTATGCCTGTGTGTTTCAACTTAAGTCCACTGATCTATATATATATATTTTCTTTTTTTGTCTTTTTTTTTTTTTTTTTTTTTTTTTTTTAGGGCTGCACCCCCAGCATATGGAGGTTCCCAGGCTAGGGGTCGAATCGGAGCTGTAGCTGCCAGCCTACGTCACAGGCACAGCAACTCGGGATTTGAGCCGCCTCTGTGACCTACACCACAGCTCACAGCAATGCCAGATCCTTAACCCACTGAGCGAGGCTAGGGATCGAACCTACAACCTCCTGGTTCCTAGTTGGATTCGTTTCTGCTACACCACAACAGGAACTCCAAATCCACTGATCTGTAAGCGATTACACATGAATTCTTCTCCAGAGATCTCAAGTCTTCGATGACAATTTTTTAAATTTTTTACTATAGTTGATTTACAATTTTCTATCAATTTCTGCCATACAGCAAAGTGACCCAGTCATATATATATACATTTTTTTTCTGGTGAGAATTTTAAATTCAAGATTTTCATTTTCATAGTTTTAGAAGAAGTAATAAAGTATATGTTACATTATCTGGACAACTACCTACAACTGTCTATATTCATTAAATTAAGGTGTAAGAGGGGTTCCCGTCGTGGCTCAGTGGCTAACAAATCCGACTAGGAACCATGAGGTTTCAGGTTCAATCCCTGGCCTTGCTCAGTGGGTTAAGGATCCAGCATTGCTGTGGTGTAGGTCGCAGACTCAGCTCGGATCCTGCATTGCTTTGGCTCTGGCGTAGGCTGGCAGCTACAGCTCCGATTCGACCCCTAGCCTGGGAACCTCCATATGCGGCCCTAGAGAAGGCAAAAAGACAAAAAAAAAAATTGAGGTGTAAGATTAGGGTATGAGGTGATTGCTGGAAGCACTAAGGTTACAAAGGGCTGATAGGAGGGGTGATCCAGCTGAGGATAGGGTAGAGGAGAAAGGACTTTGATGCAAATTTTTTATTTCATTTATTTATTTTTGCTTTTTTAGAGCCGCACCCATTGCATATGGAGGTTCCCAGCCTAGGGGTCCAATCGGAGCTACAGCTGCCAGCCTGCACCACAGCCACAGCAACGCCGGATCCTTAACCCACTGAGCAAGGCCAGGGACTGAATCTGCATCCTCATGGATACTAGTCGGATTCATAATCCCGCTGAGCCACAATGGAAACTCCCTCATTTGAATTATTTATTTATTATTTTTATTTTTATTTTTTGTCTTTTTGCCTTTTTCCAGGTCCATTCCCATGGCATATGGAGGTTCCCAGGCTAGGGGTCGAATTGGAGCTGTAGCTGCAGGCCTACACCACAGCCACAGCAACGCCAGATCCGAGCTGCATCTGCGACCTACACCACAGCTCACAGCAACGCTAGATCCTTAACCCACTGAGCAAGGCCAGGGATTGAACCTGAAACCTCAAGGTTCCTAGTCGGATTCATTAACCACTGAGCCACAGGAACTCCTTGAATTCTATTTAATCACGTATACTACATTACTTTAAAAATTTTAAATAGGGGTAATAAAAACTCTTTACAGCTGAGACAAAGTTTTTGAATTCTAGGCTTGAATACTAAATTAGTGACCCCCAGGCAAGAAATCTAATCTTTTTGCCTCAATTTCCTCATCTGTAGTAACAGGCCTCTCTTTAGGTTGATTGTGAAAACTGAATGAGTTAATCCATGCAAAACATTCAGAACAAGGCCTGGCTTGAGTAGACAGGAAAAAAAAAAAAAAAAGCCAGAAGGAGGAAGGCTGGCAGATGGAGACTGCGGTAGGCAAAAATAATGCCACCCCCACAAAAGATCCACAACCCTACCCCCCCCCTCTGAAACTGTGAATAGGTTACCTTACCTTGGGAGGGGGACTTTGCAGATGTGATTAAGGGTCTGGAGAGAAGGTTATCTTAGACGGTCCTGTCCTGGTGCTTCCAGTGTAATCACAGTCTTTGTAATGGAAAGAGGGAAGCAGAAAAGTCTAATAGGAGGAGACCTGAGAAAGGAAGCAGAGGTCAAGATGCTGCCAGGAAAAGAGCCAGGAGCCAGGAAATGCAGGCGGCCTCCAGAAAGCTGGAAAGGCAAGGAAACAGAGTCTCCTCCAGATCCTTCAAAGGAACTGGCCCTGCCAACACCTTGACTTTAGCCCAGGAAGACTGAGTTTAGACTTCTGACATCCAGGACTGTAGGAGAATACATTTAGGTTGTTTTAAGCCATTATGTTTGTGGTGATTTGTTGCAGCAGCAATGAGAAACGGGTGCAGACACACAAGAAGTCGAAGTCCTCAATGGATGTGGATTGAGAGAGAAGTGAGGGTCCCCTGAGGACAAAACAAAACCAAAGCATCCCTGGGCCAGTCTGCCAACTGGGTGAAGACAGAAGGATGTCTGCTTCCTTGGGTTAAGTTAGGATAGAAGAGGCCATCAAAGCACATTGAAATTCGTGTTTACAGGCACACAGTCTCCCAGCCTTTGCATCGCTTATGCCTATTGAAAGAAAGCAAGTGCACATCTGCTAATATTTTCGGGATACTCTCCCTGCTCATTTGAAGACGTGATTCCCAGTAACTGCCTCTTTTTTTTTTTTTTTTTTTTTTTGCTATTCCTTGGGCCGCTCCTGCGGCATATGGAGGTTCCCAGGCTAGGGGTTGAATCGGAGCTGCAGCCACCGGCCTACGCCACAGCCACAGCAATGCAGGATCCGAGCCGCATCTGCAACCTACACCACAGCTCAGGGCAATGCCGGATCGTTAACCCACTGAGCAAGGGCAGGGACCGAACCCACAACCTCATGGTTCCTAGTCGGATTCATTAACCACTGCGCCACTTCAGTAACCACCTCTTTGATAGTCAATAAGCAGCAGCTTCTCACAGTTCATTCTTTAATCAACAGAAACACTAATTAACCCAGCTGACTTTCCTGCACATTTCTTTTCTTTCTCCTTCTTCCTTTCCTTTAAAAAAAAAAAAAATGTAGCCCTTAAAACGAGCCTGAAAAAAAGCACTCAGGCTTACAACATCACAGCTTTAATGAGCCAAGAATTCTATTTTTCCCCTATTACACAGAACAATAATTCTTAACAGCTTAAATTTTCAAAGCACTTCACAAGCATTTAATTAATCCTCTCCACTGCCAGAGAGAAGGAAACTGATATTCATCGTATCTCATCCTGACACCCTTTAACTTGGCAACACTTCCGCTGCCTTCGAAAAAGCGTCTGTACCGCTAAGGTTATTTGGGCTGCCGTTGCCTTATGGGTCCTTTTTACCTAATGAAACCTACTCATCAGAGTGGTTTAAATTGCCATCTCATGAGGCCTAGATGGGGCGGCGGGGGTAGCTGTTTTGAGCCTGGAAGAGAAACAGCAGTGACTTCCTCAGAGAAACGACAAAGCTTGTCTGTACCGAACCTGTGAGATGGGGCTCGTGATCAAGGCCCATTGCCAGTTGCATCAGAGCCCGGATTGACTCCGCGGAACTGGGGCACGATGCGTATCAGGAGGCTCCGGGACAAGCCGCAATTGAATTGCCCTGTGCTCCTCGCTTAGCCTCTGGGATGCGTGGGAAGCTTGAGGAAGCCCTACTTTTCTCTATTCAGCCCTGCTTCCTGAAGGTTTCACTGATAGGGACCAGCCTGGCCACCTCGAAGATGGAAGAACCGAACTCCAACGGCTGTGCTCCAGGGATGTGGCCTTTCCCTCCCCAGCGTCCCACAAGCCGTGCTCCATTTACCACTGGAGGAGGCAATCTCTTCCACTCCATTATGTCAGTTACGCAGTGGCCAGGATTATGTCAACTCCCATTTGCCGTTCAAGGAAACAAAATTTAAGAAATGCCTGATGGGAGGTCCCTGGTTCCTGTGCTGTCACTGCTGTGGCCTGGGTTTGATCCCTGGCTGGGGAACTCTCAGATGCCCAATGTAACCAAAACCAAAACACAAAAAAACAACCCCAAAATAAAACCAAAAAAATACATGGGAGTTCCTGGGCCAGGGATCAAATTCAAGCTTCCACCTATGCCGCAGCTGGGGCAATGCCAGATCCTTAACCCTTTGCCCAAGGCCTAAGGAGCAACCCACAGAGATAAGCCACATCATTAACTGGCTGCACCATGCTGGGAGCTCCTGAGAACCTTGGTTTTAAGTAAGATAAATAGCTAAATAACTATAATACAAGTATAATAGTGAAAGTGCCAGCAAGCTGTTATTGAGATAAGGCCATGAAGAGAAGGCACAGGAAAGGAAAAATACCATTTGTCAGGGAGGGAATTTTTTTTAACAGAAACGGTAGCTAATGTGGCTCTTACAGGGTATGATTTGAATGAGCAGAATGGGAATGGGTGATATTATGATAAAATCAGAAATATATTTTTGGTCTTTGTTCCCGACAGAAGCTGTTGTGTTCCAGACCTTTCCATTTCTCACCCTGTGTTCCTCTCCACCTAGCTGTTCCTTTTTTTTTTTTTTCTGTCTTCTGTCTTTTTTTTTAGGGCCCCACCCTCGATGTATGGAGGTTCCCAGGCTAGGGGTCAAATCAGAGCTGCAGCTTCCAGCTACGCCAGAGCCACAGCAACGCTGGATCCTTAACCCACTGAGCAAGGCCAGGGATCGAACCTGCATCCTCATGGATACTAGTCGGGTTTGTCAAACCCTGAGCCGCGATGGGAACGCCCCATCGAGCTGTTCTTTTGTAGCCTCATAATACCCATTACAGGGAGCTGGTAGGGGTAAATAAAGGCAACTTTCCTAAGTTCTATGAGCCATTTTAACAGATCATCACATCAGAAAGGAAGAGGATTATGGGATCCTCCAACTTGGTAGCCAAGTTGATAGACGTGTGGGTACTCGGAGAACGCAGGGCTCAAGACCAGCCTCTGAGGTGAGGGCATTCTCATGGGAGTGGGCCCTTCAACCTGCGGGGTGATGCAGGCTCCCTTTTTTGGCCACCCTGTGGCATATGGACAGGACAGGGTACCCATCTGGCCTGTGGAGATTTGAACTGGTTGTCGGTGTGGGCAAATCCCACACTTTTGGCATCAGAAATACTGGGGAGTAAAAATAACTCAGAGAGGATATTCCAGATCAAAGGATGGGGGGATGTGTAGCGTGTCTGGGGAACCAGAAGCCTGGCCCGGCTGGGCCCTGGAGGAGATGCAGCTGGTCAGCTTGGTCGAATCAGATTGTAGCGCTTTATGGGCAATAAACATTTATTGATGTGTGGCTCCAACTTATTCTTGCATCACTGTCAGAATATTCTCCAGATCCATGTATTATCTGCTCTCTATATTATTTTTATTATTATTTGCTTTTTAGGGCCGCACCCATGGCATATGGAGGTTCCCAGGCCAAGGGTCCAATCAGAGCTGTATCTGCCGGCCTACACCACAGCCACAGCAATGCGGAATCTGAGCCACATCTGCGACCCACACCACAGCTCATGGCAATGCCAGATCCTTAACCCACTGAGCGAAGCCAGGGAGCGAACCCACAACCTCATTGTTCCTAGTCAGATTCGTTTCCACTGCTCCACGATGGGAACGCCTCTATATTATTTTTAAATTAATTCACTGTTTATTGTTGAAATGTAATGAACAGTCTACATTTCAACAATGGGGTTAGCAAATGGTTCCATGGATCAAATCTAGCCCACCATCTGTTCTTGTACAATCCACCAGCTAAGAATAGTTTTTCATTTTTTTTTTCCCCTTTTTTGGCCACCCTGCGGCATATGGAGTTCCTGGGCCAGGGATCAGATTCAAGCCACAGTTGCAATCTGTGCTGGGATGGGGGTGGAACCTACGCCCAGGCACTGCAGAGATGCCATCAATCCTGTTGCGCCACAGCAGGAACGCCCACTTTTTTTTTTTTTTTTTGGCTGCACTGTAGCATATGGAAGTTCCTGGGCCAGAGATTAAACCTGAGCTGCATTTGTCACCTGTACCACAGCTGCTGCAACATATGACCCTTAACCCACTGCGCCACATGAGAACGTTCTTACATTTTTAAATGGTTGGAAAACATGAAAAGAAGAATATTTTATGACACATGAAAATGGTATGAAGCCCCAATTTTTGTGTCCACTAAAAGGCTTTTTTTTTTTTTTTTTGTCTTTTTAGGGCTGCACCTGCAGCATACAGAGGCTCCCAGGCTGGGGTTGAATCAGCTGTAGCCTCTGGCTTACACCACAGCCACAGCAACATGGGATCCGAGCCACATCTGTGACCTACACCACAGCTCAGGGCAACACGTATCCTTAACCCACTGAGCAAGGCCAGGGATCAAACCTTTGTCCTCATGGATGCTAGTCAGATTCGTTTTCCACTGAACCATGATGGGAAGTCCCCTAAAAGGCTTTTATGGACACACCTACATAGCCCCCTTCGTTTACATGTGGGCCATGGTTGCTTTTGTGCTGTAATAGCAGAATTGAACTGTTACAACGTAGACCACACATGGCCCACCTAACCTAAAATATTTACTCTCTGGCCCTTTACAGAAAAGGTTTGCTAACTTCAGATCTAGAGTAAATGGATTAATGTACACATGTGGAAATCTTGTCTCTTATCACAAATGAAAGCAACCAGGAGTTTCTATTGTGGCTCATCTGGTTAAGAACCTAACATAATATCTGTGAGGATTCAGGTTCCATCCCTGCATCCCTCAGTGTGTTAAGGATCTAGTGCTGCCTCAGGCTACAGCATAGGTCACAGATGTGGCTCGGATCTGGTGCTGCTGTGGCTGTGACGTAGGCCAGCAGCTGCAGCTCTGATTTGACTCCTCACCTGGGAATATCCATACAGGGCAGGTGTGGCCATAAAAAGGGGGGAAGAAGAAAGAAAAAAACAAAAAAAGGAAAGCAGTGGGAACAAATAATTTAAAAAGTAGAGTTTGATGGAAATGCTATAAATTTGGTTGTGATGATCATTGTAAAACTATAAATGTAATACAATTCATTGAGTAATAAAAAAAAGAAGTATGGAAATAAAAAAAATAAAGTAAAAGTGACACCTGTGGTACCCACTCAAGGAACACCTTGATTCGTTGAGCTCCTACTTTACAGTAGGCACTTTTTACTAAGTGTCTTTGTGTGGAATGGCAATGCTAGTGTTGCTCCTGGTTTTTTTTATTATTTTTGTTTCGTTTTTTGGGTTTTTTTTTTTTTGCCTTTTCTAGGGTGGCTCCTGTGGCATATGGAGATTCCCAGGCTGGGGGTCTAATCAGAACTGTAGCTGCCAGCCTACGCCAGAGCCACAGCAACTCGGGATCCGAGCAGCGTCTGCGACCTACACCACAGCTCACGGCAACGAGGGATCCTTAACCCACTGAGCGAGGCCAGGGATCAAACCCGCAACCTCATGGTTCCTAGTCGGATTCGTTAACCACTGCGCCACGACGGGAACTCCTGTCGCTCCTGGTTTAAAGTGAATAAGACAAAGAACTTTATGAATGTGCTCTCATTTAATCCTCAAGACATCAGATTGGAAGCGATGCTAATCCCCTTTTGGAGATAGGAAAACCCAAGTTTGTAGAGGTGAAGCTCCTTACCTATGGTCACATCAGGAGTAAGTGTAGGTCAAACATTGATGCGCTGTAACCTCATACACGATGAGAGGGATACCAACTGAAAGTCCGTAACCAGGAGGAGCCCTGGAACGTTTTTGGGCCAGGGGAGTAACATCCTCAGAGCCCTGCAGTGGATCAATCTGGGCATGCTGAGCAGGAAGGAGTGGGTACCCTGGAGACAGACTCTCAGAGGAGACTAGTGACACTGATGGTGATGAAATCCAGAGGTCTTAGTGGCGAACTGGACGTGCGAGGTGAGGGAGAGGGAAAGGTCAAAGTCCCTGGGATTCTGAATCTTGGTGATCACAGGATGATGAGCAGATGAGGGAGAGGGGATTACGTGTAGACATGGCAGGCTGAGTGGCCTCTGGGGCATGCAGCTAGAGAAGTGCAGCAGACGCAAGGAAATTTGGGAATGGAGCTTGAGAGAAGAGTTTGCTTTGGAATCTTTCTACCTGAAGGGGATGATTGAAATCATGGAAGCCAATGAGATTTGCAAGGGCAGAAGCATACAGAGAAACAAAAAGTCATTAGGAAATTCCGTGTTCAGAGAGAGGAAGGAACAAGTGGAGCCAGCAGAAGAGTAAGGTAAAGAGAGCAGCTGTTAGAGTTCCCATCGTGGCACAGTGGTTAACAAACCCGACTAGGATCCATGAGGATGCCAGTTCGATCCCTGGCCTCACCCAGTGGGTTAAGGATCTGGCGTTGCTGTGAACTGTGATGTAGGTCGCAGATGCAGCTCAGATCCAGTGTTGCTGTGGCTCTGGCGTAGGCTGATGGCTACAGCTCCGATTGGACCCCTTGCCTGAGAATCTCCATGTCCCATGGTTGCAGCTCTAAAAAGACAAAAAGAAAAAAAAAGAGAAAGAGAGAGAGAGAAAGAAGCTGGGAAGAGGGGGTACTAGTGTACTAGCGAGGAGCCGGATCACAGAACTAGAGCAATGATGACTAGGAGGAGAAGGGACTTGTACGAATGCTGGGAGCGTGTACACTTCTGTAACCAGAGAATACAGCAGAGGCAAGATAGAGAGAAAATGGAGAAAGAGTCAAAGACCCAAGAGAAACAAGAAGGGATGGTTAAGAAAAAAAAGGCAGGGAGGGAGATTAGCCTTTCGAGGAAGAGAGACTTGTCTTGATCATTGCGATGGTTTAAAAATATATTCACAGATATACCTTCTTCGAAAAAGTAGAGCTTAATCTCCCAACCCTTCAGTGTGGATTGGACTTGGTGACTCATTTCTAACAAAATAAGAAAAAAGTGATGGGGTGTCACTTTCAAGAGAGGGTTTTTTTTTTTTTTCTTTAAGACATTTTGCCTTCTTGGTCTCTTTCTCTTGGATCACTTGATTTAGGGCATCCAGCCACTTTGTTATGAGAACAGTCAAGTTCTCTGGAGAAGTCCATCTGGTGAGCAAGCGAGGCTGGTCACCAAGAGCCAGTGAGGAACTGAGGCCTCCGGGCAGCAGCCTTGTGAGTGGGCTGTCCTAGAAGTGACCTTCCAGCCCCAGTCAAGCCTTCAGATGATGGCAGCCCCAGCCAGCCAATAGCCTGACTGCCAACTCGTGAGACTCAGATCCAGGACCACGCAGCTAAGCCTCTCCCAAATTCCTGACCCACAGAAACTGTTTCATAATCCATGTTGTTTGCAGCTGTTAAATTCGGGATAATTTTTTGTATATCAATAGGTCAACAATAGGAGCCAAATGGCCAAGAGCCACCAGGATCTCCCCCTTTCCTAGAATATCTTAGACATTTAAAAGCTAAAGCAACTTCAAGGACTCCTATTCCAAGTCTCCAGCATGGGGAAGGATTGGTGGCCGAGCTTACACAAAGATCCACCTTTCCAAATTCCCCATGCAAAGTGAGACATGCCCAGCTGCAAGGCTCTTCCTCCTCCGTGCATTTGCCCATCCACTCATCCAACAAATATCAGTCAGGCACCTGCTCCATATAGGCATTGGCCAAAGAGCACTGAGCAAGACAGACCTGTTCTCTGGAGTTGACATTTCAACAGGGAAAGGCAGTGATATACCAGCAAGCACATCATAAGGCAGCTCTAGGTGTTGGGGAGGAGATAAAGCAAGGTGATGGGAAGATGGCTTGAATGGGAAATTGGACTCTTTGTGGGGAGGAAGCAACTAGACCTGCCTGGATCACTGTGGGGGCCAGACCCAGAAAACAAAGGGAGGCTCCGGAACCACGTCTAAGTATTTCAAAAGCATGATGAAGCTAACAGACTGTGGACGAAAATATGTTCTCTTCTTCGAGAACAGATTCCCTCTCGTGAAGACCTGGAATACAAAGTTTGAATTTAAAGTCTGCAAAATTAGGAGTTCTCGTTGTGGCTCAGCAGAAACGAATCTGAGTAGCATCCATGAAGACGCAGGTTCGATCCCTGGCCTTGCTCAGTGGGTTAAGGATCTGGTGTTGCCGTGAACTGTGGGGTAGGCCAGTGGCTACAGCTCCAATTCGACCCCTAGTCTGGGATCCTCCAGGCTTTGGGTGTGGCCCTAAAAAGACAACAAACAACAACAAAAATCTACAGACTTCCCAGAGTTTCCCACTGAACATGGCCGCCCACAGCGTCTCCTGCCCTTCTTCCCTCCTCCTGATCTCCTTCTTCTCACGCTCCCTCATCCCACTCCATCTGCACATCAAGGGGCCTCACCTCTCAGCTCTGACCTCACTCCTTCCCAAACACATACATGGCCCATGCTCTCTCGCGGTTCTTCCACCCTCTGGAGGCGGAGGTGCCCATGGCCTTGGGAGCAGGCCCAGGGCCCTGGTACTAGAATTCCAAGGTCCCGGGAACTGAAGTGTGTCCAGAAGAGGGGCTCCAAGGGGCACCTTCTCTGGAAACTTAGACTCCTCACTCCTGAGGCACATGGCCGGAGGAACATCAGAGCTGGTCTGCTGCAGGTAGTACCTCAGTTTCCTTTTTTTTTTTTTCTGCCATTTCTAGGGCTGCTCCCTTGGCATATGGAGGTTCCCAGGCTAGGGGTCTAATCGGAGCTATAGCCACCAGCCTACGCCAGAGCCACAGCAACGTGGGATCCGAGCCGCGTCTGTGACCTACACCATAGCTCACGGCAACCTTAACCCACTGAGCAAGGCCAGGGATCGAAACCGCAACCTCATGGTTCCTAGTCGGATTCGTTAACCACTGAGCCACGATGGGAACTCCAGTACCTCAGTTTCCTATGGCTGCTGACATTACCACAAACTTAGGGGTTTAAAACAATGAGCGCATGTGATCTTGGAGTTCTGTACGTGGGAAGCCCAGTAGGACCTCATGACATTAAAATCAAAGTATCAGAAGGCTCTGCTCCTTTCTGGAGGCTCTAAGGGAGAAGCCACTCCTTGCGCCTTCAGGCTGCTGGGCGAGTGTTTGAACCCTTCACATCTTTCCTGCCTTTTCACCCATCTCATTCTCCAGCCCTTACTCTTCTGTACTTACGTCTACTTTGAAGGACTCAGATGATTAAATCGAGCCCACCCAGAGATGCAGACAACCTTTCCATTTCAAGCTTAGCTGATTAGCAACTTAAGGCCATCTGCAACCTTAATTCCCTTTTGCTGTGTACTGTAACAGAGCCACAGATTCTGGGGATGAAGACACAGACATCGTTGGTGGGGTGCGGCAGGGGTTGGGGGGGGGGGAGAAGGCCTCTCACAGATGGCAATCCTAAGGGACAGCTTCTCTGAGATGGTGCTCCAGAAGTGAGAGCTGAGCAATGCAAAGGAGCCAGCCATGAGGCAACCTCAGGACGTGCTCTCCAACATGGGAGCCACGGTGGCGATTCCAACCGGAATTAAGCAAAAGTAAGGAAAATGAAAAATGTTTTCCTCGGAGTTCCCATCGTGGTTCAGTGGTTAACAAACCCGACTAGCATCCATGAGGAAGCAGGTTTGATCCCTGGCCTTGCTCCGTGGGTTGAGGATCCGGCGTTGCTGTGAGCTGTGTGTAGGTCGCAGACACAGCTTGGATCCAGCATTGCTGTGGCTGTGGTGTAGGCTGGCAGCGGCAGTTCTGATTTGACCCCTAGCCTGGGAACCTCCACATGCCGCGGGTGTGGCCCTAAAAATGACAAAAGACAAAAAAAAAAGTAAGAAAGAAAAAAATGTATTCCTCTGTCACACTGGCTGCATTTCAAGTATGTGCTACTCACATTTTGCTAGTGGCTGCTGTATCAGACCATATAGGGTAATTGAACATTTCCATCAAACCAGAAAGCTCTGCTGAACAGAACTGATCCAGAGGAAATGAGTTCTAGGCAGAGGGCAGGGTACAGGCAAACGTGCTGGGAAGGACCCAGTTCCGTTGGGCTATGGAGAGATGTAACACAGCCTAGGAAGAGAAGCCTAGGAGTTCCCGTCGTGGCGCAGTGGTTAATGAATCCGACTAGGAATCATGAGGTTTCGGATTCGGTCCCTGCCCTTGCTCAGTGGGTTAATGATCTGGCGTTGCCGTGAGCTGTGGTGTAGGTTGCAGACGAGGCTCGGATCCCGAGTTGCTGTGGCTGTGGTGTAGGCCAGCGGCTATAGCTCCGATTGGACCCCTAGCCTGGGAACCTCCATATGCCTCAGAAGCGGCCCAAAGAAATAGCAAAAAAAAAAAAAAAAAAAAGGACAAAAAAATAATAATAATGATAAAAAAAAAAAAAAGAAGCCTGACATCTCTGTGTTCCTGCCCCATCACAGAATCATAGATGGAGCATAGACCATTCGCCCTGGAAGATGGCTCCCAAAACAGGTCCCAGGTCAAGACAGCTTGGAGGCACCCCAAGTTCTCCTAACTCTCAGTCGATTGTTTCTTCCCTGACACCTCCCTGCCTTCCCAGCCTGGAAGGTCATTTCTCAGCCACTCCTTTTCCTCCTTTCTCTCAAGAGCCCGTCCAAAAAGTGCCCATTCACAACATCTTCCCAGATTTGCGGCGAAGGAACTGAGTGGCCCCAGGCACACAGTCTGGCCAGCACCCCATTCTTTTGGTTGTCTGTTAAATGTCTGTGCATCTTGTCGCTATTACTAAATTGCACAGGGACTGTGACTTCTCTCTGTTTGGTTTCCCCACAGCAGACAGCAGAGGCGATTGAAACGTTTTTGGTAACGGAGGGAAGGGAGGAGAGAAGGAAGGAAGGAGAGAGAATAGAAGGAAATAGGACTCAGCGGCAGGGCCCTAGCAGTCTTTTTGATGGCACATGTGAAAAATGTCTGTTTAATCTGTGATGTTGCTGACATGGAAATAAGTTAGGAGGTGATCTGTGTGACCAGGGATGAGCTGGGACAACTAACACCCTAGTATCTTCACATCTACCTGTTTTTTGGGGTTTGGGGGTTTTTTGGTTCTTGTTTTGTTTTGGATTTTTTTTTTTTTTTTTTTTTTGGTAGAAGGCAAGTGGAAATTCCAGGCCAGGGGTCAAAGTAGAGCCAAGCAGTGATAATGCCAGATCCTTAACCACTAGGCCACCAGGGAACTCCACTTTCATACCCACCTTTAAAGAACTCTTCCATCATCTTTGATTTATCTTGAGCAACTCCCTAGAATTTTTGTCTGAAAGGTGCTATTTGTCTCATTTGTTTGTTTTATAGCTGCACCCATGGCATGTGGAAGTTTCAGGGTGAGGGACTGAATCCGAGCCACATCTGGGACCTATGCCACAGCTGCAGCAATGCCAGATCCTTTTAACCCATGGCACCGGGGATGGAACACCCACCTCTGCAGTGACCCAAGCCACTGCAGTCTGTTTCTTAACCCACCGTGCCACGGTGGGAACTCCTAAAATGTCCTCTTTGAGTTTGCATTTCCTCTTTGAGTTTGCTTGAAGGGAAGTCTTAGGATGAAACGGGACTAGAAATAGTAAACCAGTGATTATTGTTGTTAGAGATCTCTTTAAGAGATTCTAGAATTTAAATCTATCCAACGTATAGATAATTCCTTGATCCCCCCTCTTTCTTGCTAGCTGAACATGACAACCAAAATGATTTTCCAAACATAAAGAGAAAAAAAACGCTGCATTCTTCTACCCAGTTTAAATGTTTCCTTCTCTAATTAATTATGCCAACTTCTCCTGCCCACCCCCACCCGTTCCATGATTTCATGGAAACGCACAGGACACATGTAAAAATGGATTTGGGGTGTTTGGTGCCCAGAAGTTTGTTCAATTTTTGGCCCGGGAAAATGAGATACTCATGTAGTAAAGAACTGAGTCTTTGCCACTGGACCTGCACCCTTGGTGCTTGTGGGGGACAGGGGTGACTGTCAGTTTTCTAGACCTCCTTCGCCAGCGTGATTGGTATCGCCAGACCCATAATAGAGGGCATCCAGGGCTGAGACATGAAGCAAAAGCCCAGGGCAGGTGGCATCTTGTGAAGTAAGTCATTCAGCAGCTTCCAAATCATTTTTGTCTGCTTCTATAAACTGTGCTAACTACACTGTTTTGATTTTTTTTTTTTCTTGGAAAGAGTACAAGATCTGAGTGGTCACATTTTTTTTTTCGGGGTATTAAGGAACCAGGCAGGACACTATGCATCTGGCACACTTTAGGACCTCGTTGTTATGGCAACGGGGACAGGCAAGGGTAGATTTCCTGACACCGAGGGCCCCAGAGTCAATATAAGGATGTGCGTTTGTGAGACCCAGGTGGTGAAAGGAAAAGCAAATAAATATTGTCCCCTCCTGCTCCCTGGCTGGGGCCTCACCACGGAGTCCACTAAACTAATTGATGCAGGCTCTGTTGGGGAGCTGACAAAACTCTCAGTAGGGTTAGGTTTCTGTAGCTGGGATCTCAGATGTCCCTACCTCCATCTCAGCAAAGCTGGGTCACAGGGGCCCCATGGAAAGGGGGCAAAACAATGGCCCAGGTGGCTGGGAAAGACCTCCCCCCACCAGGCCCTGCCCTCTGAGGGCTCCCAAGTCAGTCCCTTTTCTCTAAGGTTCCTGGTCTGTGAAGTGGGGGTGTTGACCCAGAAACACTTTTCCAGCTTGAGTTCTGTGCCCAGGGGCACATCTTCACTGGAAGAAAAGCTGTAGGAGGAGCTCCTGCTGTGGTACTGTGGCATCCGCAGCATCTTGCGAGCCCTGGGATGCAAGTTCCATTCCTGGACCAGCACAGTGGGTTAAGAATCCTCTGTTACGGAAGCTTTGGTTTAGGTCACAACTGCAGCTTGGATCTGATCTTTGACCCAGAAACTCCATATGCCACCGAGTGGCCAAAAATGAAAAGAAAAAAAAAAAAAAAATCTCTAGATGTGAACACCCAGCATGTGGCAGCCACTGACATGAACTCCCTGGTCCTTGCCACCCCCGTAGCCCCTCCCCACCTTATCAAGGAGGAAACAAGTTTCAGGAAATGCAACCCCAGCTGAGGTCGAGACAGGTAGGCAGGCAGGGACTGGTCTTCATGCCAGGTCTGAGTCCAGAGTCCATTCTTCACACCCCTCTGCCTTCCTGTTGCTTTGTATTTCTCTATGCCTTTTTTCCCCCTCCATGTTGACCATCTGTATTTATTATAGGGTTCTTTATTTATTTATTTATTTTGTCTTTTTGCCTTTTCTAGGGCCACTCCCACAGCATATGGAGGTTCCCAGGCTAGGGGTCTAATTGGAGCTGTAGCTGCCGGCCTACACCAGAGCCACAGCAATGTGGGATCCGAGCTGCGTCTGCAACCTACACCACAGCTCACGGCAACACCAGATCCTTAACCCACTGAACAAGGCCAGGGATGGAACCTGCAACTTCATGGTTCCTACTCGGATTCATTAACCACTGCACCATGACGGGAACTCCTCTTACAGGGTTTTGTATTACATTGACAAAACACAAAATTTCGTAACTTACGTCTATTTCTTTATACTATATGAAAAATGAAGAGAGATTTAAGAAAATGAAATCACTGAAATATTTTCCTCTTACCACTTTCCATTTCAGGTGATGGAGCCTGGCCAGCTTGTCGGAAGGAGTCATTCTTTTTTATTTGTTTTGTTTTTGTAGGGCCTCACCCACAGCATATGGAGGTTCCCAAGGCTAGGGGTTGAATTAGAGCTGTAGCCACTGGCCCATGCCACAGCCACAGCAACGCCAGATCTGAGCTGAGTCTGTGACCTACACCACAGCTCATGGCAATGCCAGATCCTTAACCCACTGAGCGAGGCCAGGATTGAACCTGCATCCTCATGGATGTTAGATTTGTTTCTGCTGAGCCATGATGGGAACTCCAGAAGGAGTCATTCTGCCACTCCATGGCTCCAAGTCAGAGTCCTGCCCTGTATCCACAAGTCACCGTCCTGGTCCCCAGCACTCTCTTTCCCTGGGCTGTGTCCTCTCTCTCCTTGACTCTGAACTCTGGTTGATTCCCCACACTGGGCCCTGCACTGGGCTGAGCTCTTTGCATGTTCCCGTGACCCTCGTTACAATCCTCTGAAATAGACACTATTGTTGCCCCACTTTGCAGAGGACAGAACAGACCTCGAGAGGTTAGGTGACCATCTAAGGCTCCACGCTGGGTTGGGATAGGAGCTGGGATGGTCTCATCTATGAGGCTGCAGTGCTGCCCTGGGAGGGGTCAGGATCCCTAGCACGGGGTACACTCTGTCACCCAGAGAGGGTCAGCTACTAAAAACTCAGACTTCCAGGGTTGAGGATCTGGGGTCAGTTCCATTGCTTCCCTATTTCTTTCCGAACACCCAGGCTCCCAGTGCAGAAGATGCCATCTGCTCTTAGGCAGAGGCTGTGACATTCTGCCACTCCAGGAGGACTCCCTGGAAACTGGGTTTCTAACTGACTTTGGCTACATATTCTCGTTACTCAAATGGATGATCTAAAGCCTGGGGCACTAGAACAAGGAGTTGCCCCTTTGAGCAGCTGAATTTCCATGTCTATTGAATAACCTAGAACATAGAACCTGCTTTAAACCTTCCAATGGCTTCTTCTTCTTCCCCTTCTTCTTCTTCATCTTCTTTTTCTCCTTCTCCTTCTTCCTCTTCATTTTGGCCACACCCACAGCATGTGGAAATTCCCAGGCTGGGGACTGGGTTCTGGCCACAGCAATGACATTGCCAGGTCCTTAACTCCTAGGGCACTAGGGAACTCCTAAACCTTCCAATGGCTTCTCATCACGCCAGAATGCAATCCACACTCCCGCCCCACATGATCTGGCCTTTGCCTTCCTCTCTTACTCTATAAATCTGGTCTAAGTTTGCTTGTCACCTCTTCAAAGAGCCCTTTCAGTGTATTTATGAATTCATTTTCTGACTACTCTGCCCTCTGCAACCAAGGAGCGCAGAGTAAATATTTGACTTATTTGAATTTACTGCCATTTTTTGGTTTTGCTCCTTTTTGATTAACTCAAAGCATCAGCAAAAATGGAACTCTTTTGGGAGAAAATTGTCCTCGGGTCTCTTAAATAAAACAGGATGCTTTAGGGAGTGCTCTGGTGGTATAGCAGGTCAAGGATCCAGGGTTGTCACTGAAGCAGCTCAGGTGCTGCCGTGGCGAGGGTTCGATACTTGGCCTGGCAACGTCCATGTGCCCCAGGTGCAACCAAAAAAAAAAAAAAAAAAAATCCAGGATGTTCCAGGAATATTTGTGTAGTAAACAGCCTTCGAAGACAGAGATTGGGCTTCCCTCCAGAGCAGGTTTGCAGCAGCCTTGGAAGATGGACAGAGTGGATTGCTCTGGAGCAAATGGGCCTGCCGCCCACTGTGAAAAGTTTGGATTCCCAAATACGCTCAGGGTTCCTCTCCTGTAAAGCAACCCATGGTGAGTTCACATGCCACCCAGGGCTCTTCGCATCACCCTGTGGGAACTGGGACTTGAGAACCCAACCCAGGAAAATGCTATTGCCTGTGAATCATCAGGTCCTTTGCCTCTGACCCAGGAGTCTCCTGTCTTCTGCCAAACTCCATGGAGCTTGCAGCCGGGTAAATAGTTAGCTTGCTGGAAATGTGACATCCTGATCCTTGCACAGTTCTTGACACCCACACCAAGTTTACTTCAGGTGATAAGACTTCAGTTCACTCATGCTCCCAGCATGCAGACACGGCACAGAGTTACAGGGACCCAGAGGTCTCGGCCATTTTCTGGGGTATAAAATTGCCAGGGAGTTTGCTTGCTTGTTTGTTTATGGCTGCACCTGAGGCGTAGGAAGTTCCCAAGCCAGTAGCCACCCAAGCCTCTACAGTGACAGCACCAGATCCTTAACCTACTGAGCCATGGGAGAACTCCAGTGTGTGTGTGTGTGTGTGTGTGTGTGTGTGTGTAGAAGCTGTCATAGTATCACCACTATAAGGGGATCCTATTAGCATTGCAGTACATGAGAAGCTTTGCAGTACAAAGATGATGCCAATTTTGCATCATCTTCAGAAAAAGTGAAGAGTGAGGCTTATTAAGCCCCTGTGCTATGTTCCTGCGCATCTGTGTTGGCCAACATGACTGCCCCATCCATGGCACTGGGCATCCTCATGGGGCTCCCCTTCCATAATCCTGACAGGACAACCTGGGCTGGGAGCGGGAGACTTCTGCTCCCACATTTCATACGTGTATGTTGTTGTGCCTTTTTACTATTAGCTGAAAGACTTTACAATAACAAATATGTAAAACACTAAATATTGGAGTTCCCGTCGTGGCGTAGTGGTTAACGAATCTGACTAGGAACCATGAGGTTACGGGTTCGATCCCTGGCCTCGCTCAGTGGGTTAAGGAACCGGCATTGCTAAGAGCTGTGGTGTGGGTCACAGATGTGGCTCGGATCCCATGTTGCTGTAGGCCGGTGGCTACAGCTCTGTTTAGACCCCTAGCCTGGGAACCTCCATATGCCACGGGAGTCGCCTTAGAAAAGGCAAAAAGACCAAAAAAAAAAAAACAACTAAAAATAATATACAATTCATTATAATGACAAAAATAAGCTCCACCATCAAATAAAGACAGAGAAAATTTTAGAATCTGGTAAACATAATGAAAATGGATCCCTCCTCTTCTCCTGTTTTATAAGGATATTATTATTATTATTATTATTTTTTTGTCTTTTGTCTTTTGTCTTTTTGTTGTTGTTGTTGTTGCTATTTCTTGGGCCGCTCCCGCGGCATATAGAGGTTCCCAGGCTAGGGGTTGAATTGGAGCTGTAGCCACCGGCCTACGCCAGAGCCACAGCAACGCGGGATCCGAGCCACGTCTGCAACCTACACCACAGCTCACGGCAACGCCAGATCGTTAACCCACTGAGCAAGGGCAGGGACCGAACCCGCAACCTCATGGTTCCTAGTCGGATTCCTTAACCACTGCACCACGACGGGAACTCCTGTTTTCTTTATTTTGTGTGTGTGGTCGGGGAAAGGTGTCAATAACTGAACTGAAAAAAAAAAAAAAAAGCCAGAGAAGTTCTTTGAAAATTCATTTACTCATTTAAAAAAATACATTTGCCTGGAGTGCCCATTGTAGTGCAATGGGATTGGCAGCATCTTGGGAGCAATGGGACATGGGTTTGATCTCCGGCCAGGCAGGCACACTGTTAAGGATTGTGCATGGCCACACCTGCAGCTTAGGTTGAGACTGTGGCTCAGAGCTGACCCCTATGCCATGGGGTGGCCAAAAATTAAAAAATATATATTTAACGAAATACTGTATATATATAATTTGGGGCCACCCCTGAAATGAAAAAAAATAATAATATATATACACAGAATATACAAATATATATAATGAAAAAATATATATGAATACATACATATATGTGTGTGTGTGTATGTGTATATATATGTAATTTTCCTATCTGTGCAAAGCTCAGAGGGGACTAGCAAAACATATGAGCTCTCATTCCCTGAGGCATTTACCACCTCCTGAGGGAAGTGATGGGGACACAAATAATTTGAATAATTTGAATAACCCCAGAGGTGAGTTCTGCCCTAAAAGAGTCAGGGATTCCATTCCAAGTAGGGACCCCCACCTCTAAGGAGGAAGCAGCTTTTAACTTGGACCCAAGGCTGGGCATGGAGGGGCCATGGGTGGGGAGGAGGCCTGTGCTGGGCAAATGAGTCTGCCCTGGGCAGGTGGAGGGAGCTGCTTCTCTGGATATATCAGTCAAATCAGATTGGGCTTGAATAGCTAAGGAATTTGCACTATATTGCTTATTACTGTGTGTTTGTGTGTGCAAGCAAGTTTCTGAATAGAGAAAGAAGGCCACACAAGAATGACAAATGGAAGAATGAGGAAATGTTGGAGGGCTGAAGGTCATGGTCAAGGAAAAGGCAAATGTAGAAGAAAGGTAACAGGGCCAACTGGAGGCCAGAGGGACTCCACCTTGGAAAACCTGTTCTCCCTGTTACTGAACTCAGGTTTGGCTGCCAATATTTGACATCAACATTGGTAGGAAAGGAAAAGTGGCTTTATTTCAGAGGCTGGCAATCTGGGGAAAGGGCGGACTCATGTCCAAAGGCCAACCTCCACCCCATCCCCTACCCCTGCCTATCAGAGGGCAAGAGATTTTAAAGGAGAATTTCAAGGGTGTGTAAGTGGAGGGAGGGGGCTCCCTGCAGAGCAGCAGAGTCAACTCCAACAGTCATCTTGAAATCTGACCAGCATCATCTTCTTTGTTTTAAACCCAGTTAATCTTCAGTCCCAGAGTCAGTTTGTTTCCACTTCCTTGAGGCCAGTTCTCAGAATTGTGGCTGCTTAAGTCATGGCTCCAGTCTGGCCATCATGTAGTTAACTTCTTCCATCTGGTGGGGGCTTTAGTATCTACAAGACAGCTCACGGGATATGGCTCAGAATATTATCTATAGCCTGTGAGGAGGAACTAAAGGTCCTTGACTTTGTTTACCGGCTAAACTATTATTAGTTTGTCCTGTTTGGCTATTTTTCTTGGTTCTGTAGGTTCTCATTTCTCTGATTTATTTTATTCTTTGGTTAAAGTTTTTCTGCAGAATAAAGACAGGCAGAGGACATGGTGGGGGTTGGGGGAGCTCTGTCCTGTCCTGAGAGGGGCCTCTAGGGTCCTGCTGTGTGACACATTTACCCTAGTTACAGAGAGGAATTGTAAAGCACATGGGTTTATGGAAGGAGGGCTTAACGCAAGTCATTACTCGGTTTCTATTTCAGAGTGCCAAATCAGGGATTATAGATTCAGTCTTTTAATTTTAGTGAATTCTTATGTCATACTTTTTTTTTTCTTTTTGTCTTTTTGCCATTTCTAGGGCTGCTCCCTTGGCATATGGAGGTTCCCAGGCTAGGGGTCTAATTGGAGCTATAGCCACCAGCCTATGCCAGAGCCACAGCAACGTGGGATCCGAGCCGCGTCTGTGACCTATGCCATAGCTCACGGAAACCTTAACCCACTGAGCAAGGCCAGGGATTGAACCCGCATCCTCATGGTTCCTAGTCGGATTCATTAACCACTGCGCCACGACAGGAACTCCTCTTATGTCATGCTTCTGGTGTGTAGGCTGCACATATTTGAGCGGCACAAGTCTCTGAACTTTAAAATGTTAGAGCTTCCCAGAGTTCCTTTTGTGGCTTAGTGGGTTAAGAACCCAACTAGTATCCATGACAATGCAGGTTTGATCCCTGGCCTCGCTCAGTAGGTTAAGGATCCGGCATTGCTGTGAGCTGTGGTGTAGGTCACAGATGCAGATCAGATCTGGTGTTGCTGTGGCTGTGGTGTAGGCCAGCAGCTGTAGCTCCAATTTGACCCCTAGCCATGGGTGCGGCCCTAAAAAGACCAAAAAAAAAAAAAAGTTAGAGCTGGAGAAACATCCCCAGTTATTGGATGGAATGCTCACAAACCCTTCTTTACTATCTAACGTTATCTAACATAAGGGATTGGGCAAAACTTCTTGTCATCCTAGAAGGTAAAATAAGAGCTTGTTTCTTTCTTTATTCTTTTTTTTTTTTTTTTTTTGGTCTTTTTGCCATTTCTTGGGCCGCTCCCATGGCATATGGAGGTTCCCAGGCTAGGGGTCAAACTGGAGCTGTAGCCACCGGCCTACGTCAGAGCCACAGCAACTCGGGATCCGAGCCGCGTCTGCGACCTACACCACAGTTTACGGCAATGCCGGATCCTTAACACACTGAGCAAGGCCAGGGATGGAACCCGCAACCTCATGGTTCCTAGTCGGATTCGTCAACCGCTGTGCCACGACGGGAACTCCTCTTTATTTTTTAGACAAAAACAAACAACCCTGTTTGTTAGGTGGAACCACATGTGAGATTCTAGGGGGCTTAAAAGACTCTAAACTGACCTCGCACACCATGCTTCCCAAGTGAACCCAAATCTGCACCTGACTGCGGGGAGAGGGCTCATCGGTCGCTTCCCTGAGAAGCCGGGCTGCTGCACGTCCTCATTTCCTAACGATGTGCAGCAACAAATCAGGAGCAGGCCAGGGGTCACCGAGCACATACCTGTGTGACGCCTACTAAGGGCTGCTGGGCAGCTGTGTGCTCGCCCCATCCCCTGGCAGTGTCCCTGTGTCACGGAGGCTGACGGGGTGGTTTCCTCGGGGTCCTACAGAGATCAAGGATGGGCAATGTCCAGGAAGTGGGTTCTGCCCTTTGAGCTGGCAGGGCAGGCCAGAGGTCTCTTCTGTCTAGCCCTGCCCCTTCTTGGCACTCACACAAGAATTTTGTGACACCCCTTTGCACCTCCTAAATGCTAATGTGTGTGTGCACAGGACTGCCTCAGCAAGATGCACGGCAGCCCCGCCAGTGGAAACACCTCTGCTAAAAAGGTAAGGGAGTCAGGGCGAGGACACAATTGCACAAGCCTCAGCTCACCCAATTTTTCCATGAAGAACAATTTGTTACTTAGCAACCAAAGCAACTGGGCCGAGGCTCAGGAAGTCACTTACCCCAAACAGTACACTAAAACCACCTGTGACCCCAGCCTTGTCTACCAGTCTTCAAATGTGGGTTTGTGGAGTTTCCTGGTGGCCTAGCAGTTAAGGACTCAGTGTTGGTTACTGTGGCGAGTGTTCGATCCCTGTAGGAACTTCTGCACTCCTCAGCCATGGCCAAAAAAAAAAAAGAACAAATGTGGGTTCATTAGAATGGAATGATGCATGTATTTGTTGAAAACGCTTTATTTGTTTATTTATTTTCTGCTTTTTATTTTATGTTATTGATTTATTTATTTTTGTCTTTTTGCCTTTTCTAGGGCCGCTCCTGCGGCATATGGGGGTTCCCAGGCTAGGGGTCGAATCGGAGCTGTAGCCACCGGCCTACGCCAGGGCCACAGCAACACTGGAATTCAAGCCGCATCTTCAACCTACACCACAACACTTGGCAATGCCGGATCCTTAACTCACTGAGCAAGGCCAGGGATCGAACCCGCATCCTCATGGTTCCTAGTCGGATTCATTAACCACCGAGCCACGACGGAAACTCCTAGCCCTGCACACTTCTAAGCACAAGGGCCCTAGACCAACTGAGTGGCTCACTCGGGGTAAATACCTCTTGCACCGCTTAGCACGACTCTCAAAGTGGTGGCTGTGTGGCCATGACGTCAGAAGGTGGAGGTCAGGCTGAAACCACCTTCCTGGGGTGTGCTTTAGCACGTTGTCCCCAAACCCCACGCTGGTGCCCCTGTTTCCTGGCTCACTCTAAGAGGTGTCAAATGATATCCCCCCAATTTGGTGAGTTCTGTAATTTCTTGGTTTGATTTTTTTTTTTTTTTAAGAAAATTGGCCAGGTGACTCATCAGGTTTAGATGGACCCAATCAATTGGTCAATGAGGAAGGGAGGTGAGGAGCTGATTTTTTTTTTTTTTTTTGGCTTCCCCTGTGGCATGAGGAAGTTCCAGGGCCAGGGATGGAACCTGTGCCACAGCAGCGACTCAAGCTGCAGCAGTGACAACACTGGATCCTTAACCCCTTGTGGGGAACTCCAAGGAACTGAAATATTGATTTTTCTACTAGTCAATGTAGATAGGGCCAAGTGGATATGATTTGGGGGAGAAGAAAGGAGCTGATTCTAATGAAGAAGTCTAGGTCCCAGGGGAGCAGACACGTGCAAAAACATGAAATTTCATGAACACCCATAAACGTCCACATAGAGAGTGGGATGCATGCAGGGAAACTCTAGCAGGTGGGTTCCAGGATGCTGCTGGGGCCAATCCTGCAGCTCATATCACAGAGTTTCTGCTTCATGTCACATATGGGGAGCCATCAGAGAGCAAACAGATCTGAGCAAACAGATCTGATCGGTGCCTGAGCAAGAGCCTTCTGACTGCTAACTCCAAGAGGGAACTCGGAGGGCCGAGAGGGGCATCAGGGGACAGTGAGAGGCTGTGGCAGTGCCCCAGGTGATGGGTGGTCTGGGCTTTGGTCATGCTGGCTCGAGTGTAGAGAGAAGAAGGGAACTGGAGATTTATTCTGGGAAGGAAATCCACAGGACTAGCTATTGAGAGGAGAAAGAAGAAAGAGTAAAAAGAATTGTTTTGCTTGAGCACCAGGTGGGGTTATTTATTTAATGAAATGGTAAAGACTGGAAAGGGAGGAGCCGGTGTGCTCAGGATGGAGTGAGAAAACAAGCCAAAAATTGGAATGCTTATAAAAAGCTATGCCTGGGGCCAGCCTAGACCCCTTCAAGAGCACAAGGGCTCAGGGTGGACCAGACACGGGACTCCCCGGCTTAAAACCCTCTGCGACTTCCTCATGCCTAAAGCACCCGTGGTCACCTGTGGCTGTGTTTCTGAATCACCTGTGAGCCCTCTCGAAGCGGGTGGCCTCCTACATAGCTCAAGAGCAGAGGCCTCTCCCTCAGGACACAGAATTGGCCCTTGGCGGGCTGGTTGCCTCTGGGAGTTTACCAGGTGCTGTTTACACCCTCAAAGTCTTCTGCTCACAAAGTAATTGTATACAGATTATAAAAATTTGAATGATACAGAAAGGTTTTTTTTAAAAAAAGGAACAAAACCTTGGAGAGGGCAAGGCCCATCCAGTCCCCCTGGCCCCTCATACTCATATTTACTCTGACCACAGGGGGTCTAACTGGCCAGATCTGGGATCTGAAAATGGTACATCCTTTCCTGACAGCGCCCGGGCTTGCCAGCAGACAGCCGGGCGCTGGCAAACACCCTCCTTAAGTCACTCGGGGGAAAGCTGAGAAGGCCTGAAATTCCAAGAAGGTGTAGGAACTGCAGTGTCAGGAGGGGAAGTCTGCGAGCCCATGCTGTGTGATTAGCCAACCTGCCGAAATATGTTCAGGGCCAGTAGCCAGGGCCACCTCCTCAGAGGCTTGGAGGGCAGAAGCTCTGAGTGAGTCAGGAAGTCTGCAAATATTCTACTTTCACTTTTAAAAGTCAACATTCCAATTATTTTTAAATAGATCATCCATGTCCACAGTAAAAAATAAAATTCCAACATTGCAAAAGGTCTACAGGAAAAAGGAATTCTCCCTCCCATCCCTGTCCGGTTACAAGATGTCCTGTTTCTTTCCAGGAACAGAGCTGTGTGCAGGGACCTGGCCCCTCCTTTTCCCTCTAGTGGAGCCATATATGGCTTCACGGCCCTTCCTTCTGCCCTTCTCACCTGCAGTTGAGTCGAAGGCCCTTACTCTGTCTACTGTGCAGTGCATGACCGTCCGTGGGCACCTGGCTAAGCGCTTAGTGGCTCTGCCCATGGTGGTGTTACCTAAGAGCCTGGATGGAATGATTCTTGGAATAGTTAGGTTGCAGAACATGAGAGCCAGTGGTTAGATCTGTGCCAAAAACGTACACATTTGGAGTTCCCTTGTGGCTCCGTGGGTTAAGAACTCGACATAGTGTCCGTGAAGGTGCGGGTTCGATCCCTGGCATGGCTCAGTGGGTTAAGGATCCGGTGTTGCCACAAGCTTTGGCATAGGTCACAGATGTGGCTCAGATCCGGTGTGTTGCTTTGTCTGTGGTATTGGCTGGCAGCTACAGCTCCAACTTGACCCCTAGCCTGGGAACGTCCATATGCTGCAGGTGCGGCCCTAAAAAGAAAATGAACAAAGAAACATACAAATTTCATACGACTACTTCTTGGTGATTCATAGGAGTGAAGGAAAGAGAAGATGTATGAACACCCTCACCAATAGACTGACTCCTATTCGCTCCGCCTCTCTCTTTGTCTCTCTTTCTCCAACCTCTCCCTTCCCTCCCAATCTTCCATAGATCCTACAAGTAGACAGAAAGCCTGATCTGATGTCTTTACCTTCTGGCTGATCCAAGGTAGTGGGCGTGTTTTTTTTGTTTTTTTGGGTTTTTTTTGTTTTTTGTTTTTTGCTTTTTAGGGCTGCACTCATGCCATATGGAGGTTCCCAGGCTAGGGATCTAATTGGAGCTACAGCTGCTGGCCTATACCACAGCTCCAGCAACACCAGATCCGAGCCATGTCTGCAACCTACATCACAGCTCACAGCAACATCGGATCCTTAACCCACCGAGGGCAGCCAGGGATTGAACCCACAATCTGATGGTTCCTAGTCGGATTCCTTTCTGCGGAGCCATAACGGGAACTCCCAAGGTAGTGGTTTTGTGAAGAAGTTCACTGCCGAATTCATTCATTCCACAGATTCATTCATTCCACAGATTCATTCCACAAATTCCGAGTGTCAGAGAGGGAGCAGCGTTCACACAAGCCTGACGTGCTACACTTCTCAGAGCCTACAGTGTAGTGGGGGAGGCAGACGGGCCAACAGCTATGTCAGAATAGGAGATAAGTGCCCTGGAGAGGAAAGAGAGGGTGCCAACAGCGGTGATAGCAGAGCAGCAGGGAAGGCTTCCTAGAGGAGGTGATATTTTCGCTGAGATCTGAAGAATGAGTAGAGTCAGTCAGGTAAGGTGGGAGTGTGTATTAGGAAGGGAGAAATGCAAATACAAAGAGTGGAAGGCCGATGGGGGATGGCCCATTGGGAAAAAACTAAAAGAAGTGGCATTTGCAAGACAGGAAGACCATATGGGTTAAGACCTTATGGTTTTGTTTTTGTTTTTTTTTTTGTCTTTTCTAGGGCTGCTGCCGAGGCACATGGAGATTCCCAGGTCTAATCAGAGCTGTAGCCACAGCAAGGTGGGATCCGAGCCGAATCTGTGACCTATACCACAGCTCATGGCAACGCTGGATCCTTAACCCAGGGATCGAACCCGCAACCTCATGGTTCCTAGTCGGATTCGTTAACCACTGCGCCACGACGGGAACTCCAAGTTCTTATGCTTTATAAGAGTTAGACTGCCAGAGTTCAAATCCCAGCTCACAAATCACTTACCGGCTGTGTGCCCTTAGGCAAGTCATTTAACCTCTCTGGCTGTGCTCAGTTCCCTCATCTATAAAATAGGACTGATAAGTACACCTGCTTCATAGGATGGAACTGAGATGGTCTAGGTGAAATGGCTTAGAAGAGTGCATAGCACTCACCGAGTAAGTCTTAGCTATTATTTAAGTTTTATTTGGCTGCCCTGGTGACCAGGCATGGGGCGGGGGTGGGGGTAGGGACCAAAAGAAGACGCGGGGGGGTGGGAAGGGCAGGGACAGGCCTTTCAATAAATGTTAAGAGGTTAGGCTTTTTCTCTCACCAGGGGATAAATTAGTTTCAGGAGCTAAAGAGAAGCCATGAGCAACAAAAGGCCGGGGTGTGTGCCTTGATGAAAGAGCCAGCTCTTGGTGAGAACCACCCAGTGCCTGCCATAGACAGAGAGGGACAGGCCAGGGCCAGGTATGGACCAGCAGTGAGTGTCACCTCTCTGGGTCTGTGCCCTCAATCAAGAAAAGTTTTTTCAGGGACTAAGTGAGATGAGGGAGGTCAGATGCCTCTGCTGAGTACCCAGCACGAAAGGGTGAGTTCCATAGTGGCTGGTGCCTTTCCCCTGTGTTCCAGAGATAGTGCTTATATGTAACAACTTCAGTGTTTTCTTTTCTCTCTCTCTTTTTTTTAGGGTTTGGGAATATAGAAGTTCCCAGGCTAAGGGTCGAATCAGAGCTACTGATACCAGCCTATACCATAGCCACAGCAACAAGGGATCTGAGCCATGTCTGCAACCTACACCACAGCTTGTGGCAATGCCAGATCTTTAACCCACTGAGCGAGGCCAGGGATCAAACCTGCATCCTCATGGAGACAACATCTGGTGCTTAACCTGCTGAGCCACAATGGGAACACCACAACTACAGTGTTCTTATTCTACCCCCTTTACTGAACCTAAACGGAATTTCTCTTTACGGAGATCTCTGATTTTCCCAGACACACCTCTCTTTATTAACCTACCCTGGAACCACATTCCAGGGGCTCAGCTCTTGATTCTGACCAGCCTGCGCTGTTTCCAGCCGCTGGAGGGGTGCTGCGACTTGGCCAACATCCCACACAGTCCACGGCGATTTTAATTTGACTCCATAAAATAGGCAATTAGCACTTCTCTGGGAAAAGAGAGATAAACCATCACATAAGTTACGCCAGAATGTGGAATGTTTTTAAACTCAGAAACAATGGATCTAGAAGTTTGCCAGCAGTGCTGTCATCATTTTTATGAGTTACATGATTCCTGAAATATTTTGTGTTCTATTAGTTCATCTTCAGTATCCAGGAAACATTTAATTCGATGCAGTGATGTTGACATATATTGAGGTCTTTCTCTGTGCCAAACCTGGGGCTACACTGAGGATGGACAGATGAGAGAGATTCATAGACCTTCAGGTCTGCAGGGGAAGAAGCCAAAGCATGTGAACCACATTAGAATAGAGCTGTGAGAAGAGTTCCGGCGTGCCTGGAGGCAGGGCTGCTGGGACACGTCTGCCTAAGTTGTGCACTGCACAATTCTGGGATTCCATTCACACAGACCAGGGTTTGGCGATTTTTTTCTCTTGAGGGCCAGATAGTAAATATTTTATATTTTGTGGGCCATACAGACTCTTGCAATGACTCAGCTCTGCTGTTGCAGCACAAATGCAGCAATAGACAACATGTACAAAAATAAGCTTGCCTAAATTTCAGCTAAATTGTAGTCATATGCACTGAATTGTGCCACAAAATAGTCTGCTTTTTAAGTATATTCAACCGTAAAAAACGTAAAAGGAGTTCCCTTCATGGCTCAGCAGTTAACGAACCTGACTGGTATCCATGAGGACATGGGTTCGAGCCCTGGCCTCACTCAGTGGGTTAAGGATCGGCATCGCCGTGAGCTGTGGTGTAGGTTGCAGATGCAGCTTGGACCCAGTGTTGCTGTGGCTGTGGTATAGGCAGGCAGCTACAGCTCCAATTCGACCCCTAGCCTGGGAACCTCCATATGCCATGAGTGTGGCCCTAAAAAGACAAAAAAAAAAAAAAGTAAAAAATCATTCTTAGTGTGTGCACCTTACAAAAACAGGTGGTGGGCTGGATTAGACCTGTGAGCTATACTTTGCTCTCCCCCACCTGCCATGTAGTTTACAATGAGAAAGGCATCCTCTGGGGCTATGCACCATGTGGGCCCTGTCTGGCTGCGCTCAGAATATTCTATTTGAAGGACAACAGTGCAGCCCAGTGATAGTCAGTGATGCTTCAGGGGAGGGATAACAAGTGGAGGGAACAGTGCCACTGCATAGGAGGGAACAGAGAGAGGGGGGACACAAAGAGACAGGTTGGAGATAGAGAGTGAAGGGTCCCAAAAGCCACACCCAGAAGTTCGTGCTCAGTCCTGTGGGCAACTGGAAGTCACTCAAGATTTTAAGTGGAAAGTGATGCAATCTGCGCTTGCATTTTAGGAAGTAGAATGGAAGATGGAAAAGCCAGTTAGGAGGCACACACACCAGCCAGGGAAGAGATGGTGAAGGCCTAAACAAGCAGGGGCCGAGGAGTTAGAGAGGAGAGAGAATTCAAGGTTACACCGGATGCATGAAAAGATGCTCAGTATCATTAGCCATCAGGGAAATATATGTCAAAACCACAAGGGAGTTCCCGTCGTGGCTCAGCAGTTAACAAACCTGATAAGGATCCATGAGGATGTGGGTTCAATCCCTGGCCTCACTCAGTGGGTTAAGGATCCGATGTTGCTGTGAGCTGTGGTGTAGTTTGCAGATGCAACTCGGATCCTGACTTGCTGTGGCTGTGGTATAGGCCAGCAGCTATAGCTCTGATTGAGCCCCTGGCCTGGGAACTTCACTATGCCCTGGGTGTGGCCCTAGAAAGGAAAAAAAACAAAACAAAACAAAACAAAACAAAAAAACCCACCATGAGATACCACTGCACACCTGGTGTGATGGCCATCATTAACAAAAAGATAATAACAAGTGTTGACAAGGAGATAGAGAAACTGGAATGCTCACACACTGCTGGTAGGGATGCGAAATGGTACCGGACTTTGGAAAACAGTCTGCCAGTTCCTCAAAAAAGAGCTGCCATGTGACCCAGTAATGCTACTTCTGAGCATATGCTAGGAAAATCTGAAACATGTCCACACAAAAAGTCACACACTAACATTCACAGAAGGATTACTCACAATAGCAGAGAAAACCCAAATAGCCACCAACTGATAACACAGGTGAAAAAGATGTGATATATCCATACAATGGAATGTTATTGATCAAGAACAAGGAATGAAATACTGATACACATGATAAACCTTGAGAATTGTCTCATGCTAAGGAAAGAGGCCCATCACAAAAGTCCACATATTATATGATTCCATTTATGTGAAATAGTCAAAACAGGCAAATCCATGCAGACAGAAAGATTCATGATTGGTTCAGACTGAGAGGATGAGGGGCGGGAAAGGTGTTGAAAGGTAATTGCTCGAGGGTACAGGGTTTCTTTTGGGGGTGAATAAAATGTTCTAAAATTGGTTGTAGTGATGGTTGAACAACTGTGAATATACTAAAATATATTGAATTTACACTTTAAAAAGATGAAGTGTGTAGCATGTAAATTATAGCGCAAGACAGCTATTAAAAAGGGTGACTACATTATTGTAACTCGAGAAGGGTAACTGTCACTCTGCATCACTCTAAATAAATTATCTGTCAAATGCAATTTAAACCAGTCATCATCGGTTTTAGAATACATATAGATTTTTGTCTCAGCCAAAAAAAAAAAAAAAAAAGAACAAAATAATGCTATTTGTAGCAACATGCATGGAACCAGAGACTCTCATACTAAGGGAAGTAAGTCAGAAAGAGAAAGACAAATACCATATGATATCACTTATATCTGGAATCTAATATATGACACAAATGAACCTATCTACAGAAAAGAAACAAACTCGTGGACATGGAGAACAGACTTGTGGTTGCCAAGGAAAGGGGGAGGGAGTGGGAGGGATTGGGAATTTGGAGTTAGTAGATGCAAACTATAGCATTTGGAGTGGATAAGCAATGAGATCCTGCTGTATATCACAGGGAACTATATCTGATCACTTGCGATGGAACATGATGGAGGATAATGTGAGAAAGAACTGTGTGTGTATATTTATAACTGGGTTACTTTGCTGTACAGCAGAAATTGACAGAACATTGTAAATCAACTATAATAAAAATTTTTAAAAATACATAGAGGCTTTAGTAATTTAAGTTTCTTCTTTTTTAATTCCATGCACATGTTCTATCCTTGGGTTGATATTCTAATAACCCCTTTTTAAAAACTGGAACACTCTAACCCAGAGGGAATTGTACATGTAGCAGAGTAGATTCAGAAATACGTACTCCTGGACCTCACACTTTCCCTTAGTCCAGTCAGTCAGGATCTCCAGTTTACTTGGGGGCAGCGGCAGGATGCGGGGTGGGGAGGGCAGGTGGCAGTTTTAGTAGCTTCCCATCTATTTTGTTGAGGGTTGGTCAGCAATTAGTTGTGATTTTGGTGTTTTCATGAGAGGAGGTGAGCTCGAGTCCTTCTATCCCACCATCTTATCTGGATTCTGCCTGGGTGGCGGTTCGAGATACAATTCATACACCACACAATTCACCCATTTGAACTGCACAATGCAATGGTTTTCAGTATATTCACAGAATTGTGTGGCAGTCATCACATCTTTTTTTTTCTTTTTACAGCTGCACCTGTGGCACATGGAAGTTTCCAGGCTGGGGTTGAATCAAAGCTGCAGCGGTGATCTATGCTGCAGCTCACAGCAACGCCAGATCCTTCATTCACTGAGCGAGGCCAGGGATTGAACCCACCTCCTCACAGAGACAATGTGGGGTCCTTAACCCACTGAGCCACAGCAGGAACTCCACAGTATATTGCTAAACATTTTCATCACCCTAAACAGAAACTTCGCATTCCTTAACAGTCACCCTTCGTGGCCCCATGTGCATAGCCCTGGGCAATCATTAACCTACTTTCTGTATAAATTTACTTATTTTAGACATTTCACTTAAATGGGTCATACAATGTATGGTCTTTTGAATCTGGCTTCTTTCCCTTGGTACAATATTTTCAAGGTTCATAAAACCTCATAGCATGTGTCAGTACTTCATTCCTTTTCACTGATGGAAAATATCCCACTTTCTGACTATACCACTTTTTCTTTATCCACTCATGAATTAATGGATATTTGCTTGTTTCCACGTTCTGGTTTTTGCGAATAAAGCCGCTGTGAATATGTACCAGTTCTTGTACAGATACACATTTTTATTTCTCTTGAGCACATGAATAGGGTTGGAATTGCTGGGTCGAACCTAGTCATTTCAGAAAAATAATAGTAATGTTGGAGGAAACTGGAGACTTTCATACTAAGCGAAGTAAGTCAGAAAGAGAAAGACCAGCAGCATATGATATCACTTATATCTGGAATCTGATATATGGTGCAAACGAGCCTATCTACAGAAAAGAAACAAACTCATGGACAAGGAGAAGAGACTAGTGGTTGCCAAGGAGAGGGGGAAGGAGTGGGAGGGACTGGGAATTTGGGGTTAGATGCAAACGATTGCATTTGGAGTGGATAAGCAGTGAGATCCTGCTGTATAGCTCAGGGAACGATATCTAGTCATTTGTGATGGAACATGATGGAGGATAATGTGAGAAAAAACTATGTATATATATATATATATATATATGTATAACTGGTTTACTTTGCTGTACAGCAGAAATTGACAGAACATTGTAACTCAACTATAATAAATAATTTTAAAATGATAGTAATGGTATTCGTTTAGACATTCAGCAGAAAAAGATCTCATTCCTTGCCGACTCCAGTTGTCATTCGGTGAATTTCCTTCCATCTGGGGAACTCAGTCAACCCCAATAACCACATCTTTAGATATGGCTATACCTACGGTGAAAGGCTGCTTAACTACTAGTACATGGTGAAGCTATCATTTTTAACTAGAGATAAACACCTAATAATACTGCTAAATCACACTTGTATGAAGTATCTCGAATTGTCAAATTCTTGCAAAACAAAAATTAGACCAGAGGTGACCAAAGTCTGAGAGGAGAAAAAAATGAGGGTTTTTCTTAAGGGCGATAGAGTTTCCGTTTGCAGTAACAGAAAAGGTTTTGGAAATAGATAGTATTAATATGTGTTAAAGGGAGTTCCCGTCGTGGCGCAGTGGTTAACGAATCCGACTAGGAACCATGAGGTTGCGGGTTCGGTCCCTGCCCTTGCTCAGTGGGTTAACGATCCGGCGTTGCCGTGAGCTGTGGTGTAGGTTGCAGACGTGGCTCGGATCCCGAGTTGCTGTGGCTCTGGCGTAGGCCGGTGGCTACAGCTCCAATTAGACCCCTAGCCTGGGAACCTCCATATGCCGCAGAAGCGGCCCAAAGAAATAGCAAAAAGACAAAAAAAAAAAAAGTCTTAAAGGAGAATTTGCCACTCTGTCACTCCCCTCATAGCTTTCAGTTACATCCCCTCATAGCTTTCATGATAATTATAGCATGATAGTTCCCCTTCCAAACAATATGAGAGAGGGAACAGATAAAAACGTCTTTTTTAGCTTGAGCCTCTCACATGCCATAGGTTGCAGATGCAGCTTGGATCCCATGTTACTGTTACTGTGGCTGTGGCTGTGTTTTTTTGTTTTGTTTTGTTTTTGTTTTGTTTTTTTCCACAAAGGAAGCAAACAGAGCAAACGGTACAGAAATTTCAGCAGACCAGGCCCTCACATCTGGGGTTTTGGCGAAGCTCTGTGCCAACAGAGCTGAGAATTTGAATCCAACATCCTCATGACTCTTTTTTTTTTCTTGATAAAAATACATATAACAAAATATTTTCATTTTAGCCATTTTAAAGCAAATTTGGTGGCATTAATTACATTCACAATGTTGTGCGACCATTACTGCTATTTCCAAAACCTTTTCTGTCACTGCAAACAGAAACTCTATCGCCCTTAAGAAAAGCCCTCATTTTTTTCTCCTCTCAGCCGTTGGTCACCTCTGGTCTAATTTTTGTTTTGTAAGAATTTGACAATTTTAGACATTTCATATGAGTGTGATTTAGCAGTATTTGTCCTTTTGTGTTGGCTTATTTCACTTAGCATAATGTTTTCAAGGTTCATCCAGATTGTAGCATGAATCAGAGTTTTGGACACATTCCTTTTAAACGGCTAAATAATATTCTACCATATGGATATAGCATATTTATATATCCACTCAACTGTTGGTGGACATGGGCTGTCTCAACCTTTCGATTATTGTGAGTAATGCTGTAGTGAACATTGGCATGTAAGTATCTCTTTGAGTCCTTCTTTTCTTTCCCTTTCTTTCCTTTTCTTTCTTTTCTTTTCTTTTCTAGGAATGGAATTGCTGGGTCATGGTGGTCATTCTATGTTTAACTTTTCAAGGAAACACCAAATCCTTTTCCACAGCAGCTGCACCATTTTACCTTCCCAACCAGCAATGTACAAGGGCTCCAATGTCTCTATAGCCTCACCAACTTTTATTTTCAGGTTAAAAAAAATAATTATAGCTGCCCTTGTGGATGTGAAGTGGTATCTCCTTGCGGTTTTGATTTACAGTTGCCTGATCACTAATGTCGAGCATGTTTTTGGGTGCTTGTTGGCCATTTGTATATCTTCTTCGCTTAAAATCTATTCAAGTCCTTTATTTTTTATTTTATTTTATTTTATTTTATTTTATCGTCTTTTTAGGGCCACGCCTGCGGGCTAGGGTTCAAATCAGAGCTGTCTATGCCACAGCCACAGAAACATGGGATCCAAGCTGCATCTGCAACTTACACCACAGTTTAGGGCAATGCCAGATCCTTAATCCACTGAGCGAGGCCAGGGGCCAAACCAGCGTTCTCATGGATAATAGTCGGGTTCGTTACCGCTGAGCCATGATGGGACCTCCCTTTGCCCATTTTTAAATTGGGTTGTTTGTCCCTTTGTTGATGAGTTTTAGGAGTTTATTACATATTCGGGATATTAAACCCTTATCAGATACACGATTTGCAAAATCTGTGTATGATTTTCTCCAATTCTGTAGTTGTCTTTTCACTTTCTTTAAAGTGTCCTTTGAGGCACAAAAGTTTTTTTAAATTTTAATGAAGCCCAATTTATTTATTTATTTTTATTTTGGTGCAATATCTAAGAATTCATTGCTACAATTTGACTTTTATGTAAGAGTGGAAGGACATAAATGTCTCACAAAAGAATTAACATAGTAGAAGTGGCTGGTCGGGTGACTATCTTTCTTCTATAAAGAAAATATTTGGAAAGCCACATAATTACACTTAATATTGGCTAAAACAGTATTTATTTTTCTTGGACAATTCTGTTGTTTATTATTTATTTATTTGTCACATTTGCAGCATATGGAAGTTCCTGGGCCAGGGATCGACTCTGAGCTACATCTGCAACCTGGGTCACAGCTACGGTCACTCCAGATCCTTAACCCACTGTACTGGGTCAGGGATTAAACCCATACCTCAGCAATGACTGGAGCCTCTGCAGAGACAATACTGGATCCTTAACACAAGGTGCCACACCAGGAACTCTGACAATTTTTTTTATTATTTAATGAGGTATGTCTGTTATTTCCTCTGAGAAGCTCTCTAAGTTCATTTTCGCCAGGTATTTGGGTCTCTACCAGAGTGGACAATTTGACACGTGTCTGTGTAGCCCATAAACCTTTGCTCCTTTTACAAAAACTGCCCCCGCAGTGTCCTCTCCTACATAGGTGGCCCTGTAGAAGCCACGTGTGTACCCTGTGATCCCATGCCCCTGGTCAGGACCCACGCCGGGCAATCAGCTTCTCCCTTGAGAATCTATATTTAAGACTGAGAAATGCTGTATTACTCTAGGGGATTACGAAGCAGTCTATTCTGCGGTTTCTGCTTCACTCTCTGCCATGTGAGATCCTGCACCTTTACAATAGATATTTCTTTGTTTGTGTGTGCGTTTTGTTTTGTTTTTGGCCAAGCTCATGGCACTCCAAAATGCCCTAGCCAAGGTTGGAATCGGTGCCATAGCAGAGACAATACCCAGACCCTTAACCCCCTTGGCCATCAGGGAACTCTAGATATTTCTTCTTTGCAAATATATTTGGGTATATGTGGTTCCAGTATGACATTTTTGCAATACTATTTGTATTACCATATTGAGGGGCAGGTTTCTCTTCCTGCAGAGATGCTGTGTGCAGTTGGAGTTAAGCTATGAAACTGCAGTTGGAAAGGAGAGTAGGACCTGGTGAGAGCCCCAGTCAGATGGGGAGGAGGTGAAAAGCCTGTTCTTTCCTCCTCAAAGGGTTCTGAGAAGAAGGGCCCTTGAGGCAGGATGAGAATGTTGGGTCCTCCCTGAGCCCTGCCCGTTTAGGTTATCCCTCAGGAGAGAAGGTGGGGACCTCAGCCCATCCAGCTGGGGATGGGGAGCCTCTGAACACAAAGGCTCAGGATCTGCTCTCTTGGACAGAGTCTAGGGGGCCTCAGCTCTGAGACGCTCTCCTCTAGTTTGGCACCATTTGAACATGACAGTGTGGGAGTGATGGTGAGGATGTGGCACCAAAGGCGGCTATGACAACTAGTCTCTGGCAGGACATCTGGCTCTCCAAGGTGTGGCATTCAGGAACCCACATTACAGGGAAGAGACACAGAGAGCCTGGGAGAGCCTGGGGTTGGAGGCACAGAGAGACTGGGAGAGCCTGGGGTCCATCAGAGACCTGTGTCTGAAGATGCTGAACCCCAGGGGTTGAGACAAGGGGGACCATCACTCTTAAGGGATCACCAGTCCCAGAGGGCAGGGCAGAGCAGATACTCAGCTCCAGAGACCAGTGACCACCCACTGTGCACTGCTTGGGTCAGAGGGACCCTTCTGTCATGCCCAGGACTCAGTGACCCTTTCAACCAAGGCACCAGCCTGGGAGGAGGAAGGGATGTGCCTCAAGAGAGCTGTGGGATTACGGATTTGGACTCCTTTGGACCAGACTAGACACTGCTCTCCTTGCCCACTCCCACCTCTCTGCGGGGCACGGATGCATCAGACCCTGGAAAGCTGAGGAAGCCATGTTTTCTCTGTGCAATTCAGGGTACTTGGAAGTTCAGTTCATTTATTTGTTTATTTATTTTCATTTTAGGGCTGCACATGAAGCATATGGAAGTTCCGAGGCTAAGGGTAGAATCAGAACTTCAGCCAAGGCCTACACCACAGCCACAGCCACGCCAGATCCAAGCTCTGCATCTGCAACCTATGCCAGCAGCTTGCAGCAACCTGGGATCCTTAACCCTCTGAGCGAGGCCAAGGACTGAAACTGCATCTTCATGGGAACTTGTGAAGTTTAGCTTAGACCATACTATGGTAAAAACTCCAAAATCCCAAATCCATAGACATGATTCTCAGGAGCCAGAAGAAGATTCCAAAGGATCCCAGGTATGGCCTTGCTTCCCTTTTCCTGTTCCCATTCCTTCTCCCTTCTTTCCCTCTGTCCCTTCCTTCCTTCTTCCATCAATAGGTAACAAAGGACCTATTCTGTGTCAGGCTCTTTGCCAAGCTCCAGGGGGCCCAAGATGATCATGGCACAATTCCTCCTGTGTGGAGCTCGAGGTCCCAAGAGAAGACAGACACTAAGCAGTTTCCAAACCAGGTCATTAATGCCAACACCAAGGTGTGCCCCGGGTTGTGGAGTGGACAGGACAGCCACCCCAGTCCTCTTGGGCAGGTGTGAGGGGAGGTGTGTGAGCCTCTGAGGAGGAGGGCATGTTCCCTGGCATGGGCGTTGGCAACTGGGGTGGACACAGTGAGTTATCTACCCCCAAACTATTCTTCGCTTCTTCCTTCCTCACAGAACCCAGATTTCATTTGGGGTTGTGCATGTGCCCATCCTAAGCACCAATGCACGACAACCAAAGCTGTTGTCCAACAACCAGTTTCCCCGGCCCCTTGTGCTTGTGGCTGTGGCCTGTGACCCAGATCTGGCGAAAAAGATACAAGGCAAAGGGAGCTTCTGCACAGCTCTGCTTCTCTGACAGACTCGGGACAGATCCGGCCCGTGCCAGCCCCTTCCCGCTCTGCCTGCTCTGAATGTGCATGTGATGCCTGGAGCTGTGGACGCTCTTGCAATCCTGATGATGCAAAATCAGATTGTTAAAGAGGGCAAAGAGCAAAGATGAAAATGTCTGGCTGTTCAAAGCCCTTGCTAAGCTGTCATGCTAGTCCTGGACTGTCTATTTCCAGATTTCCTTCTTTTTTTTTACTTTTTTCTTTTTTTGCTTTTTAGGGATGCACGCATAACACATGGACGTTCCCAGGCTAGGGGTCAAATCAGAGCTGCACCTGCCAGCCACAGCCACAGCTACAGCAACGCCAGATCCAAGCTGCGTCTGTGACCTACATGGCAATGCCAGATCCTTAACCCAGTGAGCAGGGCCAGGGATTGAACCCCTATCCTCCCGATGAGCCACAATAGGAACTCAAATTCTGCTTTTTTTTTTTTTGTCTTTTTGCCATTTCTTGGGCCGCTCCCGCAGCATATGGAGGTTCCCAGGCTAGGGGTTGAATGGGAGCTGTAGCTGCCAGCCTACACCAGAGCCACAGCAACTCGGGATCCGAGCCGCATCTGCGACCTACACCACAGCTCACGGCAACGCCGGATCGTTAACCCACAAACCCGCAACCTCATGGTTCTAGTCGGATTCGTTAACCACTGCGCCACGACGGGAACTCCTCAAATTCTGTTTTTAAACCACCTAATGAATGCACTCAGAGAGATTCAACAAGAAAAGGATGATATGAAGGGGAGCAACTGGAGAATAAGAAGACATTTTAAGGAGTTTCCTGGTGGCTTAGTGGGTGGAGGATCCAGCATTGTCACTGCTATGGCTTGGGTCGCTACTGTGGCATGGGTTCTATCTTGG
The DNA here is from genome assembly GCF_016906955.1 of Phacochoerus africanus. Classification (NCBI taxonomy): domain Eukaryota; kingdom Metazoa; phylum Chordata; class Mammalia; order Artiodactyla; family Suidae; genus Phacochoerus; species Phacochoerus africanus. The sequence goes on along the minus strand of NC_062551.1, from coordinate 36,116,795 downwards.
CCCCAGGAACTTCTGCAGGGAAAAAAAAAGAGAGAAAGAGATGCTTCTAAGGGTTAAAAAAATTACTGCCAAAATAAAATAAATTATTAAAGGATGGAAAGCAAAGTCACTAAAATAAATTATTAAGGGATGGAAAGTAAAGTTTGGCAGAATGTTAAACTATGAGAGAAACGATAAGAATTCAAGAGAAAGGAGAAAACAAGAAAAGCAGGAAGTAATAGAAAGAAATAATAAGGAAGAAAGCAGAGAATTTCTCTGAGTTGAATCAGGATTTGGATTTTTAGATTGAAAGAGCCCACAATGAATAAAAAGACAATTAGTGAAATGTCAGAATAGCAAAGAAACAGAAAGTTCCAAAAGTTTAAAAGAGAGAAAACAACGGGGACCTGCTGTATAGCGCAGGGAACTCTAATCAATATTCTGGGATAACCTATGTGGAGAAAGCATCTGAAAGACAATAGATGTGTGTACATGTATGACTAAATCACTTTGTCTTTTTTTTAGGGCCACACACACGGCACATGGCCATTCCCAGGCTAGGGGTCAAATTGGAGCTGCAGCTGCTGGTCATAGCCACAGCCACAGCCACAGCCACGCAGGATCTGAGCTGCATCTGAGACCTACACCACAGCTCATGGAAACGCGGGATCCTTAACCCACTGGGCAAGGCCAGGGATGGAGCCCGCAACCTCATGGTTCCTAGTCGGGTTCGCTAACCACTGAGCCACAACGGGAACTTCCCTCATAACTTCTTTATATTCCCCCATGCCTCATAGTGTCTACAAATGCTGATGGATATACACTGGTTTTTATAACATGTATTACAATTGGTTTAGTTTGGGGCATCTTTAAAACTTCTGGCCCCACAAGGGCTATTTTTGGGAGACAAAACTGTCCTGTTTCTTGATTTGGATGTGTCTGTCTGGGTTAGACAGATGTGTTTCCTTTAGGAAAATGCCATCAGGCTGTACTCTTGTATGTGCGCTTTTCTTTATGATCGACTAAAGGAAAAGGGATTTTTGTTTTGTTCTTTAAGTGTAGCTGACAACAGATGACGTGTGAAAGGCGGAGGGGGGACGGATGAAGAGTTCTGCTGTCTTCAACTTACAAAGTGAGAGAGAAGTTCGGGAGTATCTCAGGATGATGGGAAAGACTATTTCAATTTACAAAGACAACCAATGGACCAAAGAAAAGCAACGCCTGAACTACCGTGCAAGTTAACAGATGTCCTCAAAGATAGAATTAACTACCTGAAGACTTGTAATCACCTGTGGTAAAGAGATTGCTTCTGTGATGGAAGACTGTTGTCACCTGTTATTTTATTTTAGTCTTTTTGCCTTTTCTAGGTCCGCTCCCAGGGCATGTGGAGGTTCCCAGCCTAGGGGTCTAATCGGAGCCATAGCCACCAGCCTACGCCACAGCCACAGCAACTCGGTATCCAAGCCAAGTCTGCAACCTACACCACAGCTCATAGCAACGCCAGATCCTTAACCCACTGAGCAAAGCCAGGGATTGAACCTGAAACCTCATGGTTCCTAGTCGGATTTGTTAACCACTGAGGCGTGACGGGAAATCCGGACCTGTTATTTTAATATTATAAAGCCTGAAAACAATGCAAGTGTTAAATTGCATGATACAATCTATGAGGTCGGAAAGGGAGCTGAGAAGGGACTGTTGCTATTTCAGGCTGGGTAACTCTTTGCTCTTTGCTACCAAACAATGTCACCAAGACCCATCATGGGTCTAAAGGGCCCTTTGGCTTTGAAAAGTTCCTAGGACACAGTGTATCAAAGGCCGTTTTTCTTCTTTTCTTTATTTATCTTTTTTCTGTTTTTGCTTTTTCAGGGCCACACCCACAGCATATAGAAGTTCTTAGGCTCGGGGTTGAATCAGGGCTGCAGCTGCTGGCCTACACCACAGCCACAGCCATGTAGGATCCAAGCCACGTCTGAGAATTACACCACAGCCCACAGCACACCCTGGATCCTTAACCCACTGAGCAAGGCCAGGGATGGAACCCGAATCCTCATGGATACTAGTTGGGTTCATTACAACTGCACCACAACGGGAACTCCCTCAAAGGCCTTTTTTCTTAATCTTTATTTCCTGGATTGGGGATGGTATTTCCAAATCCTGGAGTTTTTGCACTTGAGGAAAACATCAACAAATTTTAAGGGTGCTGGGAGAGTCTCAAGGATGCCTCAAGCAAAATTAATATTAATCTACTTTATTTTTTTGTCTTTTTTTTTAGGGCCACACCCACGGCATATGGAGGTTCCCAGGCTAGGGATCGAATCGGAGCTGTAGCCTCCAGCCTACACCACAGTCACAGCAAGGAGGGATCAGAGCCACGTCTGCAACCTACACCAAAACTCAAGGCAACATCAGATCCTTAACCCACTGAGCAAGGCCAAGGATCGTACCTGCATCCTCATGGATACTAGTCAGGTTTGTTAAACCACTGAGCCATGATGGGAACTCCTACTTTATTTTTTATTTTTTATTTTTTTGTCTTTTTGCTGTTTCTTGGGCCACTCTCGTGGCATATGGAGGTTCCCAGGCTAGGGGTTGCATCGGAGCTATAGCCACCGGCCTACGCCAGAGCCACAGCAACACGGGATCCGAGCCGCATCTGCAACCTACACCACAGCTCACAGCAATGCCGGATCGTTAACCCACTGAGCAAGGGCAGGGACCGAACCCGCAACCTCATGGTTCCTAGTCGGATTCGTTAACCACTGCACCACTACGGGAACTCCTACTTTATTTTTTAAAAAGCAGTTTATACCCATCGGCTCTAGGAATGGGAGCCCTGGGTGTGGAAAATATGGAGGAGTCTGTGAATTTGCATAAAACTAGAGAATTTGGGGGGGTGGTTGCCATGGAATTGAACATAATCAGATCTGTTACATATCCTGAACAAAGAGGATAATATCAATTCACAAATATTTGTTCATTAATTTCACTGCAAAACCATCCACACTGTACTGGGTGGACATTGGAGACTCACTCCAAACTCCCAAGGACCTTTGAGGATAGTGGTCTGATACTGGGAATTAAAATGGCAATTCATGTGAACCTTCTTAGGAACTCTCCTACCCTATTAGTGGGAATGTAAACTGGTGCAGCCACTCTGCAGAACAGTATGGCAGTTCCTTAGAAAACTGAAAATAGAGTTATTGTATGATCCAAGAATATCACTCCTGGGCAGACATCTGACAAAGATGAAAACTCTCATTTGAAAAGATACATGCACCCCAATGTTCAGAGCCACACTGTTTACAATAGCCAAGATATGGAAGCAACCTAAATATCCATCAACAGAGGATTGGATAAAGACAGTGAGGTATATATACAATGGAATGTTACTCAGCCATAAAAAGAATGAAATGATGCCATTTGCAGCAACATGGATGAACCTAAAAATTACACTAAGTGAGGTAAGTCGGATGAAGATAATTATTATATGATATCACTTATATGTGGACTCTAAAAAATAATACTAATGAATTTATTTACAAAACAAAACAGACTCACAGACATAGAAAACAAAATTATGGTTACCAAAGGGGAAAGTGGGGGAGGGATAAATTAGGGGTATGGCATTGACGGATCTACACTACCGTATATAAAATACATAAAGAACAAAGCCCAGAGTTCCCATCGTGGCGCAGTGGAAACGAATCTGACTATGAACCATGAGGTTTCGGGTTCCGGCCCTGGCCCCAATCAGTGGGTTAAGGATCCGGCGTTGCTGTGAGCTCTGGTTTATGTCACAGAGGCAGCTCCGATCTGGCGTTGCTGTGGCTGCAATCCAACCCTTAGCCTGGTAACCTCCACATGCCTAGGGTTTGGCCCTAAAAAAAGGCCAAAAACAAACAAACAAACAAAAAACCCAATAAGGGCCTACTCTTTAGCACAGGGAATTATATTCTTTATCTTGTAATAACCTATAATAGAAAAGAACCTGAAAAAGAATCTATATATATTTGTATGTATGTATTACTGAATTGCTTTGCTTGCTAATGCAATATTGTAAATCAACTATACATCAATTAAAAATATGCTATGGGGAGTTCCCGTCGTGGCGTAGTGGTTAGCGAATCTGACTAGGAACCATGAGGTTGCGGGTTCGGTCCCTGCCCTTGCTCAGTGGGTTAACGATCCGGCGTTGCTGTGAGCTGTGGTGTAGGTTGCAGACTCGGCTCAGATCCTGCGTTGCTGCGGCTCTGGCGTAGGCCGGTGGCTACAGCTCCGATTCGACCCCTAGCCTGGGAACCTCCATGTGCCGCGGGAGCGGCCCAAAGAAATAGCAAAAAGACAAAAAAAAAAAAATGCTATGGGGGAGTTCCTGTTGGGGCTCAGCGGAAATGAATCTGACTAGTATCCATGAGGATGTAAGTTTGATTCCTGGCCTCGCTCAGTGGGTTAAGGATCCAGTGTTGCTGTGAGCTGTGGTGTAGTTTGCAGATGTGGCTTGGATCCTGCATTGCTGTGGCTCTGGCGTAGGCCGGCAGCGACAGCTCTGATGAGACCCCTAGCCTGGGACCCTCCATAGGCTGCGGGTGTGGCCCTAGAAAGACCAAAAGAAAAAAAAAAAGAAAAAGAAAAAGAAAAAGTGTTATAGGTAGTCTTCCTGTGGCACAGCAGGTTAAGGACAAAGTGTTGTCACTTCAGCAGTTTGGGTTGCTGCTGTGGCCTGGATTCAACCCCTGGCCCAGGAACTTTGGCATGGCCAAAAAAAAGTTATTAAAAAATATATGGACCTTCTTCCCAGAAAATAGACTCTCATAGACTTCTGCATCCAATTTAGGAGGCTCCTGGGTCACCCGAGGTCCATCCATGGAAGGATCCACGAACTTCTCCTCTAAGTCTTAGAGTCTCGGAACTGAGGACCACGTGGATCCCTTTATCTCAGGGCAGGGGCGTTTCCTGGAAAGCCCGTAGCAAGGAGACTCCTCCTGCAGGAAGCACTGGTCACCAAGATTTTCAAGGAGAAGCCAAGAGAACTAGTTGAGCACCTTCGTTTACAGGCGAAGAAACTAGAAGGCCAGAGAGGGCAAGGGCTTCCCTGCTCCACTCAAGGTCACAACAAGAGTCACCACGGCTGCCGTCCACAGCGGGCCCAGGGAGTGGGAGCTGCTTTGCAGGTGCAGCCTCGAGAATCCATCTAATCAAACCCCTTCCTCAATAACATGTGTGGCCTCGTGTGATCATCCCTGTCTCCAGTCAGAAAGGCTGAATGACTATAACAAGGTACCGAGGAAGTTCTCACTGTGGTTTAGCGGGAATGAGCCTAATATCTAGGAGGGTACAGGTTCGATCCCTGGCCTCACTCAGTGGGTAAAGAATCCGGTGTTGCCATGAGCTGTGGTGTAGGTCACAGACGTGGCTCAGATCCTGCGTTGCTGTGGCTGTGGTGTCGGCGGGCAGCTGTAGCTCCACTTTGACCCCTAGTCAGGGAGCTTCCCTATGCTGCAAGTGAGGCCCGCAAAAGCAAAGCAGAACGAACAAATGAAAAAGTAGAAGAGCAGGATGAAGAGCTCAGCCAGAGGTGGAATCTGTTCTGGGTAACTCTAAAGTAGGGAGCCAAAACTTGAGGGGACGACAAAGATGGCAAAGATATTGTCTTTACGCTCATAAAGCTCAGTCTCATTGGGGGTGGGGGATGGGGCGGATATAAAAAAGTTTAAGCATTTATCAAAGGAATGCCTGGCCCAGAGGAGAGGGCCCTGGGAGAGAGCCCTCAGCCTTGAATGCACGCTGCCTGAATCATTCATTCTTTTTGGCTCAGGTAATGGTTTAGTGCTGTGTGCATCCAGGCTGCAGCTCCAGGGAGCCTGTATCCTGTTTCCCTAATGCTGCACCCAGGGATGCCCGCTCAGAAGGATGCCCACCCACTTTTCCACCCCCAGCCTCCAAGTAGGAAGCAGTTTGCAGTAATTCAGCCCTCCTGGTCACATATGGGGAGGGAGGGCCACAGGGGAGGCCCATGCCTGTTCAGGCATCTACCCATGCTGCAATCAGCTGGCCACCAGTCGTTCCAGCAGGCAGCCCCTGCAACCACACTTTCCCTTCCAGCCAATCTCTTTCCACCTCTACACTTGCCATTGCCTCCCTCCCTGCTTTTGTATGTGTGTGTGTGTGTGTGTGTGACTTTTTTTTTTTTTTTTTAAACTGCGTGTGTGGCACACAGACGTTCCCCGGTCAGGGATTGAACCTGCGCCAGAGCGGTAACCAGAGCCACAGCAGCGACAACACCAGATGCTTCACCTGCTGAGCCAAGCAGGAACTGCTCTCCCTCCCTGCTTTGGTCCACACAGCTCCTGCTGCCTGGAAAGCCCTTTCTGGTCCAATCCACCTGGCAGAGCATCACAGGGATGTTCCCTCTCAGGGGTGTTCAGGCTGCCGTTCTTTTGTGAGGCCCTGCTTCCCACTGTGAGCTGACTTTAAGGCTGGCAGTTGCCAGAGCAGCGTGTCGCCAGGGGCCCTCCCACCCCCGCACCTTTCATTTCACTTGTTTTTCTCCCTCACTGGCGGTCAGGGACCTGAGCTTGTCCCCGAGCCCCATTTCACCACTCACAGGGTCAAGGAGTAGGTAGACCTTGAGTTCAGGGCCTCACCTTGGAGATGAGGAAAGCAAGACCCAGAGCGAGGAAGTGACTTGCACAATGTCCCCCAGTTGGTGAGGGGGTCCAGGCTAGAACCCACGTGTCCCATCTCCCAGTCCAGTGTCCCGCCCACGTCACCACACCTCCGGGAGCACGTCCCTCGGGGAAATGGCACCTTAATATGTTGTCACCAGTATCTTGAGGATGCACTAGGTCACCCTCAAGGAACAGAGGGGCCTCCAAGGAGGACCTCTTGCTGATGGTGGGGGAGGAAGGAAGGTGGAGTCAGAATTTGCTGCAATCCCTGGTTTCTCTGTGCGAAAACATGGGGAGGCGGATCCCCACCCCGAAGCCACGTTCTGAAGTTTGGGGGCAATTACGTAGAAGTGCTGAGTATGTAGAAGGAAGTGGTCAAGGCTTTTCTTTTTTCCTTTTTGTTTTTTGGCTTTTTAGGGCCACACCCATGGCATATGGAAGTTCCCAGGTTTGGGGTCAAATTGGAGCTACCGCTGCCAGCCTATACCACAGCTCACGGCACCTCCAGCTCCTTCATCCACTGAGTGAGGCCAGGGATTGAACCCACATCCTCATGGATCCTAGTCGGGTTCCTTAACCCCTGAGCCACCAGGGGAACTCCCAGTCAAGGCTTTTCATCACCGGGCCCACGTGACCTTTCCAGGCTCATGGTCCCTACACCAGGCACGACAGCTCACCCTCCAGCCGTAGCTAGCTACCCACCCATCCTGGCCTTTTCTCCTCTGCGCCTTTGTATTCAGGCTACTTCCTCAGCCTGAGCTAGCCTTCCCTCTCAATCTACCAATTGTAAGCCCAGTCCATCTGGGTCTTTGGCAAAGACCCCTTCCTCTGAGAAGTCCTCCGAGATTCCCCTCTTTACTGTGTCTCGCACTGTTTGCTCACTCCTTTATCAGACACCTGCTGGTCATTTCTACCTGGATGCGTGTCCCTCTTCTCTTTATCCTGTGCGCTTCTCCAGGGCAGGGGTCCTATCTCCTTGATATCTGTGTCCTCCACAGCATTCTGAAGACCCCAGGCCATAGCAGGTGCTCTGTCACGTCTATAGTGAACAAGATATAAAGCTTCCTGGAACAAAGTTGCAGTGAAGATAAACTCCGGGCAAAGCCTTCAGGGCAAAGGTTCAGGTGACATGAGGACACTGTTCTTGCTTCCAAATACACGGATCATCTGTTTCAGAGACTTGTATCCATTTGGTTCCTCCTTTCCCCACTGCTCAGCCTAACTCTCTTTTCTTTTTTCCCGGCTGCACCCATGGCATATGGAAGTTTCCAGGCTAGGGGTTGACTCAGAGCTGCAGCTGCCAGTTTACACCACAGCCACAGCAACATGGGATCTGAGGCGCATCTGTAACCTACACTGCAGCTCATGGTCACGCCAGATCCTTAACCCACTGAGTGAGGCGAGGGATCAAACCCACTTCCTTATGGATACTAGTCAGGTTTGTAACCTGCTGAGCCACAACAGAATTCCTTGGCCTAGCTTGCTTGTTTTCTCTCTCTTTCCTTTCTTTCTTCCTTCCTTCCTCCTTTTTTTTTTTTTTTTTTGGCACCACATGCAGTGGCTTGCTGTGGAATCTCAGTTTCCAGCCCAGGAATGGAACCCAGGCTGCAGAAGTCAAATTCCTTACCACTATACCACCAGGGAACTCCCTTGGCCTAACTTTCACATTTGCACAATTCTACCATCTCCAACCTGGGACCCTCCCCTCTGCCTCTAAGGCAGCTGACCTTTGCCTTAGTAGGTATTTATTTTGCCTCCTGGCTTGCAGAGTCTAAACACCACTCTTGCAAAACAAGTCACAGGCAGCTGTGTGACCTTGGCCTGTTCCTTTACCTCCCTTACTTACGTCCTTACTTTTCCTCATCAGCGAGGAACAGCTGACCCCTGGGGCTGCTGTGGAGATCACTTGTGCTCAGGCAGGGAATGGGCCTAGCCTGGTGCCTGACACACTAAGTATTCACTGAATGCTTCCAAAAATAAAAAGAGGATGGAAACCCAGCTTTAGTCACTTGTTTTTATGTTGCCTTAAAATGCTCCTGGACCTGTTGTCCCCATTTTGCTGTTTGGTAAGTCCTCCTTGGAGCAATAGCACAGCTGCCCCGTTGGGAGAGCCCCTGTCATCACTTGTGGGATCAGCCATGCCCTTTGGAAAACCAGGACCCAGGGAGCAAGGGCTGCCTGCAGGATTCTGAATCTGTGGTTGTTGTCTTTGCCCAAATCATGGGGACAATCCATAAAGAGCGACAAACCTACAGAGTGACTTTTTTTTTTTCTTCTTTTTAAAGACATAATATGTCACAGGTGAGAAGGTTCTGTGGGATTGGAGTAGGTCCTGCTTTCTGGAAGCCCTTGTGGGCCCCTGTCTTGGAGAGAATCCCTTCCAGCAAGGGGGCCTCAGGAAATCTTAAGATGTCCACAGGAAAGGAATGTCGCCGGCACACGTGGCTGCTTCAGCATCAGGCCACTCTGCTCCTTGGCTCACCCCCCCTGGAGCTCCTTTCTGACCCTCTCTCTAATCACGGCCTCTTCCAAGGAGAAACTGACAGCAGGGTCCTAGGCAAAGTGTTGGAGTCTGACCTTGGCCTTGCCCTCCTCAGATGGAGCGCCTTCCTCCTTAACTCTCCCACCTGGAAGGTATTTCCACCTGCAATTGAAAGTAGGAACTATGAGGAGTTCCCGTTGTGGCTCAGTAGGTTAAGAACCTGATGCAGTGTGCATGAGGGTATGAGTTCAATCCCTGGCCTCTCTCAGTGGGTTAGGGATCTGGCATTGCCCCAAGCTGTGGCATAGGTCGCAGATGCAGCTTAGATCTGGTGTAGCTGTGGCTGTGACGTAGGCCTGCAGCTGCAGCTCTGATTCCATTCCTTGCCTGGGAACTCTCATATGCCACAGATACAGCCCTAAAAAAAAGTGTATTTTTAAGTAGGACCTCTGTGCAAGCCTTCAGATTCTCAGCAGCACAGCTCAAAAATAAGAGAGGGAATTAGGTCACATAAAACCTCCTATTTTAATGGCTCTAACGTAAGTTCTATTGTGTAATCTCTCTCTGTTTCTTTACATCCTGGCTATTAAGTAGAGGTCCCACTGGACAGATGAGAACACACTTTTTTTTTTTGAAGAGCTAGTAGAAAGGAGTTAGTCCCACTTACCAAGCAAGCAGGGGAAGAGTAAGGTCGAGGCTGGGACTGCTTTTTTTTTTTTTAATCTTTTTAAGGCCACACCTACGGCATATGGAGGTTCCAGGCTAGGGGTTGAATCAAAGCTGTAGCTGCTGGCCTACACCACAGCCACAGCAATGCCAGATGCAAGCCGCTTCTGTGACCTACACCACAACTCTTGGCAACACCAGATCCTTAACCCACTGAGTAAGGCCAGGGATCAAACCTGCATCCTCATGGATACTAGTCAGGTCCTTAACCTGCTGAGCCACAGTGGGAACTCTAAGGCCGGGACTGTTAACACACAATGGATTTCTAGGGGCATGTGATCTCTTGATTACTCCTCCTCCTTCCTCTATATTCTGTTTGGGTCTTCACATGGATGAAGCTGGCTGGAGCCTTAGCTTTGGGTGACTTTCACATTTCATTGATTTCTTCTGACTGGTGCCTTTGTAAACACGTGGTTAGCTCACTGCTTCTCTGTATTGGGGTCCAGAAACCACTGCAGGTCTTTCAACAGAGGGAATTTAACACAAGGAATTGGTTATACAGAAAATGGGAGAGATGAGAAGCTAAATAGGGACCAGTGAAGAACACAGCTTGGCAAAAGCAGGAAGCACCTCTTACCCAGCCAGAGCCAGGGCTGGCTGGCAGGGCTGGAGCCTTAGAGGGGACACGACCATGATTTAAGGTGCCACCTACGTTGGAGCGAGAGGGGAGAAATGACTGTCTTTTCCCCTCCCCCTGTTAGCCGGTCTCCTACCAGTTCCTCCCATTGGGCAAAGTTATCTGGAAGCCACTTGGCTAAGAAGCCCAGGAAATGCAGCTTTCTGTAATACAGAGAACAGTGGAAAGGCAGGGAACAGACCCGGGAGCGCATAATGGGCACCATCTCCAACAAGCCAAGCGTGCTGGACCAAACAGCTAGGAAATAGCAAAGCCCTGAGGAAGCAGGGAATTAAGCGAACCCCATGCAAAGCCTTCCCACTGTGTCCCAAAGTGTGGGTGAGGTGCCAGAGCTGAGGAAGGTGGCCAGCAGACACCACGGGGCATCAGGAAACAGCATATCTGTGGGTGAGAAAGCGGGTCTCTTTTCAATCTTCTTTCCCATCTTTGGATTGTTTTTAAGGAGAAAGCCTCTATGGGATGCTAACAGATCTTTAACCTCTCTACGACACATGCTCATCTCTCTTCTTAACTCGCAGAGACAGTGACCTCAGGTCTAAGCCTCTGGCTGTGTCATAGATGATGCTGGCCTGCCCAGATCCCCTTGACCCAGTTGAAGCTCACCTCCCGGCTGCTGTGAGTGTTGGCTCCTAACAGGTTACATCCTTCTCTCGGGACATTGCCTCACCTGGAAATAGGTGAGAGTGATAACATCATCCCAGGGGCCGTCTGCAGGCAATGACTGAGGGATGCAGGAGGCAGGACCCAGCATCATGCGTCAAGGTGGTTCAAGGCCATGGTGCCATTTCTGTTTCAGAGTTCCCAGAACTGGGCTGAGGCCAGACCTCAGCTGAACCCACACCCTTGCGTAACTTCCTTCTGTATCTCTCCACCGTCACCAAAAGCACCCCTCCCAATAAAGCACTTATACACAAATCTAAAGGAATCAACATAGCAGACAACAGGATCTAGCTGGAATTTAATAAAGTTTTTCTTTTTCTTTTTTTTTTCTTTTTAAAGGTTTTATTGAAATATAGTTGACTTACAATGCTGCCTTAATTTCTGTTGTACAAAAAAAGTGATTCAGTTACACATACACACAATCCATTCTTTTTTCATATTCTTTTCACCTATAGAGGACCACAGACTCTTGGGTAGAGTTCCTTGAGCTGCACAGCAGGTCCCCGTTGGCCAGTCATTCCATATTGCTCAGTGGGCATATGACAATCTCAAACCCCCCATCCCCACCCCCACCTGTCTCCTTCGGTAACCATAAGTTTTTTTCAAAGTCTGTGAGTCCGTTTCTGTTCTGTAATAAGTTCATTCGTATCCTTATTTAGATTTCACATATGTGATATCATATGATGTTTGTTTTTTCACCATCTGACTAACTTTACTCAGTAGGATAATCTCTAGGTCCATACACGTTCCTGAAAATGGCATTATTTTATTCTTTTTTATGGCTGAGTAATGTTACATTGTATATTTGTATATGCAAAAGCTAAGAGGATTCAGCACCACGGAACCAGCTTTACAACAAATACTAACAGGAACTTCTCTAGGAGGAAAAGAAAAGCCCACAACTAGAAACACGATAATTACCAATAACATTTTTTTATTATCAGTTTTATCTTTGCCTGATTGACTCATGGCACACTCTAAAGTATTTGCATTTATGGTAGTGATATAAATTTCATTTTAGGAGTTCCCTTTATGGCTCAGTGGTTAACGAACCTGACCAGGATCCCTGAGGACGTGGGTTTGATTCCTGGCCTTGCTCAGTGGGTTAAGGATCCGGCGTTGCTGTGACTGTGGTGTAGGCCAGCAGCCGCAGCTCCATTTGGACCCCTCACCTGGGAACTTCTATACACCACAGGTGAGGCCCTAAAAAGAAAAAAAAAAAAGAAAGAAAAAAAAGAAAAGAAAAAAAATCACTTTAATTTTAAAAATTTAAAGAAAAATATTAAATAAAAAACAGTATAGTTGTACCCAAATGTTCATAGTAGCTTCATTCATAGGACCCAAAGCTAGAAACAGCCCAGTGTGTTTCAACTGGTGAAGGGACAAACAAGTTAAGGGGAATCCATACTCAGCGATGAAAAAAGAATGGGAGTTCCTGTCATGGCTCAGTGAGGATTTCCTGTCATGGCTCAGTGGTTAATGAACCCAACTAGTATCCATAAGGATGTGGGTTTGACCCCTGGCCTCGCCACTGGGTTAAGGATCTGGAGTTGCCCTGACCTGTGGTGTAGGTCACAGACACGGCTTGGATCCCGTGTTGCTGTGGCTGTGGTGTAGGCCAGCAGCTGCAGGTCTGATTCAACCCCTAGCCTGAGAACTTCCTTATGCTGCGGGTGCGGCCCTAAAAATACTAAAAAAAAAAAAAAAAAGAATGAGTTATTGATACATGTCACAACTGGGGTGAACCCCAAAAGCATTATGTTAAGAAGACATCACAGGAGTCCCTGCTGTGGTGCAATGGGATCAGGGGTGTCTCTGCAGCCCCAGAATGCAAGTTCAGACCCCGGCCCAGCACAGTGGGCTAAAGTATCCTATGTTGCTGCAGATGCAGTGGCTTGGATCTGATCCCTGGCCCAGGAACTCCACATGCTGCGAGGTGGCCAAGAAAAGAAAAAAAAAGAAGTTACCACAAAACACTGGTTCTTTTTGGTTGCCCCTGTATGAAACTTGGCAAAGACAAAACAATACAGACTGAGAGCTTATCAGGGGTTGCCAGGTGATGGAGTGAGGCGAGGGGGTTGACTGCAAGAGGGCGGAGGGAAATTTTTGGGTGATGAAAATGTTCAATTAAAAAAAAAAGAAAGAAAATGTTCTATAGATTATTGTGTTATTATTAAAATATTCTATATATTATTATGATTATAGTGGTGGTTACCTACAGTTTGAATTTATCAAAACTTATCAAGCTATACACTTAAAATGGGTGAATTTTAAGGGAAATCATGCCTTTTTTTTTTTTTTAAATCTCTTTGCCTTTTCTGGGGCCACTTCCCACGGCACATGGAGGCTCCCAGGCTAGGGGTCTAATCAGAGCTGTAGACGCCAGCCTACACCACAGCCACAGCAACATTGGATCCTTAACCCACTGAGGGAGGCCAGGGATCGAACCTGCAACCTCATGGTTCCTAGTCGGATTCGTTAACCACTGCGCCACGACGGGAACTCTGGGAAATTATGCTTTAAAAAAGCCAAGTTTGAAAAGACCACAGGTTGCACGCGGGCACGGGAGAAATTGTGATGCTGGTTGGAGAAAAGCTGAAGGGGCTGGGGATGGCAGTGTTTCAGAGGGGGTGTTCGGGGTCTTCATCAAGTCACTCCCCCCCCCCGGGGGGGGCGTAGTCAAACTGGGGCGGGTCTGAGGGGTTGGGGTCGAGGAGGTGGGTGTGAGCCACCCAGAACTTGCTCCCGCTCCCTGTGCTGCCCCCATTGTGTCCCCTGACCCATGGCCTCAGGCTGGGTGCTTGTGCTGGATGCGAACAGCTGGGGAAGAGAGGTGGGCAGGAGCCTTGGACCCTGAACAGGTAGAGTGGAAAGCAAGGACCCCTTGCCTCCGCTGAGTCACACCTTTTTTGATCTTTCAATTGTTTCCTTTTGTTTTGTTTTGAGCAGATGTTCCCAGAGGAAGGCGGAGGAAGGAAGAGCTTCCTGAAGAGAGTGGCAAAGAAAGATCTTCCCCTGCTGAGCCTGTGAGATGCCGTGAGAAACAAGAGGAGGGATTAGTGCTTGACCATGGGAGTGACACTGAGTGATCCCCTTGCAGAAAACAATGGATGATGAGAAAGAAAGCCCCCAAGTTACTGAACCAGGAGTCTCTGCTCCCAGCCTTGGTCTTTCTTTTTTTTTCTTTTTTTAAATTTTATTTTAAGGGCTGTACCCGAGGCATATGGAGGTTCCCAGGCTAGGGGTCAAATCGGAGCTGGAGCTGCCAGCCTGCACCACAGCCACAGCAACTCTAGATCCAAGCAGCATCTTCGACCTACACCACAGCTCACGGCAATGCTGGATCCTTAACCCACTGGCGAGGCCAAAGATGGAACTTGCGTCCTCATAGATACTAGTCAGATTCATTTCCTCTGAGCCACAGTGGGAACTTCTCAGCCTTGGTCTTTCAATCTCCAAGTTTCAGCAACATGGGCCCTTCTCTGTCTTCTGTTTTTTCTGTCTCTGACTTCCTTTGATGGAGGATCAAGCTGAGCAGAGGTGGGATGGCTTCATTCAAGCAGAGGAGGCTGCTCTGAGAGTTCCATAAATGTTGATTTTGTACAAAGTCGGCTTGTCCAAACATCATCCATCACCGTGAACCATATTTCATTGGATTAAAGAGCTTCTTTTTGCAAAGAAGGACTTGTACTAATATTTACCTTGCATCTTATAAAATCATATGGAAACTGGATAACGATGTTGAAAATAGAAAAAGTGAGTCTCCAGAGAGAAGGTAGCTGAGATAGCTGTGCTTTCCTGAGCAGCCTGGCTGGCTGCTCCTCCACCCTGTCCCCCCCCAACTCTGGGGCAGCCCCACCCCCAGCAGGAGGCAACCCACAGACTCCATAGTCTATTTGGATACTCACAGTGAGAGATTTTCCGGTAGACTCAGCCCATTCCCCTCCCCCATGATTTTTTTTTTTTAATTTGCTGAGAAATTACAGAAAAGAGAGTAAAGCAATTGTGTGGTTGTAGAAAATCTGTTAACAGGAAAAATAATTTTGGTAGTTTTCTAAGGAGTATGCATAGCATTTATTTCATTTATTCACGTATTTACCAAAATTTACAGAGTGCATACTCTATGCTCTTCTGTGTTCTGTGTAGTAATATTTTTCAACTATAAAAAAGCAGGAAATCTTGCCATATGTGACAACATGAATGGACCTGGAGGGCCTTATGCTGAGCGAAACAAGTCAGAGAAGGACAAATACTGTATGATTTCAGTTATCTGTGGAATCGAAAAAAGAAACAATAATAAAAAAGAAGCTTACAGATACAGAGGTCTGATTGGTGGTTGCCAGAGGTGTAGGGTGGGGAGTGGGTAAAATGGATAAAGAGCGTTAAGAGGTACAAACATTCAGTTTTAGAGTAAATACGTCCTAGGAATGGAATGTATAGCATGGTGACTGCAGTTAATACGGTATTGTATATTTGAAATTTGCCAAGAGAGTAGCTCTTAAAACTTCTCATCAGAAGAAAAAAAATGTAACTATGTATGGTGACAGATGTTAACTAGACTTAATTGTGGTGACATACACAGATATTGAACCATTATATTTTACATCTGGAGTTCCCATTGTGGCACAGTGATAACGAATCCGACGAGGAATCATGAGGTTGCAGGTTCCATCTCTGGCCTCGCTCAGTGAGTTAAGGATGCGGCGTTGCTGTGAGTTGTGGTGTAGGTTGTAGACATGGCTCAGATCTGATATTGCTGTGGCTGTGGTGCAGACTGGCAGCTATAGCTCCAATTGGACCCCTAGCCTGGAAACCTCCATATGTCTTGGGTGTAGTCTTAAAAAGCAAAAAAAAAAAAAAAAAAAATTTACCCCTGAAGCTACTAGAATGTTACATCAATTACATCTCAATTTTTAAAAAGAACATGAAGTGATTTTTTTCAAAAAAGGAATAAATACAGAGTGAATTAACATAAGAAGGAACCACAGAATAGATGAAGCCTTCATCATTGCCTCTTACAAGGCCAAATTATAGGGGACTTGAGCTCTTTCCTATTCTTTCCTGCCCAATGCCCACCTCAGTGCTTGGCCCATAGCAAACAATACTGTTTGTTGAATGAATAAATGGATGGACACCTGGGAAAGTATAACCCTGGTGGTGGTGGTGATGGTGATTAGTCCTGAATAGCTAAGAGGTAGGCTGTCTGAAAAAGGCAGAGGCTGGAGCCAGTGGGCTCCAGACAACGTGTCCAGCTCTGGAATCCCAAGGGCCTCTTCTGAAATCCACAGATAAAGATGTTTCTCTGCTCCTCTCTTGTCCACGTACCCCATCCTGGAAGTCCAAGGATTATCCAAGGATTATCCAGGAGCCTGCCGAGGTGGGACTTCACCTGGAAGCTTGTGGTGGGGCTTCCAATCTCTGAGCTGCCCAGGGAGGCTGGAGGGCAATGGCAGCCATGGATAGAGCAGAGCTGTTGGGCCAGGACCCACCAGGGTGTTCCTAGGTCTCTCTCTGTTGGTGGACATGGCTCTCCAGTTACTTCCCTGTGTCTGTTGGGAGAGGGGGCGGGGCTCTATTTGTCCTACAAGTGCCACAAAGGAACTCCTTGCTTTGCAGGATGATGGAGAAATTGCTGGCTGTGCTGCTATTTATAGTTGAAATCATATCATGTGACCTGAAATCTCTAACATTTCCCTTTCTCACTTCCTCCTTGTGCATAGTCTTCCTTTAGTTTAAAACCTTGAATTCCTGATGCCAGTTTCCCCGAAAGCTCCCAAGGACCACAGGGAAGTAATTTGGTCACATCATAATAAAAGCCAACGCTTACTGAGAGCTGACTGTGCAACAGACACTGGTCTAAAGCATCTTAGGAGTTTCTGTCATGGCTCAGTGGTAAAGAACCTGACTAGTATCCATGAGGACACAGGTTCAGTCCCTGACCTCACACAGAGGGTTAAGCATCTGGTATTGCCCTGAGCTCCAATATTTCAATTCAATCCCTAGCCTGGGAATTTCCATATTCCAAGGATTCAGCCCTAAAAAGACAAAACAAAATAAAAAACAAAAGCAAAAACACCTGACATGTCCACGAGGATGTGGGTTCAATTCCTGGCCTCACTCAGTGGGTTAGTTGCTGTGAGCTATGACATAGGTTGCAGATGCAGCTTGGATCCAGTGTTGCTGTGGCTATAGCATAGGAAGGCAGCTGCAGCTCCAGTTCAGCCCCTAGCCTGGGAACTTCTATATGCCACAGGGATGCCCTGTAAAAAGAAAAAAAAGAAAAAAGAAAAAAAAAGCACTTTTCATGTATTCAGTCATCTAATACAATAATTCTTTGAAATAGGTACTATTAGTATCCCCACTTTACAGATGAAGAGACTGAGGCTCAGTGTATGTAAATCACCTTATCATGTGTTACAAGGTAAAAAAACTTAAATCTCCAAGAAAGGCAGCTCCTTTGGTGCAACCACTATGGAGACAGTATGGAGGTTCCTTAAAAAATTAAATATAGAACTACCATATGATACAATAATCCTACTCCTGGGCATATATCTGGAGAAACTCATAATTCAAAAAGATAATGTACCCCAATATTCGTCACACCACTATTTACAAAGATAAGACATAGAAACCACCTAAAATATCCATTGACAGAGGAGTGAATAAAGAAGATTCAGAACACCCATGCAATGGAATATTATTCAGGCGTAAAAAAAGATGAAATAATGCCATTTGCAGCAACATGGATGGACCTAGAAATTACAGCATTAAGTGAAGTCAGACAGAGAAAGACAAATATCATATGATATCACTTATATGTGGAATCTAATAAAAATGATGCAAAAGAACTTATTAATAAACAAACTCACAGATTTTGAAACCAAATTTACGGTTACCATAGGGGAAACCGTGGTGAGGGAGGGGGGAGTTAGGACAATGGGAATAACACACACACACTACTGTATAAAATAGATAATTAACAAGGTACGGTATAGCACAGGAAAATCTTTTGTTTTGTCTTTTTGTTTTTTTAGGGCCGCACCCATGGCACATGGAGGGTCCCAGGCTAGAGGTCGAATTGGAGCTGTAGCTGCTGGCTTACACCACAGCCCCAGCAACTCAAGATCTGAGCGGCATCTACAACCTATACCACAGCTCACAGCAATGCCAGATCCTTAACCCACTGAGCCAGGCCAGGGACTGAACCTGCATCCTCATGGATGCTAGTCAGGTTCATTAACCCCGAGCCAACTCCAGCACAGGGAAAACTTCTCGACAGTTTTAATAACTTTATGGAAAAAAGAATGGATATATATGTATCCATAACTGAGTCACTTCGCTGTACACCTGAAACTAACACAACATTGTAAGTCAACTATAATCCAATAAAATTTTAAAAAAAGAAAAAAAAAAAAGGAGTTCCAGTCGTGGCTCAGCGGAAATGTATCCATCTAGAAACATGAGGTTTCAGGTTCGATCCCCGGCAAAAACCAAACCAAACCAAAACAAAATTAAAAAAAAAAAAAAGCTCCTGTTTCTGGAAATTGGATTGAAAGAAAAGTAAAGAAGACAGAAAAAGCTATTGCTTTGGTGGTGACAATTAATTAGAGGATAAGATGTTTGCTAGTGGCTGGAAGAAATGTTTTTCTATATAAAAAATGGTTCTGAGGCAGTCCTCTTTGTGGCTCAGTAGAAAAGAACCTGATTAGTATCTTTAAGCATGCAGGTTCAATCCCTGGTCTCATTCAGTGGGTTAAGGATCCAGCGTTGCCGTGGCTGTAGTGTAAGCTGGCAGCCAGCAACTCCTAGCCTCGGAACTTCCATGCGCTGCATCTGCGGCCCTAAAAAGGAAAAGAAAAAAAAAAAAAGGTCCTGAAACATTGCTTCATTTTTAGCAATAACCACAAGGAAGACAGCTTTTCCCCATTTGCAATCTTCCATCATTTCATGGTACAGAAGCTCGATAGTGGCCACGGAAATGAAATCTCTGAGCATTGCTATGAGACAGCCAGAGGGACCAGCGATGGAAGGGCATGTTTCCTGATTCCCAATTGCCCAACAGGTGGGCCGCGCCCATGCCCCTGGCCCATCACCTATCACCCAGCTCCCAGCACCCAAGGCAGAGCAGCTTGGTTGCGGTGAGGTCATTGGCAGAGAGCAAGGGTATCCTGCCAGAAACCGTCTTGGGCAAGGGTTGCAGCAAAGAGCCTGAGAGATTTTGCTTTGTTTTGTTTTAATGATTAGGGAGGGAACCAAATGAAGAAACAAATATCTGGCACAGATCAGTACAAAGAAGATCCCAGTGCTCCAGCAGAGAAGAATCCAGACCCACCCATGGCTCCTTTTGCCCCATTCAGGCAGCTAAGCCCAGACTTGCCAGATGCCTTAGGGAAAGGATGTGATGAAAGTGGAGAAGAAAAATGTTCTTTTCTTGACTTTTGTGTTTCAAAAGCCTATGCCTTTAGCCAAAGGATAAATCTAATGTTTAAAGATTAAGGCGGGCACCTGATGAGTAAGGCTGGCACCCCTCCCCTGGTGCGGATGGGAGTCCAGAGGTTGGGGGAGGGGAGAGAGGCAGAGAGGAAGGCCTCCAGTAGATACTGATGGGCCCAAGAGGGGCCTTGACCCTGACCTTGGCCTTGGGTCCCTGCCAGTGACCAGAACACCTGTTGCTGCTTTCTGGGAAGGGCGCTGAGAGGCAGCGAGACTCAAGGGAGGACTGGGGCCACAGGCAGCTTCCCAGAGTGGGGAGCTGTGAACTGATGCCAGGTACCCCAACGCTGAGAGTGGCACTATCCCCAGAGCACTGAGGAGAGAGTACGAAACAGAAGCTCAGAGCAAAATTAAATTGAGCTAGAAAGAAAAAGTTTTGTTGTATCTCTATGAGGAGATGGATGTTAGCTGAACCTATGATAAACATTTTACAATGTAAATAAGTTCCCATTGTGGCTCAGTGGGTTAAGGACCTGACACAGTGTCTGTGATGATGGGGGTCTGATCCCTGGCCTCGCGAGAGGGTTAAGGATCCTGAATTCCCACAAGCTGCAGTGTAGGTCACAGAAGTGATTCAGATTTGGTGCTGCCATGGCTTAGGCTGACAGCTGTGGCTCTGATTTGCCCCCTAGCCCAAGCATGTGCCACAGGTGCCGCCGTAAAAAGAAAGAAAAAAACAGGAGTTCCCGTCGTATCGCAGTGGTTAACGAATCTGACTAGGAACCATCATGAGGTTGCAGGTTCGATCCCTGGCCTTGCTCAGCGGGTTAAGGATCCGGCGTTGCCATGAGCTGTGGTGTAGGTCACAGATGTGGCTTGGATCCCGCATTGCTGTGACTCTGGCGTAGGCCTGTGGCTATAGCTCCGATTCGACCCCTAGCCTGGGAACCTCCACATGCCATGGGAGCGGCCCTAGAAAAGGCAAAAAGACACAGACATTGAAAAACTTATGGTCTCCGGAGGAGACATTTTGGGGGGTGGGGGGATGTGCCTGTGCTGTGGGATGGAAATCCTGTGAAATCAGATTGTTATGATCATTATACAGCTACAGATGTGATAAATTCATTTGAGTAATTTAAAAAATAGGAAAAAAAAGGCAAAAAGACAAAAAAGAAAGAAAAAAACAACAAAAGAACAATATATGTTCATCACGCCATCATGCAGTTCACGTATGTCAATTATTCTTGATAAAACTGGAAAAAGATTTAAATAGCAAAGGATGAAAAAAAAAAATCAGGGAGTTCCTGCTGTGATACAGTGGGTTAAGAATTCAACTGCGGCAGCTCGAGTTGCATCTGCAATTTGGATTCAATTCCTGGCCCAGGGAACTTCCATATGCCACGATTGTGGCCGTAAAAATAAAAATGATAGATAGATAGATAGATAGATAGATAGATAGATAGATAGATAGATAGATAGATAAAGACAGAAGTCTGATTTTATTCAAATAGGGAACCCCCTCCCCCCCTCCCCCACCCCCCAGTCCCGTGACAGATCTTGGCCTGCTACTTCCTGTGTAGGGGGCATATTGTTGTTACAGCGTGCTGGTGTCATCGTTGTCAGCAAAATTTGCCGGTTTTGTATCTTTGTGAAGGTCCCTGGGGAGTGATCTAAACAACAACAGGTCTCTTGTCACTTCGGGGATCCCAGTGGCTCAGAACCCCCCCTGCGGTCAGGGAAGGCCTGTAGACAGCTCACACAAGGAGCTTCCCCGGAATGCTGTCTGCCTAACCTGGCCTCCCGACTCACCCGCCGGCCTGTGTGCCATTTGGAATTTCAAATCCTAGGCAGTAAATGTTGGATGCTGAGGAGATCACTTCAGAGGCTGGAGTCCAGAGGTCTCAGCTCGTCCCCCAAGGCCTGCAGGGGCCTCCAGTGACTGCTCCAGCTTCATGGCCTGATGTGGACGCTCTCAGACAAGATAGTCTGGTGGCAGCATCTCCAACGAGAGACTGTTTCCCCTCATGTCTCTGCCCTCATCCCTCATCGCCCTTGCCACCACCCAACTCTTTATGCTCCCGCAAGTGGCCCTGGAAATTTCAGACCCAGCTCAAACTCCACCTCCTTCGTGAGGTTTCCCCAGGGAAAGCTAACCATGACGTTTTTGGCAACCTCACTATGCCAGGTGGCTACCAGGAATGGTTCCTACACCTTTGCAGTGGAACTTGCTGGTTTTCATGTTGTTTCCTTCCATTCCAAGACTTTTCGAAGGAGAAGGAGAGAAGGAGAAAGGATGGGGAGGGGGAGAGAAAGAAGAGAGGAGGGGAAGGAGAGATAATAAATGGAGAGGCCGGCAAAGATACTGTAGCTCAGTATTTTGCTACATAAAGGTTACTTTTTTCTTTTCTTTTTTTTTTTTTGTCTTTTTGCCATTTCTTGGGCCGCTCCCACGGCATATGGAGGTTCCCAGGCTAGGGGTCTAATCGGAGCTGTCGCCACCGGCCTACGCCAGAGCCACAGCAACGCGGGATCCAAGCCATGTCTGCAGCCTACACCACAGCTCGAGGCAACGCCGGATCCTTAACCCGCTGAGCAAGGCCAGGGATCGAACCCACAACCTCATGGTTCTTAGTTGTATTCGTTGACCACTGCACCACGATGGGAACTCCCCATAAAAGTTATTTCTAAAAATACCCCAGCTCCTCTACCATCACTGCTATTTCATAAAAGCAACGTAATATTAATACAAAAAAGCAATAGGAAGGTAAGACCACAGACTTAAGGACAGTACTTCAAAGAAAGGAGTCTTGACAACTGCATTTATATATACACGTTGGCTTTATATTTCTTATTTGTCCTCAGGCTGCAGAGCGCGGAGCAACTTTTGAGACCTTCTGCTCTAGGGTGTGAGCCCTAGCAGGGTGCCTGGCAGCCTGTGAGCTCACAGCTCCAGCAGCTACAGTTTCCCTGGCAACCAGAACCCAAGGGATGCCCTTCAGATGCTGCCTGAGACACCCTGCCCCTTGCTTCAGTTCGGGTTGATGAATCCAACTGCCTGGAAGATGAGAATATCATCAGGAGACGCCCAGTGTTGTGTGCCGACTTCAGTTTAACCAGGTATTTTCTCAACCCATAAATCCCTCTTGGATTGGGAGGCTCAGCCTGAAGGTAGAGCCATTGGATCTGACCCAGCTTCCCCAGCCCCAACACTGGCCATCCTGGAGGAGGGCTCCTGAACTCTGCACAAGAGCCAGGGAAGGCAGAATGAAAGTCATTATCTGAAATCTATAATTTACTGTCAGCTGAGGTTTCCAACCCATGGTCCTAACCAACCACATACACTCCTTTTCCTAGCCTCATCCCACAATTTGATACAGTTGTAAAAGCCCCTTTCTTATAACAAATACTTGGTAAAAATATCTTGTAAAAACCCTTTTTATTGTTCTGAAATGTATACATAACTGACCTACATGTATTACATATATAACATCCTTTATAACACATAACTGAAAATAATAGGCTTTCAAGCAGGTAAATGCCCTGGCCAAACTACTCTAGTAGAATTGATGAAACAGATGCTTGTATCTGCGTGTAGTAGAACAAACCTGAAGGAATCAAGCTTTGGCTATACTACAGAGCTATAGTCATCAAAACAGTATGGTACTGGCAGAAAAACAGATACTTAGATCAATGGAACAGAATGGAGAGCCCATAAATAAAGCTACACACTTATGGTCAATTCATCTACAACGAAGGAGGCAAGAATATATAATGCAGAAAAGACGGTCTCTTCACTAAGTGGTGCTGGGAAAGCCGGACAGCTACAAGTAAAAGAATGAAATTAAAACTTTCTCCAACACCTGGAGTTCCCATCGTGGCTCAGTGGTTAATGAATCCGACTAGAAACCATGAGGTTTCAGGTTCCATCCCTGGCCTTGCTCAGTGGGTTAAGGATCCGGCATTGCCGTGAGCTGTGGTGTAAATCGCAGACACGGCTCGGATCCCGAATTGCTGTGGCTCTGGCATAGGCCTGCGGCTACAGCTCCAATTAGATCCCTAGCCTGGGAACCTCCATATGCTGCGGGTGCAGCCCTAAAAGAACAAAATACAAACAAACAAACAAACAAACAAAAATTCTCCAACACTATATACAAAAATAAACTCAAAGTGGATTAAAGACCTAAATGCAAGACGTATACTATAAGACTCCTAGAGGAAAAAAAAAAATAAACAAAACACTCTTTGACATAAATCACAGCAAGATATTTTTGGATTTATCTCCTAAAGTAAAGGAAATAAAAGTAAAGATAAACAAGTGGGACCTGATTAAACTCAAAAGCTCTTTCACAGAAAAAGAAACCATGAACAAAATGAAAAGACCACCTAATGAATGGAGAAAATATTTGCAAATGATATGACTGATAAGAGATTAATATCTGACATATATAAACAGCTCATACAACTCAACATTAGAAAAAATAAATATATAAACAACCCAATTAAAAAACGAGCAGAAGAACTGGATAGATGTTTTTCTAAAGAGGAAATGCAGATGAACAACAGGCTCATGAAAAGATGTTCAACATCATTAATCACCAGGGAAATGCAAATCAAAACCACTATGAGAAATCACCTCACACCTGTCAGAATGGCTATGATCAAAAAGAACACAAATAACAAATGTTGGAGAGGATGCGGAGAAAAGGGAACACTAGCACACTGCTGGTGGGAATGTAAGTTGGTGCAGCCACTGAGGAAAAGAGTATGGAGGTTTCTCAAAAAAACTAAACATAGAACTACCATGTAGGAGTTCCCGTCATGGCGCAGTGGTTAAGGAATCCGACTAGGAAACATGAGGTTGTGGGTTCCGTCCCTGCCCTTGCTCAATGGGTTAACGATCCGGCGTTGCCGTGAGCTGTGGTGTAGGTTGCAGACGTGGCTCGGATCCCGCGTTGCCGTGGCTCTGGTGCAGGCTGGTGGCTACAGCTCCGATTCCACCCCTAGCCTGGGAACCTCCACATGCCTCGGGAGCGGCCCAAGAAATGGCAAAAAAAAAAGACAAAAAAAAAGATTAAAAATAATAATAATAATAATAAAGAACTACCATGTGGCCCAGCAATTCCGCTCCTGGGTATACACCAAAAGAAACAAAAACCATTAACCCCAATGTCCACAGCAGCCTTATTTACAATTGCCAAGGTATGGAAGCCACCTAGGTGTCCATCAGCAGATGAATGGATAAGGAAGATGTGGGGAGTGTGTGTGTGTGTATTATATACTATACATAATATATTATATATATGCATATATGCTGGAATAGATATTATATATATATATGCATATATGCTGGAATACTATTCAGCCATAAAAGAAAATGAAATTTTGCCATTACAGCAACATAGCTGGACTTGGAGGGCATTATACTAAGTGAAATAAGTCAAATGGAGAAGGACAAATACTGAATGATATCACTTATATATATGGAATTTTAAAAATATACAAACTAGTGAATATAACCAAAGAAAAGCCAACTCACAAATATAGAGAACAAACTAATGGTTATAGTGTGGGGGGGGGGTGCCATGGAGATGCAGGAGCAGTCAGTACAAACTACTGAGTGTCAGACAGGTTATAAGGATGTGTGGTATAACGCGGAGACTAGAGTCAGTATTTTGGAATAACTGTAAATGAATAACTGTAAATGAACCTTTAAAAATTGTATAAAAATAAAAGCAGGCTTAGAAACAAAAATAGCCTTTCAAACAGACAACAGCCCTGGCCAAACCACAGGAATAGAATTAATGAAAGAGATGCTTGTACCTGTGTGTGGAATTAGTATAGGTATATGTGATGCTTTGTGGTGTGATGTTTTTGGTGGGTCAAACGCTGTTCTGCCTTCGGTGATTTTCTGAAATCTCTTGGAAAAGTAAAGCATGAAAAAATACACTTCACTTTGGTTTACGTAGGAGTTGCAATCCCAGAAACACAATATAGGTTAAAATTGCAAAAATACTTGTTGTTTATATGTCAACATATGAAAAGGATATAAAAAGGGTTTTTAAACAGGAAATTATTAACAGCTGTTTCATCTACAAGGGTTTTTGGAAGGAAGTGGAAAATCTGACCAGGGGAGAGACTATTCAACAATCATTGTGACAAACCAAAACCTGCCCCCAGGCCCAACAAATGTTTTCACACCTCCCCAGTGAGAACTACTCATTTACAGTTTGCAAATGAAACCAGGGCACAGAGAGGTAAAATGACGCATGAACTTGCTAGTGGCCCAGCCTCCGCTGGGCATGCTCATTGCGCCTCCCTCTGCAGAGGGTCCCCACTCTGCTCTTGGGAGCTCAGGCTTTCCTGGAGGTCTCATTAGGGCTACTGTAGAGGATTGGGGAAGGTCCACAGAGCAACTCCACTATATTTTTTTGTTGAAAAACTTGGTTTACTAATTGCTAACACGGTACTTACAGAGAGATTACACTGAAAACAAAAAAACAAAAAACAAAAACAGAGATTACACTGAATTCTCACAGCCACCCAGTGGGCAAGTATGAGGATCCCATTTTCCAGATAAAGAGCTGGAGGCTGGGAGCTTGTCTGAGGCCCCACAGGCTCAGGCCTCTCTGATTTCTGAGGCTGAGCCCCTTCCACTGTGTAGGCTGCCTCCCCCTCCTGCGGACACCTTGGGCTCCTGTGTGAGATTTCTTTTACAAAAGGATTTCACTATGAAACAGCAGCCCGGAGGAGGCCAGTTGGGTAAGGCCTGGGTCATTCTCCGAGAGAAGTGTGGACAAGATGGATCTTTTGGTGTTGGAGGCGGTGCCTCTATGGAGCTGCAGCCCGGAACCCACTCTGTCTGCTTAAAAAAAAAAAAAAAAAAAAAAGCATGTCAGCAATCAAACATTGCAGAAAAGACAGATAAGCAAAAAAGAATAAGATTAAAAACCACACACAATCCCCTCTTGATGAGGTAGTTAAACATATTGAGAATAACCTCCTACACAATATATGAGGCAATTCATCATAGATTGTATTTATATATTGATATGATAGTATTATATTCAATAAAACATATCATTTAAAACATTCTGTCTTAGATGGGTGGATTAAGATGATGTGGTACATGTATGCAATGGAATACGACTCAACCATAAAAAAGAATGAAATAATGCCATTTACAGCAACATGGATGCAACTAGGGATTCTTATACTAAGTAAAATAAATCGGAAAGAGAAAGACAAATACCGTATGATATCATGTATCTGCGGAATCTAAAATATGGCACAGATGAACCTATCTACAAAACAGAAACAGACTCACAGACGTAGAGAACAAACTTGCGGTTGCCAAGGGGGAGGGGGGAGGAAGTGGGATGGACCTAGAGTTTGGGGTTAGTAGATGCAAACTATTCCATTTAGAATGGATAAGTAATGAGGTCCTACTGTGCAGCACAGGGAACTATACCCAATCTCGTGGGATAGAACATCATGGAGGGTAGTATGAGAGAAAGAATGTATATATATGTATGACTGGATCACTTTGCTGTACAGCAGAAATTGGCACAATATTGTAAATCAACTATATTTTAATAAAAAATTATTTAAAAACCCATTATGGCTCAGAGGAAATGAATCCAACTAGTATCCATAAGGATGCAAGTTCGATCCCTGGCCTTGCTCAGTGGTTTAAGGATTTGGCATTGCCATGAGCTGTGGTGTAGGTCATAGAAGCGGCTCGGATCCTGCATTTCTATGGCTGTAGCATAGGGCGGCAGCTGCAGCTCCGATTTGACTCCTAGCCTAGGAACTTCCACATGCTGCAACTGTGGACCTGAAAAAGCAAAAAAAAAAAAAAAATTAAAAAACATTCTCTTTTATAATTTTTGGTTTTTGGGTTTTGAGGTTTTTTGTTTTTGTTTGTTTGTTTGTTTGTTTTGTCCATGCCCACGGCATTTGGAAGTTCCCAGGCCAGGGATCAAACCCAAGCCACAGCAGTGACAACATGTGATTCTTAACCCACTGAGCCACCAGGGAACTCCTATAATTTTTGTATATCATTTCATAACATATACATTTATATATTTATAGCAAAACCCATCCTAGACAGGACTTGGAAAACCTCAGTTTTGGCCAAGTGGAAGATGGGCCTGTCTTCTTTCACAGGGTAAAGCCGGTTCTTTATTGGTAATGAGGATGACTGGCATTGAACTCTACCTTCCACCTACTGAGCCCTCTCCAGCCATTCTCTTAACTCTAACAATCCCTCTGGGAAGTCAGTTGATGTTGTCGAATTATCCTCATTTTATGGAGGAAGAAACTCGAGTTCAAAGAGGTTAAGTGACTTGCCAGCTGTGAAGCTATTATGGTAACACACAGGTTAGTGTCCAGACCCTGTGTCCTCTCTGACTCTCTCTATGCCTCTTGGAGGATTGCTAGGGGCAGCCTGCATGCTCCAAGCAAGCGATTTCTCAGCAAAGCCACTGCCTCCCGGTGACAATCTCTGGTCCCTGCAGAGGCTGAGGTGGTGGATAGAACCCCAGCCTCTGCCAGGGGCTGGGCAATGGCAGGGCTCTGGGGAACCCTTCCCGCCAGTGCCTGTGGATGCTGGCTGTCTCTTAGCAACTGATGGTGGCATCAACAATGAAGGGGCTGCAACAGATACTGGATCCCATTTCAGAAATTCTGAGTTCTCCATAAGGGGTCTATCTGCCCTTTCCCTTGCTGATGGGTGCCCCTGAGCCCAAGGTCAGCCTTGCAGGGTACGGCTGGCAGCTTGGCACCCTCCCCTACCCCACCTCCGTGGACCCTGCTCTGCAGGGAGCCTGAGCTCTGGGCAGCAGAGCATGGGCTGCTCCTCCCAGGCCTCTTTGCCAGGCGCCAGGGTGGGAGGCGTCAGATCTGGGGCACTCCTGGTATTCTAATCCACCAAGGATTCCAGCAGGTGCCAAGTCTCTGGTATCAGGGGAAATGATCTCAGAGCTTTGGACGTGGCTGGCAGGCCATGGCCTGGACTTAAAGGTCCCCCAGCAGGCACCTGTCACCCGAGCTGGATGGTCTCATGTCCTTCCACGCCTCAGACCTTCCAGAACCAGAACGGAGCTGAGGGTTCTGGGAAGGAAGATAGGCTTCTAGAATAGGACAAAGCCTCGAAATTTCAAAGCCCCTTTTGCGACTGTCCAGCTCCCTGAGGTGCAAAAAGATCTTTCCCCTGGGGCCAGTGGAGGAAAAGGAGAACACTGGGTGGGGTGGGGTGGAGGGGTGGGGGTGAGGTGCAGCCCTCTGCCTCCAGGGATCTGTCACCACCTCTCCCAATGGATGTGAAACTCAAATCAGGGCTATTCTTCACATGGGGCACCTCCCAGGGCCGCCACCTCCTCTCCCCCCTCAGCCCCCCCCCCCCCCATTGTCATGACCTTTTTTTTTTTTTTTTTAAATAGCTGAGGAAACTTCAGGTTCAGAAAGGTTATCTGTGATCTGTTCAGAGCCAGGGTCTAAAGCTGCTCAGGAAGCAGCTTGACCTCAAATGCAGATTTTCCAATTTTTCCACCAGAACCCAAAGCACGGAGCCCTTCCTCAGCCAGCTCCCTGAAAAGCCGTGTAGGTGTGTTCCCTTTATATTTATGTACTCATCTGTTCATCATCAATTTATTAAACATTTTCTGTGAGCCCAACTCTTGGCTGAAGGCTGGGGGAGGCGGAGGGCTTAAGGCGGAGAAGGCCTACTTTCTGCCTCAGAAGGAGAGAGCTTGGGGATTGGGGGTCCTGAACGCAGCCCTGAGGCATGAGT